>NW_027672245.1:0-320000 GCF_964165515.1 Mesoplodon bidens | reverse complement strand
GGCAGCCCACCATAAAAGGCATATGCATATAACATAGTAAGTCAGAAATAAGAAGTTACGACCAAGAAAGAAAAATTCTATTTTTATTTGTGGGTCTCTTTATAGCAGGAAGTCCTATTAACGAACCTGCTTAGCATACCTGAACTGCATAATTGCAGATTCAAAAGCATGTTTTAAAAAAGTGGGCCTCCCTGGTGGCGCAGTGGTTGAGAGTCCGCCTGCCGATGCAGGGGATACGGGTTCGTGCCCCGGTCTGGGAGGATCCCATATGCCGCGGAGCGGCTGGGCCCGTGAGCCATGGCCGCTGGGCCTGCGCATCCGGAGCCTGTGCTCCGCAACGGGAGAGGCCACAACAGTGAGAGGCCCGCATACCGCAAAAAGAAAAAAAAAAAAAAAAAAAAAAAAAAAAGTAATCACTTTTAAAGCAATTTACAGTCAAGCACTGTTCCTGGAGTTCCCTGGGTATTAAATAATCGAATCATCAAAACCCTAAGAGGGGGCTTCCCTACTGGCACAGTGGTTAAGAATCCGCCTGCCAGTGCAGGGGACACGGGTTCGAGCCCTAGTCCAGGAAGAACCCACATGCCGCAGAGCAACTAAGTCTGTGCATCATGACTACTGAGCCTACGCTCTAGAACCCACGTGCCACAACTACTGAAGCCTGCGCGCCTAGAGCCTGTGCTCCGCAATAAGAGAAGCCACCGCACCGCAACGAAGAGTAGCCCCCCGCTCGACACAACTGGAGAAAGCTGGCGAGCAGCAACGAAAACCCAACGCAGCCAAAAATAAATTTATAAAACAACCCTACGAGGAAAGAACCATCACTAACTCCATGTTATTTTACAGATGAGGGAAACAGAGGCAGAGAAGTAGAGTAAGTAGAGCAGCACAGCCAAGGTCACACCACTACGTAGCAGAGCCACACTGTGGACTCGGGAAGCTGGCTGCCATTCCTGCTCACGGAGGTGGTAGTCTTCCCTTCACCAAGGTCACTGAAATAAAATGAACACTGATAAACTATCTTAGGAGTTTTAGGAACTAAGACACTTCGGTCCTTGAAGTGGGGACACTGCTTGCAATAGGCAGAATTCTGACAGAGCCCCCAAGACTACCACTTACTGAAGTACACAAACCTTCCACTTATCCAATCAAACTCTAAGTGTAGGTGCTGTAGTGAAGGCATTTTGCACATGGAATTAAGGTTCAAAATCAGTTGATCTTTTAAGATAGGGAGATTATTTTAGGTGGATGTGGCCTACTCAGGCACCCCATAAAAAGGACCTGAACTCTTCCTGAATTGAAGTACAAAAGGCACAAGAGGGAGACTCTCCATTGCTGGCTCTGAAGAAGTCCAATGCTGCGGCAGGGAAGGCAAGCGAGGCCTCTAGGAGTTGAAACTCTCCCCCGACTGACAGCCAGCAAGGAAATGGGGACCTCTGTCCTGCAACTGCAGAATCTGAATTATGCCAACAAGCCAGAAGAAGCCTGTAGGCATTCTTTCCCAGAGCCTCTGGACGCTAACACAGCCAGACTAACATCTTGATTTCAGCTCTGTGGCCCACACAAACTATGGTGAACATCCAACGTTTGGGGCTCAATATCTTACACTTAAATTTCACGTGCTTTAACACTCTCAGGAGGGAACCCACATGTTTCCGTGTGTATCTGAGCAGGAAGCCCAGTCACGCTGTGCCTGGACTTCTGACCTACAGAACTCTGAGCTAGTCAAACAGGTATTGTTTTCAGTCAGTAAGAGTGTAGTAAAAGAATATTCTACTCAACCTCCAGGTTCGTGAACAAAATAAATGATTGTCATTGTTTTAGGCCACTGTTTTGGGGTGGCTTCTTATGCAGTGATAAACAATCATAATACCTATACTTATGAAAACAGTAAGGTATATTTATACATGTTAACTGCTTTGAACAATCACTTAAAGAATGAGGAACTCTATTACCTGCCATCATTGGGAGAGGAGCTGGTATCACTGTCTGGACAGTAGCTTTTGGTAGCTAACAACAATCCTACATCAGGAGTTTACCCTAAGGAAATCAAAGATGTGGGCAAAGATTTATCTACCAACATGATGTCATAAGATTGTTGATAACCAAACCCTAGAAGAAAGCTAAGAGCCTCCGAATTGGGACTGGTTTAAATAAAAACAGCTCATCGTCTGTAGGAATGCGCTATGAAGCCACTAAGAATGACAAGAGGTCTCAACCAGAGTTCATGAATGGGCTTCAGGAGTGCTACATTCAAAATATATCTGCGTTTTTCCTGGGAGATGATGCATAAGCTTAATCAAATTCTCTGATGTAGAAGAGTAGTTAGTGACATGGCAAAATATTTCGGATACTTTTTTAAGACAAAAGAGCAGATTAGGTGTGTGTACATGCAGAGGTGGCTTTTATTTCCTTCAAGAAGTTGTTCATTGTTTTCAAACATTTGCTCAATGAACATATATTTTTATATTCAGAACATGTTTAAAAAATTGAGAGTCTAAGAACTTCAAATTCTTTAATGTTTCATTACCAAAGCCAGTCAAGTTTTCAATGGGGAAAAAGGGAAAAAAATTGCAAAATTCCTCTACTTTTAATATAATGGTTTAATCAATCTTCTAAAACTGATTTCAAAGAAATTATAAACAAATAAACAAACAAACAAAAAACCCTCAGCACGGTCAGAGGAAGGTAGACTAAAATTCCTGACTGGTTCTAAATAGCACATCAAAGTGCAATTACATGCAACAGTTTCTCCCTCTAATGGAGGGAATTAGAACACAGTGTTCAATTTTTGTGAAAAAGTGTACCCTCCTCCTACAAAGTATTCAGAATTCATGTCCCTTACATGGACATATGGAACCAAAAAAGTTAGAAAGTAAAATTGCTTGATATTCTATTACTTAAGTAAGACTAATGATAAGGCTTTGGAATAATTTTCCTTCCTGCCATCTGCTCTCCATTCCACCCTTCTGTACACTGGCTAGGGTGATTTTTCTGGGACAAAGCTCCCATCATATTGGATATCAAATTTTATGTTCAACTTTTCTCCATTTAACATTGAAATCAATCATTTCTCCTATAATCAGGGGATTCATAACCTTGATTTTTTTGTGTGGGCTACAAAATATTCCACTGAGTGGGTTTACTGGTTAACCATTTTACAGATTTAAATTCTTTCCAACTTTTCAGTATTATCAGACAAAATAACCGTTTTTATGCATGAAGGCTTTTTTCCATATTGAGAATAACATTCTTACAATAAATCCATAAAAATGAGTTTGAGATCAAAGCAAATGAACATTTTTAAGGCTCTGAGGTACCTATCTCCAGACTTCTTTCCAAAAGATTTCTGAGATTTTACACTGCCATCAGCGATGTATCACTTGGTATATAACCTCTACTGTAACTGTTGGCTTACTTCCTCACTTAGAGTGCAAGTTATTTGAAGATAGGGGGTGTATTTTATTAAGGTTTATCCCCAGCACCTGTGCCTAGCACAACGTAGACGGTCAATAAATAATTGCTTAATAAGGAGAATCCCTGCCACACACATACATATAAGATGTACGTGTGTGAAAGACAGACTGTGTGTTTTTCTCTAACTGGATAGATGAAAACTTGTCATCTTTAATGTGCAATTTTTTTGCTTATAATTAGTCATTAAATTTCTCTTTTAGATTATATTGTAAATATTCAGATTCTCTGAGGCAAATGGGCCTGGCACTACCCATTAGCTACATAACCTTGGACAAGTTGTATAACTCTAGGCCTCAACTTCCTCATCTATAAAATGGAGATAAGCTCCCATATTACAGAGCTCTTGTGAGAATTACATGAGTTAAAACACATATAAAATTAGAAGAGTGCTTGGTACATAGAATATGTGCAATTAATGCTGAATGAATGAACATGCGAATGCAAACAGTAGTGAAGGGCTTCAAATGAAACGGTCTCATCCCACTCCCACATCCAGCACTCAAGAAGCGACCGATTCTTTACGCAGTTTTTAATTGTAAACTACGATATGTGTACTGAGAAGTGCACAGAACAAAACTGTCAATGTGACAAATAAAAAGAGAATACTTACATAAGCACTACTCGAAGCTGAAAGTATTGATACTTGTCAGCATCGCAAAAACCCCCCATATCCTTTTCTCATCACAAGCTCCTTCCCTCTTCCCGGTTAAACACCAACCTCACTTCTTGACAGTCATTTCCTTTAACCTGCATGCATCCCTAACAAAAGAGTTTAGTTGTGTCAACATCTAACTTTATGTACAGGATCATAGTATATGAAGTCTTTTCTATCTTATTTCTTTCTCTCAACATTGGTTTAAAAAATTCATCCACATTGCTGCCTGTAGCTCTAGTTCATTCAATTTTATTGCTGGATAGTTTTCCCACTGTACAAATACACATCATTTATTTAATTTTTGACTCTTAATGGACATTTGGTTTGTTTTCAGTTTGTGCTAATGCAAGTCATGGACAGGAATCCTGCTGTACCCATTATTCTGGTGCATTTACATAGGGCAGGGGTGAGGGCTGCTGACTACACCCCGTTCCATACTGTGCCAGTGTCACTGCCCTTGTGCAGGGTGACCACATACCCCAAGGCGCCTTGGGGTGTTCCAGTTTATACCTGTTGTCCTGTTGTCTAATGTTACAGCATTAGAGTGCCTCCTTTATATACCTTCAGTTGACGGAGAGGGCTAAATGCTTTCCAAAGTAGTTGTGTCGATTTATACTCCAGTATAAACAGGGTAGAAGATTCCCATAGTACTTCAGGTCTACAATACCTGATACTACCAGACTTTTTATTTATGTATTTGTCAATCTGATTGACATGTAGTTTCCTTGGTTTTGACTCACTTTTCACTTATTACTTCATGAAGTCGTACACTTTTCTGTGTTTACTGGCTGTATGGATTTCCTTTTTTACAAGGTTTACGTCAAATATTGTTATTGTTTATTATTTTATTATTATTATTTACTTTTGGCTGTATTGGGTCTTCGTTGCTGCGTGCAGGTTTTCTCTAGTTGCGGCGAGCGGGGGCTACTCTTCATTGTGGTGGCTTCTCTTGTTATGAAGCACAGGATCTAGGCGCGCAGGCTTCAGTAGTTGTGGCACATGGGCTCAGTAGTTGTGGCTCACGGGCTCTAGAGCACAGGCTCCGTAGTTGTGGTGCATGGGCTTCGCTGCTCCGTGGCATGTGGGATCTTCCCGGACCAGGGCTCGAACCCGTGTCCCTTGCCTTGGGAGGCAGTTTCTTAACCACTGCGCCATCAGGGAGGTCCAACTATTGTTATTTTGAATTCTTCTCCATTTCCAAGTAATACTCTTCCATGACTATTTTCTCACTAAATTGGAGGCATTATCTGTTCACTTTCTAACTTATGTCCACACTGCTCAGTAAAGTTATGTCATGAGGTATTCCACTGCTCATGATCTCTTTGACTTGTAGTGATATACTTAAAAACCTACATTGTTGATCAACTAGAAACTCTCTCAACGTCATGCTTTGTAAAATGAGGACATTCATACCATCTTCCCTTTTTTCTACCTCCTGTCTACCTTCCAAACCTAGCTGTTACGTTGTCAAAGTTGAAATTTATATTCTGTTCTATGTGCAGTTAAGTCTTCTGTTACTTGAGAGTCAGTACGGAGTAAGGTTTAAGAGAACAGGCAGAGAGCCTAAACTCAAAGCCTCGATCTAACCTTAAATTAGGTACAGCCTGGGCAAGTTCCTTCCCTGACTTAGCTTCCTGCTCTCAAAAGTGGGAATGATATTAGCACCAACCTCATAAGGCTATTCAGAGAATTAAATGAGTTAATATATGCAAAAACACTTAGAGCCTAATATATACTAAGTACATACTAGTACACAATACATTTCAGTACATACCAAGTTAATACTCATACATACTAAGTATAGTTTACTTTAGTTATTTGTGATTACATGCAAGTTGACAATAAAAGCTGCAAACCAAGACAGTATTGCCATTATTACAATGAAATTAATATTGCCCACTGCAGATGTACTGTGTCTCTGTGTATAGACTATACCTCGTTCCATACTGTGCCAGTGTCACTGCCCTTGTGCAGGGTGACCACATACCCCAAGCCACCTTGGGCTGTTCCAGTTTATACCTGTTGTCCTGATGTTACAGCATTAGAGTGCCTCCTTACACTGTTGAAGTGTAAGGAGTTTGGACAAGTTCTGGTTTGGACAACCAATTAGATAGGTGGTTATTACCCCTGTGTGTCACTGAAAAGGGGGACATCTATAGTGTCAAGTTAAAGTGGATTCTTCCCTTCCTCACCAATAGTAGGTTAAAAATCAACCATAGTTCAGTGTGCTTCAGCTTTATGTCCGTATAGCCTTTTCTCCTCTGGAGTTCAAGTTCCTTCTCCTCTTCCTCTCCCTCCTCCCTTCCAACAGTGCCTAACACCTAGTAAGTACAATATGCCTCAAGGTGTTTCTAAGCTCTCAATCACACAATCAATAGAAGCCTCTCCACTCTAGACTAGCTGCAATCTGCACTGAATCCCCTATTACCTTCCTTCTTGGTTTATTGCCTCATTTTGCTGGATTATGTCTATAAATAGCTTAAGGTGTAGCACAGGAGGTCAATTTTTCAAATTTCTTTCTGTACAAAATATCTTCTTCAGCCTCCACGTATGACTGATAGTTCGGCTGGATACAAACCCCTAGGGTGAAAATTATGTGCCTGAAAAACTTTGGAGGTATCTTTCTAATGCCTTCCAGGATGCACGGTGCTCATGACAAGTATGATAAAGTCAGATTTTAACCTTTTTTTTTAGGTGACCAGTATTTTTCTCTCTGGAATGGATGTATCCTCTCAGTATTTTATTCTATTTTAATTTAGTTTTTCGGTATTTGAAAGTTTCACAATGAAGGGTGCCTAGGTATGAGTCTATTCTTGCTCATCTTGCATAACTATTTTCAATCTGAGGCCTGATGTCTACTTTCAGCTGTGGGGAATTTTGTTGCCCTTTGACAGTTTCCCTCCATTGTTTTTCTGGGTCTGGACTTTCTAATAGTAACATGTGGGATCTCCCAGATGCAGCCTCTCTAACATATTTCTATCACATTTTCCATTGTGTCTTTCTTTTTTATATACTGAGAAATTTTTTAAATTCCTACTGAATTTATTTCAGCAACCATATTTGCATTTCCAGGAGACCCCTCTTGCTTTCTGACCATTCTCCTTTTCATTAATACCCTAGTCTTATTTTATAGTTGCTAGCTCTTTTTAAACCTCTGTCAGGATACTAATTAGGGTTTTTTCTTAAATTATTCTGTTCCCTAAATTGTCCCTGGTCCTACTAGGATATGTTTGCACTCTTTCCCCCTCTCTCATATTGTAAGCTTTACTCAACTAACAGGCAAATGACAGTTATTTTCTATTTAAGAATGAGCGCAGAAAGCTCCCTGAAGTCAACGATTGATTGGCTTCTTATGCAGGAAGAAGCGGGGAGTAACTGTAACAGGATCTCCCCCAAACACAATTTTCGAGGGTGTAAAAACTCACAGTAGCTGCCCCAGTTCTCACCAGTTTCACTGTTTTCAAAATGAAATCATCTCATTTCAGGAGGGTGAGGGCGGGGCTGGGAGTCCACTCCTCCAAACACATCCCTTCAATGAGCTCCCCTATTTGTCACACTTTTAACTAACTACACCCTCTCTCCTACATGCGCACCTGAGCATGGGGCTACTTTTTCAGGTGGGGTCAGAATCCTCCTCAGTTGCACGTGGTCCCTGTGCATATTCTAGGTGATGCTTTTCCTCTGTTTTACTGCTTCAGTTTCACACTCTTCCACCTGTCTTCTGTCTTTCAAAACTATGTTGAAATCTCTTGATTGTTGTGGGCATATATACTTAAACACTTTGATACCATCATTGTAGTGTCTTGTCAAAACAGAGAAGAGCTAAAAGGGTTCTCAGTGTATTCTGAATCTGCTATTCTGTGGTCCCAGTGTTTAAACTTCTTGGACTTCCCCAGTGTCTATTACTGCTTTTACAAATACAATCTCGTGGTCTATTTGTGAAGGAAATGAATACACCACATCTAAAATAACAAGGAATGTGGGTTAGATGCTCTAGGGTCATGTCATACTCTGCCATTTACTAATAAACCACTTACGTTCTACAAATTGTAGGTGCTCATTTATAAAACGAAAGGGAGTAACTCCACTTGAACTATAGATTTCTCCTACTCTAACATTTCATAATTTTCTAAGTTCTTTTCTTAAAAGTTCTCTATATTATCATTAATTTTAATTAAAAAATAAAAATCTAACTTTCTCTTTTGAAAATCAAAGAGTAATTCCCATAGTCCTACAATAATGGGATAATCAGTTCTGAAACCTGTCAAGTGTCATGTTTCATATGAAGAGAAAGTCATATTAAATAATTTTTAAAAATTAAACATGGACTTTGTAGCACAAAGACAAGGTCCCCCACAAATGGTGTTCCTTTATTTACTAGAAATGTTCAGCTCTGCATTAAAGTTGAAATAAAATAAATATATTAATTTTGAGCTGCAAAAATTTCTTATAAAAATCAATTTTTCTTTTCTGCCCATACAAACAAAAGTATGGAGTGACATTAGAGCTCAGGTTTATTTGGTAATAGAATGTAGCTTCTTGATATTTTTGATTTTAGGAAAGGAGAATATCAACATCAAAACGTTTTTCAACTTTACTTTTATTTAAAATGAGGCCATATTTTCCTCTTATAAAAAGAGAGTTCAACTAGAACTGTCCATTTTCTCATCTGTAAAACAAGAGCACTGAATCAGCTGACTGTATTCATTCAGAACTCAATTTCCTTATCTTATGATCACTAAGCTTCTCCCTAAATCTAATATACTAAGGTTCTAAGGAAAGGAAAATATATTACTAATGACATGTTTTGATTTTAGTTTCTTAGAGTTCAAATGTCCGCCATTCACCTTGGTCTAAGCTTAAGGAACCATTCAAGGGGATACAATGCAGGTGGGAGGAGAAAACAGAACCCTCACACAAGCTGTGCTGTGTTGCAATCAGCCTTCCGTTTGAAAAATAATCTTCTCTATAGCTTTAAAGTGATAACTTTGTACCTGCAATGCTTCTTGTTTCAAACGGATTTTCTCTGGCTCCTCCTGAACACGTTCTGAGGAATCATCGACCTCTTCGATTTCTGAGGAGGAAGGACTCTCTACTGTCACAGTCACAGGAAATTCTGATGGACCTGAGTGTCACAAGAAGAAGACAGGAAACCACAGAGTTGTTAAACTAAAGTGCAAAGAAAGAAGACAAGATTGTATAAAAGACAACACAAGCCAGATACCAAATATCCAAATATTAGAGGACATTTAACAAAAGTGATCTGAGGTATCATTCTTTATAAATGTCTCTCACTGCTCTTTAGTGTAAAACAGGCAATGACTAAGTAAAAGTACAGGAACTTATTTTTGCTATGTTACTGTACAGACCTCTGTTGTACGTGGTTAGGATTAGTAATGGGAATTGCCCATATTATTTTATTACGTTTCTTTCACAGAAGCCAAGTGAAGATCCAAGGTAAACATTTTTTCTCAGATCAACTTTATACTGCAAATGAAAAATTTATTCTTCACCATCAGACAAAAACAGTCTGGAAGAAAATGTAGTTTTTCAGAGGAAAATACATCAGTAAAGGGACTGATGAATAATCAGGAAGTCAACATATCTAAGCTGTGAATAACAGACATTAGAATTTAAAAAAATAAATCACATACACATACACAACTAAAACTGACCCATCAAAAATTTCATCTTCTCACCACCCTTAAGCCAAAACTAGGGCAACAATTCTCCCAGCAAGCTTCACTGCCACTGCAATGTTGTTCAATAGGACATTTCCAAACATTTAAAAACTGACCTGGCCACAACCCCATAAAAGTCTACAGATCATAAAGAACTGTGCTGGGATTATATAACCACACAGAAGACAAGTCACTAGGACATCATTTTGACAACAAGCAGCAAACCCTGCAGCATAGGAAAACCCTAACAGGAGAACGAGGTGCACACCCCTCTCTCTGGGAATGCAAGGCCAGGACTGACACCCAAGATGCTCTTCTCTCAACCTCAGCAGTGGTGCCATTCACAGAGCAACTATGCAGTCTCCCAAGACCACTGGGAAGGAGAATCTGATACTGACAGTATTCGCTTGCCACGAGGCCATAAGCGAGGGAATGTGTGTGGCCTTGGTGAGAGAGCAGAGGTTTGGGAGATGTTGCTTTATATTGGCTTTCAGATCAGGAATTTGTACATATAGGCTGCAAACAACGTTTCTTGAAAACGTGAATATTCTTGAGTATGACAGCTCCACGTGAGGGGTCAGAAATGGCAGTCAAGTTCGTTTCACTGGGTAACAGCTGATTTGCGGACTGGAAAACAGGATTCCTTGTTTACAGACATCACCACAAGGCTGCCAGTTGTGCGCCAAATCCACACAACTACACAGTTGCATTGGGAGAGCGACCAAACATGTTTTACATGGATTTATTTCAGAGAGGGAAATGCTTCTTGGAAGGCTCTGTCAGTTTAAAAAGCAAGAAGAATGACCATCCACCTTTCCCAATTCAAGCCCTATATATCATAAATATGATAGCTACACACCACCAACTGATTACATACATCACGAGCTTTGATGAATGGAAAGCCCCTAAAAAGATAGCAACAAAACGAAATTAGATCTTCATGTAAATACATCACCAGTTAAACCCAGTTAATACAACTATTTAGTAG
Source organism: Mesoplodon bidens (assembly GCF_964165515.1). Taxonomy (NCBI): domain Eukaryota; kingdom Metazoa; phylum Chordata; class Mammalia; order Artiodactyla; family Ziphiidae; genus Mesoplodon; species Mesoplodon bidens. Next base: position 309,199 of record NW_027672245.1, on the reverse strand, counting down.
TATGAACAGTATCCATACAGAATTGTGTATAAAAGTAAATAAGCTCAAAACAAGGACCTGGAGGGCTCTGCTACGGAGAAAACAGAACAGAATTCAGCCTACTGGCTTGGTAATAACTCTCTGAACTGCTGAGAGGCACCTTCAGCTCCTATGTTCAGGATGGTTGAGATTTCAGTCTCTCTTCTTTAAATGGTGATATTAATCGTTCTCTAATTTACCACCCTGTGTGACGAGGATGGACCTGCAATTAAGTGTCTCAGGAAGAAGACAGGAAACCACAGAGCTGTGAAACTCAAGTGCAAACACTGGAGATTCAACACTAGTTTATGCAACAGCAATTCACATTACCATTTGCAAAAAAGTAGTCGGTTGTCCAGTGGGGATTAGAAACATCCATTTAACATGAGCAACTGAACAGATATTTTACACAGGAACTACTTCAAGTACTATTTAAAGTCAATTCTCTTTGTTTTCTTAAGCAATTGTTAATCCCCAATTTCCTGATTACTACCAAGTAAGTCACCTGAAGATCATCTAGAGCCATCTATTTCACTTAGCAAGCCTAAAGCTATAATTCAACCATTTTATTTACTGTTCTGTGACAAAAATTACTATGAACAGCTATCCCCTGGATAAGAAATCAGGTAATGCTAGTTTGACTCACTAAATCTGATTTACTGAGTTAATAAGCCAGTTGATTCAGAATAGGTCTAATGCATATTTTTCATCCATTCTGCATTAAACTATTTCCCATGCCTAAAATGTCTTTTTTCCCATTCGTACGTATCCAAATTCCTACTTCTGTGCTGTAGGGCTTCGCTCAACTACACCTGCCTTTAATGAAACTTTCCTCACATGCACAATTGGTGATCATTTTAGTCTCCTCAAGACTCCCACGGAGTTACCTCTGTTGTGACACTTGAGAAACAACTTGAAACCCCCAATTACTTTTAATTTTTCTTCCTTAGAGGGCTTATTAGGCAGAAGCCATGTGTGAGTTACCTTTTTTCCTCTACACAAAGCACCAGAGACCACCCACATAATACAAGTTCCAAAATAAAGAACTCTAAATGACTGAAAAAGACAGGGAATGCAAACAGGTTACCTGTTGCTTTTTGCACTTTCTGCAGGACACAATGGCCGGAAACCAGACACTCCAGGTGGTAGCGCTTCAGGAGGGTAACATTCTTTACCAGCAGGGTGTTTCCTTCCTTTACTTACAGGCTTCTTTGCGGCCAAAAGACTACGTTTGACAAAGCATGAAAACAAGGAATCAAGATGCACCAAAGGTCTACACAGCAACTGTCACATGTGCACACGTCGAAAGGAATCAAAAAGGCACTTGACAATGATGCCAAGCCCATTAAAAAGAGGATCGGTTTTGTACAAAGGTTTTCCATAAGCCAGCATTTTAAAAAAATATAAGTTCTCTACAGTAACAAGTTATTTTAACTAAAACAAAAGTATTGAGATGTGCAGAAATGCAAAAATAAAGTTTAAAAAAAGATCCCAAAGTATGATACATTTTATGTATCATGCAGAAACACTCAAGTTTCCTGAATCGTAGAACACCTTTGGCATTTCTGAGTCTCAAGGACACAGGAACACAGATATACCCATGACTTCTGCCAAACAGAATCTTCAGAAGTAGACCAAAAGTTAAATTTAAGATGAATTTTTCTATGTAAAAACAATACAAGTTATAAGGCTGCAAGTTGCTGAGGGGTAGGTGAGTCAATTTTACCCTCCTATAAGCCTGTCAACCTTCACTGCTCCTTTGATTTCATATAGAAAACACAAAAAAAACCAAATGAAACCCACCGGATGAAAGAGTGAAATGTGGAGACTTACCCTATATTTCAGTAGTAAAGAGGCAAGTATCTTTATAGGAAACATTTGGTTGCAGAAACTAGACCTACGTGTTAATATTTTACTTAGAACAAGCCATATATTAAAATTCACATTTAAATATTTAATTTGAATTTACTGAAAACAAACATCATAGGTTAAAATGGTTATATTTATCCTTCAAAGCTACTGTATTTTATGTTATTTTATTTATTTATTTTAATAGATCTTGATTGGAGTATAATTGCTTCACAATTCTGTTAGTTTCTGTTACACAACAAAGCGAATCAGCCATATGCATAAACATGTCCCCATATCCCACCCTCTTGAGCCTCCCTCCCACCCTCCCTATCCCACCCCTCTAGGTCATCGCAAAGCACCAAGCTGATCTCCCTGTGCTATGCTGCTGCTTTCTACTATATTTTAGCAGCATTAGGATGCAGGGTAAAAGGGAGTGTATGTGGTAATATAGGACAAATATTTCATAGAGTGTAGCTTATTGATAATCACCACACGATCCTGTGTGATTTACATGCCTCTTAAAAATATATAGGAGCTCAGTTCATTTTGTGATATTTTATTGTGTTTTTTAACTTCATTGCCATCAAAAAAAATGTTTGTATGCATATGGTTTGTATGTGTATACCCTTCCTTTACTTTCAGAAACTAATGCAAATACATTTGTATTAAAATTTTTTTTAATTACACTTTTCTTGTTAGGAGATTTAAAAATTTCTAATAAAAGTTCCCATCTTTTATTAGGCATATATAAGTACAATATAAATGTGACACAATTCACACCATTATTTCACTCCTATACTCACCTGGATCTAGGTATATACCCAGATACTGATTTGGCTTACCTCTATGTCTCCAAATAACTGAGGCAAATACAAAAAAAAGCCCAAGAAATAAAATTACTCTTAAAAGAGCTCAATGAGCTTGTATACTTCAGTTACATTTCCACTTTGTTTAATCATGCTAACTAAAAAAAAAAAGTTTAACTGTTCTCATTCCATGATGCCCTATTATTCTGTACTAATTTTACAGAATTCCTAATATGTTTTACATATACATGTTTTATTTATATAGATTTCCATTTCTAATATCATAGCAAAAGTCAATGTAGCTATTTTAAGAATGCTTTACATATGATATAAATTTTTAATAATAATATCTAATGAGTGTGATATCACAAATCTTAACTTCTTTGAATGTACTATTTGATTATTAAAATATCACTCTCTTGAAATAACAATGGGCAGACGATCATAAGCTTTTTTTTGACTTCATAAACACTCTTAACAACTTATTTAATATACTATTGTCCAAGCAAGTTGATTAATAGAGAATCAAAAACATACAACTTTAAGTAGAAAAAAAAAAAGCTGTATTTATGAAGATGTTTACAATAGTTTATTTGAGGTTATTTCCAATTTTTCACCAATTTAAAAAATTAACCTACTCAATGAAACCTTGTGAATGCAATGGTAAAAAGTATAACTATGAATCACAGAATTTAAATTTAGTATGAAAAGATAAGAATGGCAAATTATATTGAAGCTATGTGGAATTATGTTTATAGACAGCAGGAAAGAGAAAATAAAAATGTAAATATTGCTTGATAGGATAATGGGATTAGAGGTGGTCTTTTAAATTTTTCATTTTTATGCTAATACAATACCGTTATAAAACCCAAAAACCTTCAAACAACACATTTTTTTAAAATTGTGGTAAATGACACAAAACAGAAAATTTATAATTTTAACCATTTTAAAGTGGACCGTTCAGTGATATGAAGTCAACAAAGTTTTAAAACTTTCAGAGGGCACCTGAATAAAAGATGTGTTGTCCACTGGTGATTTTAATGTATCTGGTATATAACTAAAGTCACCACAAAACTCTTTCTGGGAAATTGGCAGATCATAAACATAAAAAATTTATTTTGCTTTTTATTAAACCTTATTGTTTTGCTGTTTCAAAATTCAAATTTACTCACAAGAAAGAGTCAGTTTCATGTTAGATTTGGTTTCACAAATGCTGCTCCTGCTATTCATTCTTATCACCAAAAAAAAAAAGACTATTTGTGACTAACGATAATATGTTACAGAAAATAAAAAGTTAAAAGGTTTTCAATCTGCATATCTGGGAACCTAAATTAAAGCATCACACAACATTTTCAAAAACAGAAAAGCCATTTGATTTGACTAAAATCTTAGTTTTAAGATGGCAGAAAGTACCTTGATAATTTTCTTTTAAGAAAGAAAGAAAACCAAGCCATTAAAGAGAAATTCTTCCGAAAGAACTGAAACATGTTATATACCTCTGACTTGGCACTCCTTCCATCTGGAGAACTTTTTTGGTAACTGTTTTCATCACAGAATGATCTAAAGTAAAATGAATTCAAATTAGAGTAATTATTTTCCAATGAGTGGCTATTTCCATTTAAAACCCAAAGCCAACTAATTATTGCTTTACCCATACATTTAAATATGAAATCTACATTATATAATTATACACTTATTTCCCCCTTTGTGTATTCTAATTTCGTCCTCAGAAACCTAAGATGCCATCTTGCAGACTGCCCACAGTGGCTACTATTTTGGCAGCAGCAAAGGTCAACTTGAAACATTTTGCATCTAAAGTGGCTTTGGATACCTTTGGATACAAAGTACAGTCTGAGCACCGTCCAGACACTTAGATACCTAAAGAGCATCTAAGATATCAAACCAGGGCATCCAAGATAACAAACCAAGTCCTGATATTCCCTCAAAAGCTGCTCCTCCCATCCGCCCCCTTCTTCTAAGGGATACTACCCAGTTGCACACATAATCATCAACGACTTGTCTCCTTGTTACTATTTCCTTCATACCTCACATCTATCTGCAGGTCTTGAGAGCTACACCCTCAAAACACAACCTGAATTCAACCACTTTTCACTTGCTGCAAACTTCCAACCTAACCTAGGCCATAAACATCTCTTATTTGGAGCACTGTGATAGTCTCCTAACTGGTCTCCCTGTTCCTCTTCTTTTTTTTTTTTTTTTTTTTTTTTGCTGTACACGGGCCTCTCACTGTTGTGGCCTCTCTCGTTGCGGAGCACAGGCTCCGGACGCGCAGGCTCAGCTGCCATGGCTCATGGGCCCAGTCGCTCCGCGGCATGTGGGATCTTCCTGGACCGGGGCACGAACCCGCGTCCCCTGCATCGGCAGGTGGATTCTCAACCACTGCGGCACCAGGGAAGCCCCCTGTTCCTCTTCTTTATCCTCCCAAGTCCCTTCTCTATACCAGGTCACCTTATTCAGATACGATTTGGATCATGCCTTTTTCCAGTTCAAACCCCTCTACTCATTTAGAATAATCCACATCTTTACTCTGGCCTTCAAGACTTTACAAGAGCAGACCCCTGGCTAGCTCCTTGACCTCATGTCATACCACACTCTTCTTCACTCAGTACTCTGCCCAGATTGGCCTCCTTGCTTTTCCTTAAATACTCCACCCACCTACATGCCTACATACTCATTGCCTCCTTGTCCTGGAATGTGCTTACTCCACATCTTCCATGGCTTGCTCCTCTCTTCATTCAGGTCTCCGTTCAAATGCCACTTCTCCAGTGAAGCTGTCCCCTAACAAACCTATCCAATGGAGTCCTACCTGCTCTCCCTCACTCTCCTTACATTAAGATAGTTTTGCACTTCCTACTCTCTAAAATTATATGACTTATCTGTTTACTCATTTCTATCTGATGTCCTTCACTAGAATGTAAGTTCCATGAGGGCAAGACTTTTGTCTGTCTGGTTCACTGCTTTATCCCTAGTCCCTAAACCCGTATCTGGCACACAGAAGATGATTACAAAATTACTTGTGAATCTGACAAATGAATAAAGTACTCCTGGCAAGAATTCAGAGGTTGCACAGGAAAGAAAGAATGCTCTTGGTGGAAGCAGGCTTAGTATCTAGGTTCACCTCTATTCAGAGTAGAGATAAGAAAAATTGACAAGTATAATTCACTTTAGTTAGTACAGTAGCTGCTAAAAACATAAGGGAAGTGCAACACTAGAAAAGTACAGTTGAAGCTTGAACAACATGGGTTTGAACCTCGCGGGTCCACTGACACACGCATAGTTTTCAATACATATGTACTATCGTCCTACATGATCCAAGGTTGGTTGAATCCACAGATGTGGAACCACTGACTATAAACTTATACCCAGATCTTCAACTGTGTAGGGGTCGACACCCCTAACCCCACGTTGTTCACGGGCCAACTGTATATGATGAGGAAAGTTAAACACATTAAGTTTTAAAAAACTGTCAATACCTGAACAAATTGTTTTTGTTTTGCTATGTGTTCATCAATTTAAAAAAAGTGACCACATACCAACAAGCAGATTTTTTCTTATATCCAGAACGAGCAGAGTTCTGTTGGTTTCAGGGGCCTTTAGTAAAGCCTTTGCTCCTTCACTGGTGAGGCCGCACTGCTGCAGGTCAAGTGCTTTCGATGAAAGACAAACGTCACTTGCTAACTCTACAGATTTAACATATAGACAACTCTCATTTTCTCACGTGTGGAAGAGTCCTGCACAAGACAAGTCATGGCAGGTTTGTAATTTTGGGTATGGAAAAAAACAGAAACATATATGCACACACATAATGCATAATCCAATTTAAAAACCTCTTCTTGGATGTGCAGTGATAACCCTGGCTTTAGTACCAATAAATCATACAACGTATTTTACAATTACAGAACTGAAGAATAACTGTATATAACCTATGAGCAAAAAGCATCACAAAATGAATCTCAGTTCATAATTAGCAAGGGCGGCAGGGGCATGTAAACCTCACAAGCAAAACCTGGTGGAGCTCAGAAATGCACTGCATTCTTTTGATCATGATCTTCAGCTCCAAATCACACTTGAAACTAGTTCAAAGGGGAAAACAAAATAGAAGAAATGTAATAACTGTTAGTTTTAGAGGAAAAAAAGACAAATCTAAGAGGATACAAATAATAAAAACTTTCAACAATGTGTGAATAGAGAATACATACTAAAAACCTATCATGAAAGTAGGATGGTCAAGAACCCTCACAGTAAAAGGTCAGACAAAACCCAGAAAAACTGATCATGAATTCTAGTAGTTCTGGGGCTGAACAACCTACTCATTTAAACCAAAGGGATCATCACTAAAGCACAGGTATTAAAAAATATTACATGAAAGGAAACTATCATGAGTCTTTTGTTTAAGTGTTGTGTGGACCATCACATTAAAATAACTGGAGTCTTTCAACACCCCCATGACACATAGAAATAGCAAGTCAGACATACAGATCTGACAGGATATGATACAACCCTTACAAACTCTCACTACAGAAGAATGGACACAGGGTATAATTAACCAAATAGCCAAATTAATACAAACAGCCAGTAAACCTCACCAGTCAATCAAATGAATACAAAATAAAACAAAATGTGGTTATTGTCCTATCAGATGAAGCCAAGATTCTGTAAGAAAAGCCTTTAAATAATGTCTATACCCTTTGGATCCAACAACTCTCTTTCTAAGAATTTAACCAAAAGAAATAGTCAGAGATATAGGTAAGGATATATATCAGAGTACTATTTGTAACTGAAAAACTGGACAAAGCTTATATACAAGAATGGATAAGCTATGTGCACTGTGGCATATTCATATAATGGAATACTGAACAATCACAAAAAATGATGTAGGAGATGCAAATTTACTGACTTGCTAAAATGCTCATACTAAATTAATTGAAAAAAGTTATAAAATTTGGAGTAATCCCACTTGCATAGAAAATGGAGAGGTACTCATTTTTGTAGTTTCACATTTTTTTACAAGTGCTACAGGCCAGTGTTTGTGAGAGGCAGGCTTCCCATCTACTGTTGGGGTGGACTACAAATTGGCATAGCCTTTCTGGGTGGTAATTTGGCCATGTGTATCAAATGTCTTAAAAATAGGTCACACTTAGTCATTCCACTTGTAGTACCTTATTCTACAGAAGTAATCCCGATGCACACAGAGACGTATATACAATGTATTCACATTGTTTCTGACAGGGAAAAGCAAACTGTCTAAATAGAATTGCAAAGAATTGATTAAACTATGGGACATCAATACGACGCAATACTACATGATACATCTTTAAGTGAAAAAAGCAGGAATGTGAAATAGCAAGTATACTACAATTCTATTTTTGTAATCCCTAAGTGTACATATATATTTGTAGAAGAAAAAAAGACTGAAAGTATATACGCCAAAATGAACAGTGATTATATCTGGGTATTAAAATTATAGGTTCTCTTGTAACTCTGTATTTTCTGTAAAGGATATATGCAACTCTTAGAGAAAGTTGAAAAGCAAAATAAAAGCTATCAGTAAAATGAGGCTTTAAAACATCCTATCACAATAGTATCATGCCAAAAGCTAAGCATATTAAAAATTCAATATTTTCAATTTTAGAATTTCCCTCTAAGCCATAAATCCTCACTAAGAGATTCTGCCAAAGCACTTGCACCCAGGTCACCAATGAGCGGGTTGCAGTTCAGAGTGATGCGCCTCAAACCAGCCATGCAGTCAAGATCACGTCTCCTGGAATGAAGACTCTCAGCCCAGGTTTCTTCATGCCTTCTGGTAGTCTGATACTTCAAAGATTTAATGGGATGAAATTAAGATGCTTGAATAAGGAAACAGGGTGTGCCTGAGTATGGCTTCTTATGTCAGAGATTTACACACACACACACAGATCAAGCATATATGCCAGGAGCATCAACCTGAGAACTTCAACAGTCACTTCTGGTTTACGAGTCCAGTGAGTGACCCAGATTCTGCTCGGTCAGTGATTAGATTCTAGCCACTGCATTTCCTGTTTCTGAACACTTATGTAAAGTTGGACAACTCAATTACAGTCTATGAATTATTTTCCTTATCTTCTAAGTCAGGGAATTGGTTCTAAATTCTATCTTTGCTGAGGCCCTATATTTCATCATCCTGTCCTCCAATGGCCTCCAAACACCTGACTGGGCAAATCATAAGAAAACTTTTTAATATGCATCTTATTTATTAACAAATTATATACACAAAGTTCCATACATATAATTTATGTACATGATAAACTACACAGATTTTTAAAAATAATACAAAGGTAAAAATGTTCTAATATTTTCTTTTCCTAACTCCTAAGGCATTATTTTATTTTACTTATTTTTTTATAAAGATTTATTTATTTATTTGCTTGTTTGTTTGTTTGGCTGTGCCGGGTCTTTAGTTGCAGCATGCCGGATCTTTTAGTTGTGGCATGTGGGCTCTTAGTTATGGCAGGCACGTGGGATCTAGTTCCTTGAGCAGGGATCGAACCCAAGCCCCCTACATTGGGAGCACATAGTGTTAACTGCTGGACCGCCAGGGAAGTCTCAAGCATTATTTGAAAAACTGTATTTACAAAATGTATCTCACATGCTACCTAGGGTGTGCACACAAGCTTTAGAGGCCTGGACTATGCAGAGCCAGTTTGATGTGCCTTGGGAAAATAATGGTTTGACATTTAAGCAAAAGTACTGTCTTGAAGATATTCAATTCTTTATATTCATAAAGTAAATTTTGGTAACAGGGAACACTGACTGTCAATGAAAAAAGTCTTATTACATTCCTGAAAATGTAAAAGACTCAAAGTGCCTTTGTTACTCTATAAGGAAAATCATTAGTGTCATTTTTCTATTAACAATAACTTATTAAAGCTCCAAGCAGAAACAACAGCAATCACTTACACAGAGCTTAGTATGTGCCAGGCACTATTTATACAAATAAGTGCATTTAAACCTCATAAGGAGGCATAGAGGTTAAGTGATTTGCCCATGGTCACTAGCTATGAAATGGGAGAAAGGGAATTTGAACCTAGGCCATTTGGCTTCCGCACCCAAGTTCCTGTTTTCTACCTCAGGGGTCAATGGACTTGCCCTGTATAGGCTCAAAGAAGTTTTCAATTTTTAAAATCTAAATTTAAACATTTCCAGATTTGTGGGCTATACAGTTTCTGTTGCAACTACTCGGCCCCACTGGTGTAGGGTGAAAGGAGCCATAACTACCACATAAACAATGGGTGCGACTATGTTCCAGAAAAACTTCCTTTACAAAGCCAGGCGACGGGCTGGATCTGGCCCACCAGCCAGAGTTTACCTATCCCTGATCTGCACCATCAAACTATTAAAAAGCCTTCATGTCAAATTATTAACTAACTTTAGGCCTAAATACAGTCATTATAACCACTGTAAAGTTGTTAAGGCATTATTTCAAAAACTGTATTTACAAATTGCTGATGTACTGACTTTTATTAGTTTAAAAACTACAACAGCTAATAAACACTTGATTCATTTAAGTCTTGAAGACTAGAATGGCATAGTTTCTTCACAGTATTACAATAAATGTTTTCAGTAAAAAAATACATAAAAGTATTATTATGTATTATATATTAAATCTCTTATTTCTAAAATTAAGTGGACTATCTTTCCTAAATGGTAGAATCCCAAACTGAAAACTGGTCATATTCTTTCAGCAAAATGAAAGCTGTGCTCACATGTATCAAAAGGCAAAAATTAGGGCTTCCCTGGTGGCGCAGTGGTTGAGAGTCCGCCTGCCAATGCAGGGGACATGGGTTCGTGCCCCGGTCCGGGAAGATCCCACATGCCACGGAGCGGCTAGGTCCGTGAGCTATGGCCGCTGAGCCTGCGCGTCCAGAGCCTGTGCTCCGCAACGGGAGAGGCCACAACAGTACCACACACACACAAAAAAAAAGACAAAAATTAACTGCCCTCTGTATCAATATATTAATGTGTTTCAATCACATATGTTTTCATGAAAGTTTAAACATAAAATCACCTTTAAGATCTAGGCCATGTGATCTGCTCCATGCCATGTCAGAATACACCCCGTGACGTTTACTTAACTTGTCTTAAGTGTGATAGAATTCTTTATACCTTGACAAATAACTAAAAGGAAAAAAAAAAACCCACACACACAAAAGATGAAGAGCCTATACATTTGTCAATCTTGACTTATTTGCTTTTCTTGAGTCAGTTGGAGGTTTATAGCCACATTCTCAAAATCATTAACTACAATCTTCCCAAACAGGTAATTGACGAACAGATGCATTCTAAAACTTGTCAATAACAAAGTGCTATTCCACTTTACAGCAACAGTTTAATTCTATTTAGATACTAAAACTGAATACACTGAATACTGCAAACTTTATTCCCAACCACTCAGCAAAGTACTACATACCTTTTCAGATATAGGAAAAAAAAGAAAAAAAAAAAAGCATACGATTCTTCCTATTTTCATTTCCAAAGATACATCCCAATCTTAATGATCAATCAGCGATTTAAACGTCAACTGTAAACCCAGTATACTGCTGCTATGCAGTGTACTAGAGCAATAGAAGAGAGAGGACCTCAAACCCTCTGTTCCCTCAAATTCAAAGGCAGGCTTCCTGACCCCTCCAGACCACTACTGGACACAGGGAAGGCACACTAATGTTTCAGGACCCCAACCAACAGTCACCTGCTTTGTGATTACTTCCATGACACACCCTCACCAACACCAGAGTTTGCTGCTCCTACGGGACGTTACATGTATTTACTATTTTAACACATACCACAGTGCATCATAATTATGATTGCAGATAGATGTTCTAACAATTGAAAGAGAATGATGACTTTTTTGCTCTTTACATCTTGCTATTTCCCTTCCCATAATATTTCTTGAAGCGAAACCATAAAATATAGACAAACACAAAAAACAGAAAATATACAAAACGTGTGCTTTGCACCTTAACACAAACTTAAGTAAAATTAGTTCTGACAGTATCCAGCATGACAAACTTCCATGGTACAAATGAGAATGGACCAAGGTTTGAGCAGGTACAGGAGATAATCCAGGCATGAACAACACCAAGGAAAGGTAGACAGGAAGTAACATGGTGTGTAGGAAATCACGAGACCAGTCTGATGGGAAGAGACTTAAACAAGACTGAAACTCACTTCCTAAACCTCCATCTCCAACTGGACAATTCGCAGGACACAGGTGCACCAAAGTGGCCAATTTATTCAATCCCTTTAATATGGAGGAAGAGTTTAAAATTTTACTGGTTTAATTTGCCCCCAAAGCAACTCTCAACAGTTATGGCCTCTGTCGTCGGAGCTTTGTATGAAATTAAGTCAAAGTGTGGAGCTCCTTTGCCTTTTTTTTTTTCTCCTTAAAAAAGAAAAGAAACAATTGTTCCGAGTAAAAACAAACATATTCCGAAGCATGTGTACATTGAAAAGTAAAGAAACTTTATTAACAACTTCATAAAAACTGACTTAAAATTTTAAAAAGAAAAAAACATGTTTCAAAGTCCTTCCGACTGGAGTCGTGTCTCATCGTGTCCTTTCTTTACAGAAATAGTCGTATTAGGACACATATGCACAAGGATTAACACCATGACACACTGTACACGGCGGGCCCCGGCGAGCTCACCAGGCGTCGTCTGAGTCCAGGTCTCTGGGGAGGATCCACTCCACGGATGAGCCCAGCAGAGTCTGAAGCTCGTTCGTGAACTCCACCACATCTAAGAGCTCCTTACTTTCCGGATTAAAGGACTCCAGGTCTTTGGGGCAACAGAATAAGAGACTTGCTGACACTTGCCGGTAGAACTCGGCCTCCGCGATGGTGACAATTTCCACATTTGGAAAATTGCAGCGGAATATGCAGGAGGACATTTGCAGTTTCTTGAGCAGGTCTGAGAGCAACAGCCAGTTACGAGGCCTACACCAGAGAAAGGACAGTGGTTTGAGTTTCCGGCAAAATTAGAGGCGCTCCCAACTATAAACTACCCGTCTCCTGGCGGTGAAAGGGCCTGCTACTTCCACTTTGATTACCCCACCCCCACCCCACTTCTCACTGTCCTTAGAAGATCTACTACTTTTTTTTTTTTTTAATTTTATTTATTTATTTATTTTTGGCTGCATTCGGCCTGTTGCTGTGCACGGGCTTTCTCTAGTTGTGGCTCGCGGGCTCTAGAGTGCAGGCTCATTAGCTGTGGCGCACGGGCTTAGTTGCTCCGTGGCATGTGGGATCTTCCCGGACCAGGGCTCGAACCTGTGTCCCCTGAAATGGCAGGCGGATTCTTAACCACTGTGCCACCAGGGAAGCCCAGAAGATCTACTTCTAGCGGGGGAACTCTGGACTCATGTGCATGTGTTAAGAGACCACCTAGGGCAGATCAGCCAACTTAGACAAAAGCAGGAGCAGCGCCCCTGAACCAGCCTCGTTGCAGGCCACCCCAGTGCTGCCTTGGCTCTGGCCACAACTCAGGTCACCCCTCTCCAAGTAAGTGCACCCCGTTCTAGTCACTGGGGAAAACCAGTCTGTATGCCAACCCAAGGGAGATGGCAAACACCTCTTTGACCTCTCCTCTCCTCCGGCCCTCACGGAGAGAGCATGAGAAACACTCGAGGTCACCTGGCTTTCCTTGCCTTTCCCACACCTCCAACCCGCCCCTCAATGCTGCCGGGAGTGAGGCTTTTTCGAGAAGGGAGGTGGTACAATCCTTCCTGATACCCTGCCACGCTTTATCATCTCTATCCCGAATACAATGTCACCACAAAGGCAGACACGGTCCCAGCCTCAGAGTCCAAGGAGGATGCTACTCCTTAAGCACCGGGGTCAACACACAGCAGAGCAAGGTTTCCTGATGTGTTCACTCCGAAGGGTTGGTCATGGGGCACAGTGGCCCGACTGTGGGGACAAGACTCGATCTAAGCAAATCTGAAGACACATAAGATCCCAGGTGCCACATACGGCTTTCTCTAATCTTATACGAGAAGAGGGTACACATCAGTATTGTCCCGTGGACCTCACGCGCCTTGGAAGGCCCCTATGGTAGCCGTTTGGGGAGGATCCCTTCCCCAAGAGTTTAGTGACTGAAACTGTGCAATTGCAGTCGCTGACTCCCGTGTCCTTTGGGCTCTAGGGGTGTGTTCCAATGAGGGCAGTTGGCTGGGGAGCCCTCCCACCCCCCAAACTTTTCTGGAAAAGTTCCACTGCATTATGTGAGGTCGGTGGACACTTGGTGAGGAATTCACTCACCCCCCAACCCATCCACCCTCATCTGCTGAAGGGGATTTCTAACTCCTGCCACCCCACAGAGCAGCTGGGCTGGCTCTCGACCACACGCTGGCCACGCTCACCCCTGAGCGACGGACACCTGGACGTTATAACACGGCAAAAGGGGGTCTTCGGAAAATTCAGATTCCAATAGGTCACCATAGGCCTCGTTGCTGTCATCCTGGTCCTCCGGTCCTGGGGGATTTGCTAAAACATCGTAACCACTTTCATCATCTGGTTCTAACCGGGGGGGCAAACAAGAGAGAGGTCAGTAAGCTGGAGCAAGATTCCAGCTGTTCTCCAAAAAGGACCCTGGAAAAATTCTTTCCCAAGCAAGCCCTGCTCACAGCACCACCCCCACCCCCACCCCCACCCCCACAAGCCCAACTGAAACGAACAAGGCTGCTCACCACACACACAGCTGCCAGAGAACTCCGAAGAGCAACCGGGGTTACCGTCGTCAGGAGCCTGCAGGTTATTTCAACAGTGTGGAGAGAGAGGGGGAGAGAGAGAGAGAGAGAGAGAAACAAGATAACGCCTGCTGGTAAGAGGCAAATGCTGCTGGAGTTCGGGAACATCTCACGCTGGGGCTGGTGTCACCTCCTGACAAGTCCCACTGCACACGCCTCCAGGTATCTGACTGAAACCTCCCCACGCGTCCACCCGCCTTCCTGAGGGACTGCCCGCCTCACCGCCCCAGCCTGCCAAACAAAAGCTAGCCTGGCTAGCTAAGAGTTTTCCAGCCCCCCACCTCGCAAAACTCAAAGTATGTATCTCTTCTTTGACAGACTAACGTTGGGCCGCTTTTCCCAGTAAAGGGTCACTTAGAGTAAACGGGGGGTGGGGGTAGGGGGAACCCAGGTGAAAGGCTGTGAAGTCACCGTCTAGATGCTTGAACAAGACCGTGTCTTGACCTCTGCCGTACCTGTTAAGAACTTCTCCAGAAGTTCGCTGTGGTTCACTTTCTTGATGGTTCTACCTGAGTATGTAGCCAGGGTAGGAACAGCACCGTAGGAGAGGAGCAAGCGGACAATTTCGAGATGATCATTCTTGACAGCATCGTGGAGAGACCTAGGAGAGGTGCGGGGGACTACACCCGTGCACGCGACGCTTGCTTCTAAGGACACGGGGCAAAATCGAGCGTGTGCGGCCAAGCCTCGTAGGCGCGCTATTTCACCGAGGAGGTGAGTGTACGGTCGCTGCGACAAATTACTCTGTTATTTCAACACATAACCCTTTACGGGACAGGTGAAGGGACCATCTCAGGCCTCATTCTTCAATGCAAATCTCTCTTAATGCATGGCCCAAGGAGGAACTCAGGCCTAGATGAAAACGTTTCCAATGAACTTAAATAGTGACAGACTGTAAGAAGGTAACGTACGGAGGGGTGGGGGGAAGAATCCCAGCATCACGGAAGCAGATACGACAAGCCATTGTTATACCATTACAAACAAAACCCAAAAAGTGCAGTTTGTCAAAGAAACTGGGGGCAAAGTGGAACCTCTCCTGAAACTAACTTGGAGATGAGTGATCAACCCTCTCGCCCAGAAGCAGTCGACAGGCAGGGCGAGTTCTCAGGAGGATACAGAGTCCTCCTGCCCGTGTCCGCTGGGGTCAGGAACACTGTCCGCAGTCCCATCCAGAAAGGATGCGATTTGGAAACCACGAACCACCAAATACCTTACAGTTTTGCTAATGTTATGACCGTCAGGAAAGCCCCAGTGCCCTGCCTCGTGGTGGCATCCCAGGTACAACCAGGAAGATGCTTGGGCTGACTCAGACCTGGGCCTCTGGCCAATAAACCGAGGTCAAGGACAGAGTGGGGGCCAGGCCCGGGGATGTGGGTGGACACGGCAGGTCCTATCAAGCCAGTTGCCACTGGACCTGTCTGTACTCCTGCAACTTTCAACTCACATATATGTTCAAGAGTGAGATTCAACAGACGCTGGTGAAGAGTCCAGGGTCTTAAAAGAGAACACCCCTGATTATTCATGCAGGCTCAACATTTTCAGGGACCTCTGTCCATAAGAGTGTCACAGAGTTTTAAAGTTCTATGTAAATTTGCCAGAAAGATCTGTCCGATTCCATTCTAGAGGACTCCACCACCAGTGTGCTTACATGGCACTCACTCTCCATCTTTCCTTCTGGGGTTCCCCGCACACCCTGAGAACCACTGCCTATGCCCCAGCAGGGCCAGGCCAAGAGCAAGACCGCCACTGACCCGGTTCCATCCTGGGCACTGCAGTTGACATCGGCGCCATATTCAAGGAGGTGTCGTACGATGTTGAGCCAACCTCTTGCACAAGCCTCGTGCAGGGCACAGTAACCCGCGTTGTCGCGGTGGTTCACATCACAAATCTTGTTCTGCAGGCAGTACAAGACCACTTCCTACGGGGAGAGGAGAGGAGAGGAGAGGAGAGGAGATACCATCAGTCAACCATACAGTGAACCTTGTAAGGGTGACCTCCCCATAGCTTGGCGGTGCCCACTTTCAAAGGCATACATCCTTGGGGCCAAAAGCCCACCATAGCGCGGGCAGGCGGCAGGCATCCTGGTCGGGGGTGAGAGTGTGTGAGAAGGGCTTGGAGATGCAGACAGTGTTGTCTAAGGCTCTGCTGCACCAGTGGCCTGGCCATGGGCAAGTTACCCTTGAACCTCTCCAAGCTTCCACAGGGCTGCTGAGAGGACGCATTCGGATAGCGATGAAAGCCCTCAGCCCAGGGGCCGACGTGACCAGTACAGAAGTGTCACAGCTGCTAACATCTTAGATGACACATTGCCAAGCACAGACCATTCTCACTTGATGGGTCTGTTCAGTCAGTGGCAGTGGACGATAACACAAGTTTAGATAAAAGTATGGATGACCAACACTTAAAGAGAGCTTAAATCAGCCAGAGAACATTCCCCAGCTTAGAGAAGCAGGGACACACAGGTCAGCTACATCCTCGCGCCCCCTGTTAAGACCCCAAATCAGAACCTGGGCCTCAGATGCTCTTGTCTGTACGTTAAGTAGAGTTAAAGAGAAGCTCTCTCCCTCCATCCTCGAGGAATGACACAAAATGCCTCCAATAACCCCACCCTCTATTTTGCCTCACTCCACCCTCTCGGGGCAGAATCAGTCTAATATTCTCATATTTACTCAAGTTAATGACAGGAACCTGATACACCACAGGCTGCAACCTCCACATTTCAAGAATCAAATAAAACATTCACCCCCGCCCCCGGAGATGTTCTGTGTCAACACTGTGCATTAGAATCACTGTTATTAACCTTATTTCTTTGGCTTGTTAAAATATTAATATGAACCACTCCCAGTAAGCAGAGCAGGAACTTATTCAATGTTTTATTACCTTAAGAAAGTTTTCAGACACATCGAAAGCATTTGCCACCAGAAAACACATTATACTGTTTATACTGGGTAAGTCGTGCCCAGCAGAGAGCCGTCAGGTTCTGAGAGCTGGGAGTAGGCAGAACGTGCATGTGGCCCAACACATGGTCTGCTGGGTAAGGGGGGATGGGATGGGGTCAGAACAGGCCTCCTTGTGACATCTCTCAGGTAACTCATCTGTTAAACCTAAAACGGGGGTCATTCTAGCCGCCCATAAGTGCGAGATGGGTTCTGTAAAACCTTTTATGCCCTTTGGAGGACACGCCAATCAAAGGTGACCACTCACTTGGGAGCGAACTAGAATGTTCCATTTGCTTACCACGTGAACCCAATGGGGCATGCTGGTAAACCTGGCCATTGGTGCCCTGTTACTTCAGGTCACTGCAGCAGCTCCCTTCCAAAACAAGAGGAGGAAGAGAAAAGGCACGCCCACGAATGCATTTCTCCGTTTACATCCCAACCTGCCAGAAAGCCCACAATCCTCTGGGCTCCCAGGCCACCTGCCCCGAGCCCTGGTATCCAGGATACCGCATGAAGCTGCTGCTCTTTTAGCAGGCCCTCACTAGCCAGACTTGAGTGGACGGCTGCAAGCTAATGAGTTGTGTGCGCCAGCCACGGAGAGGCCCTGTCACGTGGCTCTGGGATCAGGTCTGAACGCCACCAACTGCTGTGCACACATCAATTTACTCAACCCAGGGTTTATTTGCTGTGACAATCATGGCCTTCACCTGGAAACCTTCATCACTACTAGGGCAGATTCAAGGGTACCTAGAAATGAAAGGCCGTCCAAGCTGGTGGGTAAGTCAACTCTCTTCTCCTGGAAGATGGCAGCAAAGGCAGCAGTAGCCCCACGGCCAGGTCAGACTTTTTGCCACGGGCTGTCGTAACTCAACCACGTTGATCCCACTGTTTACACAGTGCTTCTCATTCCCCAGATGAGGACGTCTTCTGTCACCCACAGGAACCCAGGAGCTACCAGGAAAGGAAGGTAGTACTATCCTCATTCAACACTTGGAAACTGAGGCCCAGAGATATTAAACCCCAAGTTCAATTAACATGAAGTACTAGACCTAAAACTCAGGTCTTTGGTACCTGGTCAGCTGGGAAGATTCAAAAGGCCCAAGAGGGCCCCAGTTAGAGGGATGCAATCCAGCTGTGACGAGCACCCCACAGGCCTTCTCTGTTGGGGGTCAAGTGGGCTAACTACACTCTCCTAGCTAAGAGGGTGATGGCCTCTAAATGGATGGCAACCGTCGCCACCAGCACTTTCTCTAACTGAAAGGTGAAGAGGCGGGACGAGTCTGTCGACGCAACACATTCCTTGGTTTATTTTCTCTGCTAGAAATAAACGGGAGTGTCTGAAGGGCAGCCCAGCCATTCCAGAGCAAAGTCAAACTGCTTTTGTCGGACAGCTCTCTGTTCAGCGGCTATAAGCCGAATGCCACTACCCGCAAAATGTAACCATAAAGGCCATAAGCCCGACGTTGTGAGTTAATTAAATGCCTCATTAACTTTTTAAAAAACATGACTTATTCAATTCATAGAAAATTTAACCATCACCGCTAAAGGCACAAGCATGTGGTTGCACACTAGCGTTTTAGCCTAAGAAATAGAAGCCTTTTTCCCAGGAGGGAAAGGTTTGAGGTCTTTGGCCACGCAAGTGATCTATTTAACTCGGATCTGAAGCCAGAGTGTGTTTCTAAACTTCCAGAACCACATTATCATGACATAAAGCTCAGACAGCCTTTATACTGCACATGGTATCTTTGGCTAAGCAGAAGAAAATAACCAAGAATGCTGAAGACAAAACTTCAGGAAAACCCTCCCAAACCACACCCTTATCTGCTTAAGCAAACTGTCCTTCAATTTGAAAAGGTTGAAGCTGCCACATCTCCCAACTGGGCCATCATCCCAACATTTAAAATTCTGCCCAGAGAAATCCCAGAAAGTTGGATTCAAAGTTGAAAGCGTTCATCTACTTGTCACAATGTTCAGCATCAACACTGGTGATGTGTGGAATCTACATATTGAAATTTACATTTGAAGAAAAAAACAAATCCGACCTTAAACATTCCCAAGGCTTCCTGTGCAATCAAAGGCCAGGTAGCCTAAAAAAGGATGGATCAAGTGCCCCTTGGTCCAGGCCTCAGAGCCACCAAACCAAAATGGAAACTGTCTTAGAGGACCAACGAGGGTCTTTTGACCTCTCTGGTCCCAAAGGGAGGCTGCTGGAAATGATGCCAAGTTCACAGGTGGGGCTCGGAGCCCCGCCCTCCACGGCGGGTGCAGCAGCACCCCGCCCCCCCATCTCCAGCATTTGCTGGAAGCGGGAGTCTACTTTCTCAACCCTAACCCAAAAGTTGGGGTTAGGAGTCTCCCCCCCACCTCCAGCGTTTGCTGGAAGCAAGGAGACTATCTTCTCAACCACGGGGGGTCTAGCTCAACACTATGTGCAACATCTGCTCTGTCCTCCTAGGCGCCCGCTCTCAGCTCTTGGGAAACCAACTGGGTGCTCCTTGGACTTCACCTGCAAGTAACTGCGCTAACTACCACAAAGTGCTCTCTAGCTAATGGAGAGGTCTCCAAGAGACGTGTAGATATAAACAACAGCACATTCAACCCACAACAACAACAACAAAACACCCCAAACTAAGCATAGCCCTAGTGCTTCCAACTTCCCACCCACAGTCATGCCTTAAGGCCAAGGCAGGCACACTTCCAAGGGCTCACGGCACTATGGACCGGGGTGGGGGGACACGACGGGAGACGGGGGACAGGGGCACAGAGCTGGCTGAGGGTGTGGGCGCCAGAGCTCCGGGCCAGCCTGGGTCCTGCCACCCCAGTGCTCAGCCACACCTCCACGCTCAGCCTGCTGAACCGCGTTTTACTGTCACCATTCAACTCCCAGAGGGCTGATGCCAGCACAGAAAAATGCCTTTGCCCTGTGGGCTATTACATCACAATTGCTACTGACAAGTATGGTGGGGGAACTGCACAGGGCATGGAGAGTCATCTGTCTCACAGAGGTTTTGAACTGTCAAAAGGGCAATTCCAGTGTGAGCCAGTCTTGCTGAGGAGCGTGGTGGGCTGTGGAGCACTGCTGGATTGCTACCTGTACGGGTATCAGCTAACCCCTCTGAGGCTCAGTTTCCTCATCCGAGAGTGGGCTAGTACGCGTTACTCCCAAGTGAACATGTTAAAAGGGTGAAAGGAGTTACTACAGATCACACGGGCTTAGGCAGATATCAGCTATCTTTCTATGTTGCTCTAGCAATAGAGGCCATCACTGTCATCAGCCGTGCTGGGTTGGGATACAGCAGTGTGGACAGGGAGTTTTGTGCAAGGCTCAAGCCCTGCTCCCCGCCCATCAGCCCTCGGCTCCCGTGCCCTCTCAGAAAGAGACTGCTCAGGTCTGCCCCACTCCCACCCCTACTCTGCACAGACACTTCCCACCCGCTACCCCACAGGGGCATCACTCTGCCCCAAACAGCACAAGTTAGTAGAGCTAATAACTACTCTCCTACTCTCCTTCTTGCTATTCAGAATCCAAAAGGGCTCATTAAAATTCCCCTGGTCGCCAAGCCCTGGGTTAGGTCAGATTTTATATCAGAGATAAGTGAGCCAGACTGGCCGAAGCAGCCTGCCTGCCTGAACGGGAACGGAACATCAGAGAGGCCTGCCTTTCTTTTCACACCACGACTGAACAAGCCACCAAAGAGCCCGCAGTGTGAGCGGGAGCCAACGCAAACACCCTGCTGGAACACCCAGCCCAGCCCGCCACGTGGAGGGGGCTGGGCTCTGAGACCCGCCCCCCATCCCCAGCCAGTGTGTCCCCCACCCAAGGAGCAGCAGCCGGTGGATCCTGATCCGGGGCACCCACAAGGATGCTCACCTCGTAGCCAAGCCGGGAGGCCTGCTGTAGGAGGGTCTCGCCCGCGTTCTTATTGACAATAAGTCTCCGCGCTTCCGGTGGCATCGGGCGGGACTGGGTGGTCTCTGGAGGGGAGCTTGACCATATCAGCTGCGAGGCCTGGGAAGCTGGTAACAATTGCTGCAAACAGTCCAAGGCCTTCTGGTCCTGCTTGGCCGGCGAAAGATCATAGCCGGAACTGGGCTCAGGCCGCTTTCAAAATCTCCGGACGGTCACCTATCACGAAACCAGGCAGCGCACACATTTCAGGCTGTCCTTCCTCCACCCGCCTGGTTCGCCTCCTCCCTGAGTTACAAAGCTGAGTGGAGGAAAGCACTTTTCCTCCTCTCAGTCTGGGGGAGGCGGGGCGCGAGGAAGGGGTTGCATTTTTACTAGCTGGAAACTTCACCACCACCCAGGAGACACGTCCCCTAGGAAGGGGCAGGGACGTTTTGGGGGGAGGGGTTCAGGAAAAGGAAAGCTTTGTCCCCAGAAGCAGAGAAGCAGGCAGGCGGGATGTGCCTGCATGGGCCCGGGGGGCGGGGGAGAGCCAGGGGCAAGAGGTACCTTGCCATCCGCATTGTCCACCTAGGAGTCCCCTGGCAGCGGCAAGCCCCGCCTGGGCTCCTGAGGGATCAAATGCTTGGTTTTGCACAGTCGCTTCCCGGATGGTTTCTCGCTGTTGTCGGTGTATTTCTGCGGCAGGGGCGAAGGCTGCCAATCCATTTCTTCGTCCATGCACAGCACATCTGTCAGGGGGAGAAGCAGCGGGCGTTACACAGTTGTAGCCGGTGAGGAAAGAAAAGCCCATTGTTAGCACTGATCGTTGGAGCAGCTTCAGTTTTTAAAGATATACCAATTATGTTTTCAAAGCGCTAATATGTTAATCATCCCACATTCAACCGGCAAATAGGCTAACCCACGAAACGCCAAATGGCAAGTCGCTTCAAAGGGCCGCAAGAGAGGGCAGAAGCCAGCCCTTCGTGCGCTCCCGGCCCCACCCGTGGGGGGCCTGGGTGCTCGGGACAGGGCGACTGGGGACAGCCTGAGGCTGGAATGAGGGCACTGACAAGCGCCCGGGGTCACCCAAGACTTCCCTTCCTGCCCAGCCGCGGGCTGGGTGATGAGGAGCAGCCCAGGAAGTCGAGCTCCCGCCTCACTGTCCATTCCATAAGGAAGTGTGCAGGCTGAAAGGACCTCAGGAAGAAAACTCCCCGCTCGCCACACGCTACTCTTGTCAACTTGGATGGCGCTCAGGTCCCCTCCAGGGCCGTTTCCCACAGAGGGCGGGTGATCTACCCTCCAGGAGCGCCCCCCGCCCCGTGCGTATCCTTGTTCATTGTCACTGCATTTAAGGGACTCCTCCAACCAGCTGCTGTTGCTTTTGGCCTCTGCCCTTTTCCTGCCAGGTTTCTCTTCGGAGATGCTATTGCCCTGGGGGGTGACCGCAGGCTGAACCGCCTGGATCACTTCCTTCCTGCCCTGCCGGCCAGGTTTGCTCTCTGCTCCCGCCGTTCTCTAAGGTGCAGCAAGCGGCGCTGCTTTCTGGGATGGAGCCCTGTTAATTCAATGCACACCTCAGGTTGGTCAGCTCACTATAATGTGGCTCTTCTAAGTGGTTAGAGGAACTGTTTGTCATTTCCCTCTCAGGCCAGTCAGCTAATGGAGAAATAACTACAAATTAATGAAGAAGCCAGCCGGGGCGGGGGTGGTGGTGCGGGGAACAAACTGTCTTACACATCACTAACAGGGGTGGGGGAGGGGAGGGGTGTGGTCACTGTGTTGGCTGGAACTTGTCACCAAGTCTCGGGAGGGGGTCTATTTGCCTTTGGCCACCTTTGGGCTCCAGCCCCGCCACCTGGCTTTGGGGGGGTGGGGGGTGGGATGGGGGTGGGGGGTGGGGAGGTGTGAGTGGCTCCCCCCAGGGATCCAGGGTGGGACTGGAACTTTCCACTGCTCCGCTCCAGGACTTCCGTAGGGTGCCCTGCGGGCCCGAAGCCAAACCGAGCTCACCTTTGGAGACCCGTCTCCGCTTGGCTTTCAGCAGAGAGTCCTCCGGGAGCACAGTGGTCTCAGTGTGGTTCCTATTGCCAGACACCTTGCGCTTTCTGTTCAGCCGGAGGGTGGGGCTGCGTGACGCGTCCGGGGCCGCCTGGTCGGCGGGGGACTCTCTGGGGGGCTCCGTGTCCATATCCTCAGGAAGATCACTGTCTTCTGGGGCTTCAAAGCGGTCAGGTTTGCTTCCATCATAACACTCCCCTAGGGGAGGGGAGACAACCCGGAAAGGAGGGAACAAAGGTCACCAGGAGCAGGCAGGACCCCCACGCCCAAGGCAATCTGCTACCAACAGACCACCCCCCTTTGGAGACCAGGGGCCTCACACGCCGGAAGCACAAAACCCTCAGAAAGACGTCCCAAAGGAAGGACAGCTGAACACAACCAGCAAAGAAAGCAGAAAATGAGGCGCGTAGCCCACTCACAATCCATCCTTCAAGGGTCAAGGTGAGGCATCTACACCATCCGTCTATAGGCATGTGAGATCACTCCCTAACTGCTTAACTCTCCAAGGTGGCTTACTTTTAAAGGGGGGGTGAGTGACCTCACAGTAAGATCCAACCAATCAGGGCAGAGCTACAACGGGGGGTGAGTGACCTCACAGTAAGATCCAACCAATCAGGGCAGAGCTACAAATGACTATGGAAACAGCTGCTAGTCAACAAAAAAGGCTGATGTCATCAAGAGACCAAATAGCCCCCAACTGCCATCTACACAGACATAGCACCAATGTTCACTTGGGTCAGCAGGGGCGAGGGTGAAGAAAAAGGGTAGGGAAAGAATGGTGGGAGGCTGGGAAGCTGGGGAGACCAAGGCAAGAGGAGCCTGGCAAAGGGAAAGGAAAGGCTTCCTGGTGCACACACAAGGGTCAAGGGCAATTTCAAAGAACCCAACCAGATTGCTACAAGTCCGTCTGTCCTCTTTCCACACCCGTGGGGGGAAAGCATTTCACTGCCATCGAGGGGCTGCTCCTATTTCCTGTCTAGGAAGAAGGCCCACAGTGACACCAGTCACCCACCTGGCACGTCTCCACGCCTTCCTTCCCAGGCAACAAGCATCTAAGGACATTTCAAAGACAAGACTCCAACCCCCTTCGTGGGGGTGGGGTGGGGGGGTGCGGCGGGCAGGGCTGAAGTACTCACACCTCAGCTCCGCCTGTGTTGCTCCTGCCCCTCTGCTCAATCTAGCATCCACTTAGGGCTTTTCCTCCAATCACCCCAGCCTAACATCACTCCTCACTTTTGCTCTAGCCAAAGAAACAGTTCAACTGCTTTGCTAGTCACATTGTTTCTAACACACAAATAATTCCATAATGATCACTGTGCTGTTAAAGAGTTCCCCGAAGATGACCCTGTGTCCATCACCGGCCGGGGGTGGGGGTGGGTGTATGAGTTTGGTATTTCGTTAACACCTGAGCTAAGCTCCCACAGCCCGTTTTTCTAGATGAAATCATGGACACACCCCTCACATGCTGCTCGCATTCCTCCTCCTCTCCCTAGACCACTTCAAGTATCACTCCCACTTCTGCTCAGCAGGCTGGTCCCCTGATCAGCCTCTCTTGGGAGCATTCCCAGCATTTAATGGCAGCCAGTTGTGGGGATGAACCTCACCCTGGCCTGGGCTAGCCTGACCTGTGTTCTCAAGGGTGGAACACACTTAGCTTTTCTCCAAGGGTATCCCAAGGTGGGAGAGATCCCCATCTAGTCTTGCCGGAATGGTGGAATCACCCCAACCGCGAGGGTCTCCTGCCATGGCAGCAGGAGAAACCCCAAACTCCTGGCCTGTGCTTACGGGTGATGCAGCCCAGGCTACCGCAGGCCCGGTGAAGACGGCGTGCTGCAACTCTCACTCGGGCTGCTCTGTGACCCTCTTAAACACTCGGGCAGGAATGGCGCCGCTTTACAACTCGGCCCCCTTCACTTGTAAAGTGGGAATGTTGGGTTTCCTTGGTGGCGCAGTGGTTGAGAGTCCGCCTGCCGATGCAGGGGACACGGGTTCGTGCCCCGGTCTGGGAAGATCCCACATGCCGCGGAGCGGCTGGGCCCGTGAGCCATGGCCGCTGGGCCTGCGCGTCCGGAGCCTGTGCTCCGCAACGGGAGAGGCCACAACAGTGAGAGGCCCGCATACCGCAAAAAAAAAAAAAAAAGTGGGAATGTTACTGCTAGCCTCCCTCCAGGGTGGGCTTCATAATCACGGGCCGGGCTCAGCACAGAGAAAGGCTGGAAAAATCCCTTTAACCAAAAGATGCCAAGACTTTCAGACCAGCCTGAATCTCAGGCCTGAAATGTAGGAAATTTTAAGAGGTGAGCCCTGCTGGTTACACCATTGGACTTCTCTGGTCCAATCAGCCTTCCCTAAAAGCTCCGTGGGAGGGGATCCATGGAGGGATGGAAGGGCTACAGTAAGAACCCCCATGTCCAAGTTGAAAGTTTCTTTTTCCAAACTAGGTCCATCCACCCTTCCCCCAACCCCAGAGCCTTTTAGGGCAAAGATCTCAATTCCCCTCAGCTAAGGCCCCCCAAGACCTTACGCTAGTGTGACCTTACCCAGGCCAGTAATAACCCTGAAGGACACCCACCCCGACTGCCCAAGATGCCCATGGCCACCAGCTATGGGGTAGAGGCTCCGTGTCACTTGGAGCTTCTCAAAGACTGTTCTAACCACGACCCACACGAGGATGACCCTTGAGGGCAAAAGAGATGGGGAGATAAATAGATGCACGGGGATCCTAACCATCAGGCTTTGCCATCATTGCTACTTTTGGCCCTTCTAAAAGTGGGAAGCCATGTGCCCTTGGTCACCCAGTCTAAGCAAGATGTGAACGTGGTCCCTGCAGCATGGTCCTATGACTCACAGCACATATATCCCAAATTCATTATGGTTGTACCATAGCATCACCTCACAGAAGCATCACCACAGCAACATTTACAAGTCACTGTGGCAACAAAGCACCCTCACCACTGTTGAGCCATGCCCAGTGAGGCCTAAACAAGGTGAGAGGGTTCTGAGTCGCTGCAAGGCTCCCCAGGATTAAAATCCCCTTCTCTGTAGCTTAACTGTAATAGCACCTCCAGTCAGGGCTAACCTTGTTCAAAGTTACACCCGCTACAGAAGGAGTGCAGGGGATCTCTGTTCCAAAGTAGTTTACAAACGTGCAGGTGCTCAGCTGGAAGAGAAGTTCCCTGAGCAAAGAAGTTTCATGAAGCCCCTTGACTGAGCCTTCCTCCAGCTCCTGGCCAGGCACTGCCACTGAGCAGGACCTAGGCCTGTCCCAGCCAAGTGGTTCGCAAGGGAGATGGTTACTCCAAGTTTGAGAAGGAAGGGACCAATGCCTCCTTGCCCCGCCCCATCTTCAAATGCCACTGAGGGTTCCTAGTGATGAACTTCCAAGTCTGAGGAACCTCCCAACTCATTTGGTGAACTTCCAAAATAAAAATTTCACTCAGCCACCCATGTGATCATAAAGAATAAATGAGTATCTCGGCCACTGTGTTTTCAAGTTAATTCCTTTTTTTAAACAACCCCTAGCAACAAGATGCACCCGCGCCAGGACAACCAGGGCCGTGCAAACAGCACCCACCACCTTAGAAGCTCCTGGGCCCTCCATGGGTAGGGGCTGCCTCAGAAGGGGGAAGGCATCTTGAAGGCGTCCTGGACCCTCTCTGGGACCCATGCCCGCCCCAAATCCCCGCCCCAGCTCCCATGTGCTCACAGCTCGGCTCTCGGCCACACCGACACCCATGAGAAGGACCTGAGCCCATATCAGCTGAAGACGTGATGGCCCAAGAACAAGAAGGCCCGTTCATATCCAGCTGAATGGAATGAACACCTGCTGGGCCTTGGACGTGGAGGCTGCAGTAAGAACAGTGGCCCCTTCAGGTGACCTTTCCTGACCAGCTATTTACAAACCCCACGTCTCTACAAGACAGAGGGTGGGTGGGGAACCCACCTCCATTGCCCCAACCTTTCAAACGGAGCCCCTCACCTTCCCCAACCCTTCTCCTGCCCTCCCATGGTGGCGATTCATGGCTCACTGGGCCACGTCCCGGGTGCTCCAGGAAGAGACCCGTCGGTCGGTCTGAGATTGGAGGCAGGCGGTGGGGGGAGGGGGCTTTCGGAATCATCTGGGGCTCAGGCCCTGCTCCCCATCAGCCACACCGAGTTCTCGTCTCCACGGTCAGCAGGAAAGACTGGGAAGGACGCACACTAACGTCTCTGGGAAGAAGGGTGGGTGAGGCCACTGAGACATGAAGGGCAGCGGCCACCCTGGGTTTGGCCACGTTGCTGGAGAAAAGGGCGAGAAGACTCGAGGCCGGTTAACTGCCCGCTCCCTTCCTCCAGCCTCCCTCACCATCCACCCGCAACAGGCAGATTCCCTCCTCAGAAAAGTGCATCCCCGTGAACTTGGCCTTGCCCACTTTTACCACATCTCTCTGAGAAACTTCCCTAGGAGCTGAGTTATGAGGCCACTCAGGAGGGTAAGGGCTGCGTGTCAGCTGTGAGCACAGGCAAGGAGGGAGGCCTTCTTGCTGCTTCACTCCAGGGTGGCCTGGACCCTCCGTTTTTCATTCCAATCCCGAGGGGGAGGAGCTCGGAATCGTCTACTCCAGGCACATCAAGAGCCCCATCCCTCGGGTAAGGCCGCCACTGACTAGCCCCAGAAATCCCCTTCTACGGGAGCCACGTGGGACACACCGGTCCCGGTGTGGCTTACCCAGAACCCTGGCCACAGGCCTTTGTCTGACCCCAAAGATGAGCTGGGGGAGGGCAGTGCTCCAAGCAGCAGAGAGAAGCACACGCTGCTGCTGACCACAATTTTCCCGAACTGCATCAGGCACCCACGACCTAAGCGTGCGGGCCAACGCCGACCCTACGACTGGGTCCAAGGGCCTGGGCCTCCCAAACGTGCCCACCACCCCCGACTGTCCCGTCTCAGGAGGATTGCACGCCCACCCTGTCCTCGACGTTCACCTAGGTGCCCTCACTCACCATCACCGGTGAGGTTTCTGGGGTCCGGAGCAGGCTGCAGGCCACAGGCCACAAGCACGCACACTGAAGAAAGCGGGAGAAAGACCTCCACTTGCTGCCAACGCATCTCATTAGCCCAGGAAGTCTCGAGGGCAAAGCCCGAAGTCAACCCCAGTGGGGGAGCAGCCGAGGGGACCGCAGAGTGTGACTCGAGGCCAACACGAGCTTTCTCTCCAGTTCGGCCTCCAGAACAGAACACAGCCGTCTGGTGGGAAGAACGGCCTCGCTGATCCCACGGCCTGGGAGCGTGGTGTCAGCTCCTCCTGACTGCAAACGAGCCTCCACAGAACACAATGATGCTCATCTCTCTGGGGCCTTCATCAGCCCTCATCGCACGTGAACGAAACCTCTGCCTCTGGAGGGAGAGTCCGAGTACTCTCCACTCCCTCCCACAGGAGACTGTCACTCTGGAGGGTCTGGCTCTGGCTGCAAGTGTCATCCCACTGCTACCAAAAACCCGTGTCCGTACCTGCTACACAACAGAACACATACCTGCTACGCCGGAGGTCCTGCACTGCCATTCCTCTGCTCTACTGTATCAGACTATTACTAACTACAGGACTAGCATTGCTCCGGAAAAAGGAGACGCGTGCCAGGAAACAGCATTTCATAGGTGCTTCACTCCTGGATGCCGCAACGCTCAAAAGGACAACCAGCCTTGCAATCCACAGCTGGGAAGGGTGGCCAGAGCAGCCCGTTCTCCGAACAGCCAGCACCCAGACGCTGGGCCGTCGGAAGCGTACTGCTTCCTCTCACCTCCCTCGGCACTGGGAGCGGAACCGCCCCGTTCCCACCGACGTGGTACCACACGCGAGCCGCCTGGGTTCACTTACATCTCTCACTGTCGTTCTGGTCGGCAATGGCCTCCTCCGGGGTGACCGACTTTGGCTTTTTGTCCTGACTTCCTTTCAGCCTTTCCCAGTCAGTGGGGCTGAATTTGCGCACCTCGGAGTCTTTGGTCGTGGGGTGGCCACCTTCTCGCTCTTTCATCTCCAACTCTGAGAAGCGCATCACTGCACGCTACAAAGAGAACGGAGATGGAAAAAAGACACACCTTACCACCAAAGCTATTTCACTGCCCTTACCTTAAAGGAAAGTATCTTCAAAGAAAAGTTTGCCCAAAACCAACCACAATTTACGATACAACTGAGATATTTTAAAATTGAACGATAAAACGTAAGAGTGTCTATGTGTAACTAGTCACACACTCTTTATTCGTAAAGCCATACGTATGTAGAGATATATGTGGTGTGTATATATAGCCATACATACACTGTGGCATACAGACAGACATTCTCTTTCGAAGGTAAATAAAACAAAACAAAAACACAACGCAAAGAAAGCGAAACAAAAACACAACAGAAAAGAAAACAAATGCACAGTGAATAAAGACGACCATGGCCCACAAACTTCCCTTTGTATATTTGGAAATGAAATTTAACTCAAAAGGTTTATGGAAGATTCTAGTAATAAAAATTTGAAGAATTGACCTCACAGTAAGCAGCGGGTAGACATAAAATACTGTCCTCTTGTAATCCTTCCATCTATGTAATTAAAATGGGCACTCAATGGATCATTTAGATAACTTCAGCCATTTTTATAAGCATAAACCAATTTTTTTCTTAACATTGCAAAACAATTTGGCTTTATTTGTGTTTTAATTAAAAGTAAAATATCTTAAGGAAATTCCTATACAACATCTATCATTCACTAGCAAGTTAAATACATACTCTATCCCATTAAGCAAGGTTTGTGTTTTTGTTTTGTTTGTTTGTTTGTTTTTTGGGTGGAAAAAAAAATTGCACGAATCTCACAGACATGCGGCCGCTACACACCTCCACCAAGTATCACGTAAGGCATTCTAAGCAGCGCTTTTAGGTATATTTGTTAACGTACAGTAACGGCAGAGAAATCAAAGCGATTGATAGGTAAATGTCATGCAGTCTTTTAGACATCCTTCGCAATAATTAAAACTTCCGGGCCTCCCTGGTGGCGCAGTGGTTGAGAGTCCGCCTGCCGGTGCAGGGGATACGGGTTCGTGCCCCGGTCTGGGAGGATCCCATATGCCGCGGAGCGGCTGGGCCCGTGAGCCATGGCCGCTGGGCCTGCGCGTCCGGAGCCTGTGCTCTGCAACGGGAGAGGCCACAAGAATGAGAGGCCCGCATACCGCAAAAAGAAAAAAAAAAAAAAAACTTCCGTTATCAGCATTCGAGTGGAGTTCGCTTAAAATCTACAGAATAACTTAAAGTATCCACTTACGTCCCCTTACTGGACACATTTCAAACATTTAAATTATCCTAAGCTTCATTAACCAAATCAGCCCAGTGTCCTGCCCTATCATACCCCCGGCCCCCTCCTCTTCACACATTAAAAAAACCTGACAACTGGTCAGGCTCCTGAAATTCGGGTGGTGGGGGCTCACCTGCAATGCCCGCTCCTCCCGACTGAGCTGACGGGAGTCTGCGTACAGTCCGGTAGCGACACACTTGAACCGGTCACCCACGTAACCAGCGGAGTTGGCGATTCTCTTTGCCAGCTTAGATGGCTTCGGGTTCAGAACTTTGCCATCGGTTGATCCTGCCTCGTCAGCTCCGTCTTTGGTGTAGGTGGGGGTGACGTCCACACTCGGTGGGGCACTGCCCACGCAAAATGGTTTGGGATCCTCTTGGGTTTTCCCGAACGTGACCGCAGAGCCGTCGCTCCCCAGGGTCGGCTCCAGGAATGCAGTCGAGACCGGCGTCACCAGGTTCTCCTTGTTGGTTACCGCTGGAACATTCTCCTTGCTGAAGCCGGAAACTGGCTGGCCCGGAGCCTGTTTGAAAGTATAGGCTTCGTGGAAGTCACTGATGCACCCCAACTCCTCTCTCAGGGCAATGAAATCCCGGTGTGGCTGTAGGGCCATATTTTACTTTTTTATTTTTTAATATATGTTCACATGTTTCCATAAAGGATCCAAGGTGGCCCATAACATAAGGACACACAATATTAGCTTTAAAAAAACATGGGAAAAAAAAAAAAAAGGGAAATCATGATCCTGGAAATGGGTTGCATCCTTTTAAGGGGTGAGAATAACAGAATGAGTGAGCCAAAGATTTGGGAAAGGATCTCACATTTCCAAACGTCCAAATCTTAAAATTGCACCAAGTGGGAATGTAGCTGTGGCAGTATTAACCTGAGAGAGCTCTATGATCGTTGTCTTTACTCATCACTTGGTTGCAAGGTTATAAATGACAGGGTAAGTGAAGGAGGGCAAGTAGACAGATAAGAGTCATTTCCTGATTCTCAAAAGAAGGGGCATCACCTAGGGAAGGGGACTGCAAAATCCTACAGGAATCCTCTTCATATACTAAATTTTCTAGGTGGCAAAAGTATCTCCTTTGACCCTAGCAGCCAGATGGAACTTAGAAAAGTAGTGAAAAGCTACTCAACTGAATGCAAGTCATATGACTAGGAGCATGTCAGTGAAAAGTTCAAGGGAAGATGCTGTGGAAGAGCAGTTCACCTTGTGGTTGAGCGTCCTCAGAACGTGCAATGGGAGGTGCAGTACCTGCTCTGTCTCACAGGGACCCTCCAACCTCTAAACGCATCTTTCCTGGGAAGCTGAATTCAAAAAGTCAATTTTAAAAAAAGATAGGGCTTCCCTGGTGGCGCAGTGGTTGAGAGTCCGCCTGCCGATGCAGGGGACACGGGTTCGTGCCCCGGTCCGGGAAGATCCCACATGCCGCGGAGCGGCTGGGCCCGTGAGCCACGGCCGCCGAGCCTGCGCGTCCGGAGCCTGTGCTCCGCAATGGGAGAGGCCACAACAGTGAGAGGCCCGCGTACCACAATAAATAAATAAATAAATAAATAAATAAATTTTAAAAAGATAAAAGTCTCTAGTAGAGAAATTGTATCAGAGCCTAGTATTAAGAGCTGTAGAGCCACAAGTTTCCCATGATACGGCCTTAGCAGAGGCTGTTAAGGCAGTGACAGAAAATTTGTACCGAGGGAAATAGCAGAAGAGTTTGCCTACAACTCACGAAAAGGATCCCTGCACTTGGCCTGAAGGAAATCAGCAAAATTTGTAACAGCTT
This sequence comes from Mesoplodon bidens, assembly GCF_964165515.1. Classification (NCBI taxonomy): domain Eukaryota; kingdom Metazoa; phylum Chordata; class Mammalia; order Artiodactyla; family Ziphiidae; genus Mesoplodon; species Mesoplodon bidens. Next base: position 276,738 of record NW_027672245.1, on the reverse strand, counting down.
GTGTATTTGTATGCGGGATGGAGAACGAGTTTAATTTTTTAATTTCTCTGAATTATCACCTAAGATTCAGAAGATGCTCTCTCTGCCTAGAAGCCACCCCACTGGGATAACTATGCCTACGGAGTGCCTTTGCCTATGACTCCTACTTGCTAACAGACTGGCAGCCTGGCCCCAGGGCCTGGTCGCTGCTCCCAGTGCAATGGTGGATATGGTGTCAACGGTTGCAAAATCAAAGCCCCTTACATCCTCTCCATGCCTCGGTCCCACCCCCCACCCCACTCACCATTGATGTTCAGGAAGGGGAAGGTGTCCTGGATGGGAACGTGGTGCTGTGACTGGTCCAGCTCACCTTCCTCATCTTCTTCATCCACACCATTATCTTTCTCATCCCAAGGAGCAGATCCAGTGGATCCTACCCGAGAAACACACACACACACACACAAAGGTCAAAAGTGAGGCGCTCACGTTGCACTGTCATCCCTGCAGCCCACTCCCAGCTCCTCCTACGGAGCCCCAGTGCAAGCTCTCATCCCCTCCCCTATCCAGGAGCTGCAGACCCTACTCCCTTCTCCTAGAAACCTTTTAATTCCTACTCTAAACCCCTTTCTACACATTCGCATCCCTTCTAAGGACCCAAGGAGCACAGCTTCTCTCCTTTATAAGCTTACTGTGAAGACAGACCCTTCCCTCATGGCAGAGCCTCACTAGATTCACTGGAGGTCAAGTCTAAATTATCTGGCTCTTAGTCGGAACTGGCTCAACATTGAGTAAATATAGGGATCAGGTGGTATTCTCCTAGGAAAAATACCATACAAATTAAATGATCACTTACCCATCATTTATAAAGAGAACTTAATAGCCTTCATAATGTCATGGCAATTGATTCTTAGAACAGCCTTTGAAATACGCAGGAAAGATGAGAACCCAGATTTTATAGTGGAAGAAGCTGAGGCTCAAAATGTTGAATGACTTGATTCAATGTCCCACAAGTAGTGAAATAGAAAGACCGAGGTTTATAACTCAGACCTTCTAAGTTTTAAGCCCTCCGTCTTCTAAACTACCTGGCCTCTGTTCTCAGTGTTGAGTCCCAAGAGAAGTTATTTTTTATAGAACTCAATACCCCCTCTTCTTTCTAATGCTTTACTGTTCCACTGGGTGGGCAGGAAGACTGTGCTGAGTTTATATCTTTTGTTCTCTGGGTTCTTTCTAGGGACAGCATTTCTTGCTTTATTTACCAGTCTTCAACTTTGTAAGCGAGGCGACTTTCAAGTCGACTATCGCTTTAAGGGTCCAGCCCGGAACCTGGCACACTGTCCACCTTCTCCCCAGCAGCTGGGGCCTCACCTGGGTTAATGATAGAGCCCTGGGGCTGGGGGATGTCACACACTTGATATATCTTCACTGGGTTCATGGGCACCTCCTTGGTGCCGTCGTACATCAGGTTGAATTCCCTGCTCTTGTTGAGCGCACAGCGGAGCTGGGCCTTCCATTTAGCTGGGTCGGGGTCGTCCACCCCTTCCTGGTACTTCCCCTGTCTCCACAGCCCAGGCCTGAGGGATAGGAAACTGCAGTGAGTGCCTGATTGTTGCCCAGAAACACTGGAAAGTGTGCCCGCCCTCCCTCATACAGACACAGATACACACAGCCCTGCCTGACCGCCCCATCACCCCAACTCCAATTTACAGAGACTGCAGCAGAAAACACCACGCTGGGGACCAGGCAAGGCAGGGCCTGAGACAAATTAAGCCAAATGCAAATACAGTATTTTAAAAAGAGGAGTCTCATCTCAAGTGCTTGTGCCAGCATCATCTGTCAAGACTACAATGGCCTTAATGAAGGGTTAAAAATAAAGAAAAATCTGGAACAAGTATACACCAAAATACTAATGGCAACTTTTGGATAGCAAGATTTCAGGTAATTTTGTTTTGTTTGGCTTGCCTTATTTGTTTTTCACATGAATTGCTTATATAATAAGAAGAGAAAGGGAGGTGGCGTATGATATGAAGAATTTAGGCTTGCAGTTCCCTCTCCCTTCAGTCTTTAACCTGATGCACAAATAACTGTTGAAACCAAGTACCTTTAGGAGTAGCAGCCCATAGGAGGGCAGGAAGCACGCTCTGGGGGTTCAGCTGGCCTCAGTGCGAGGCTGAGGGCCTCAAGTCCTAATAAACTCACACCACCTGCCTTTCCCTGCTTCCTCAAACTCCCACATTGGGAACATTTTGCTGGGAACACCAGTGGCTGGTGGCCTGGGCCAAAACCAGTGTGGCCCCGCCTCTCTGGTTTTCAATTTCCAGGTCTAACAGGCATCTATGTGTCTGTTCACGGGATATCAGCCCTCCTCCACTGTTAACGTATCTCAGATGTCTACACTTTCTTCAGGGCTGTGACGTATGTGCTGGTGCAGAAAAGGGGGATGTCTTTTGCAGAGGACTCAAGATCAAGAGAACGAGATGGACCGGCCAGACTGCTCCCACTTGATGTTAGGAAGATAAGGTGGCCATGTAGTTAGAATTCTGCAGGGGAACATAGCCTATAGAGTCTATGGGTTTGCGGATCCACAACTTTTATTTTTTCAGTAATGCCAACCAAGCTCATAAGAGACTGACATATAATCCAGAATGCCAGTCTACTCGTTTTCAAAGGGGGATAAAGCTGGTCAGTGACCAGCATGGTTAAGTCCAATAACCTGGACATAACCATGTATGATCTCAACCAGTAACTCCTGTGTCTGGTTTCTAATGACAATTCCAAGAACATAAGACCCACTCACATTTAAATCCAAATTTTCACATGACTCCAAAGCTAAATGGAAATGATTTGATATTGAACTCTAAATCTGCATTATCTAGACTATCTCTTACCCAGTTGGGTAACCCAGAAGCGACAGTAAAAGGCTCCTGCTTTCCCAAAAATCAAAGGGCGTAAAAATGAAAAGCACTGGAAAGGCAAGACCCCCAGTGAATTTGCAAAGCTGCTCTTGTGTCTTTTTCTTTTTGACCTTGAAGCCAGGAGAAATTCTAAAACTACAAATGTATTCATTTTTAAAACTTGACTTTACTGACTATTGTTCAGATCCCCAAGCCTACAAAAATAATTTTATTTTTTTAAAAATGCTCCCTCTTCAGACTGTATTACAAAGCTACAGTAATCAAGACAGTGTGGTACTGGCACAAAAACAGAAAGATAGATCAATGGAACAGGATAGAAAGCCCAGAGATAAACCAACACACATATGGTCAACTTATCTTTGATAAAGGAGGCAGGAATGTACAGTGGAGAAAGGAAAGCCTCTTCAATAAGTGGTGCTGGGAAAACTGGACAGGGACATGTAGAAGTATGAGACTAGATCATTCCCTAATACAATACACAAAAATAAGCTCAAAATGGATTAAAGACCTAAATATAAGGCCAGAAACTATCAAACTCTTAGAGGAAAACATAGGCAGAACACTCTATGACATAAATCACAGCAAGATCCTTTTGGACCCACCTCCTAGAGAAATGGAAATAAAAACAAAGATAAACAAATGGGACCGAATGAAACTTCAAAGCTTTTGCACAGCAAAGGAAACCATAAACAAGACCAAAAGACAACCCTCAGAATGGGAGAAAATATTTGCAAATGAAGCAACGGACAAAGGATTAATCTCCAAAATTTATAAACAGCTCATGCAGCTCAATAGCAAAAAAACAAACAACCCAATCCAAAAATGGGCAGAAGACTTAAATAGGCATTTCTCCAAAGAAGATATACAGACTGCCAACAAACACATGAAAGAATGCTCAACATCATTAATCATTAGAGAAATGCAAATCAAAACTACAATGAGATATCATCTCACACCAGTCAGAGTGGCCATCATCAAGAAATCTAGAAACAATAAATGCTGGAGAGGGTGTGGAGAAAAGGGAACACTCTTGCACTGCTGGTGGGAATGTGAATTGGTACAGCTACTATGGAGAACAGTATGGAGGTTCCTTAAAAAACTACAAATAGAACTACCATATGACCCAGCAATCCCACTACTAGGCATATACCCTGAGAAAACCATAATTCAAAAAGAGACATGTACCAAAATGTTCATTGCAGCTCTATTCACAATAGCCCGGAGATGGAAATAACCTAAGTGTCCATCATCGGATGAATGGATAAAGAAGATGTGGCACATATATACAACAGAATATTACTCAGCCATAAAAAGAAACGAAACTGAGCTATTTGTAATGAGGTGGATAGACCTAGAGTCTGTCATACAGTGTGAAGTAAGTCAGAAAGACAAAGACAAATACCGTATGCTAACACATATATATGGAATTTTTAAAAAATGTCATGAAGAACCTAGGGGTAAAACGGGAATAAAGACACAGACCTACTTGAGAATGGACTTGAGGATATGGGGAGGGGGAAGAGTAAGCTGTGACAAAGCGAAAGAGAGGCATGGACATATATACACTACCAAACGTAAGGTAGATAGATAGTGAGAAGCAGCCGCAGAGCACAGGGAGATCAGCTCGGTGCTTTGTGACCGCCTGGAGGGGTGGGATGGGGAGGGTGGGAGGGAGGGAGATGCATGAGGGAAGGGATGTGGGAACAGATGTATATGTATAACTGATTCACTTTGTTATAAAGCAGAAACTAATAAAAAATAAATGAATAAATAAATAAATAAATAAAATACAAAAAATACAAAAATAAAAATGCTCCCTGCCTCAAAGGAGTTTACAATCCCTTAAAGGAGACAGATGAGTCAATAGATCAGAAATATAGATACTATGTGAACACCAGTAAAACTGCCTAATCCATAAAGAGTCGGGGGGTAGGTATGGTTGGCCAAGTTTATCAGAATTTATGATTCTAGGGCTGAATCTTGAACATGGGTAGAAATTAACCAGGTGAGAAGCGTGGGTCACGATACTCTAAGCAGAAGAAGCTTTATGGGCAAAGGCAGAGGCTGAAAAGCACAGTGCTTAGGGGACCTACAAGCAGTTCAGCTTGCGTGGAGGCAGCATGAGATGAAAGTCTGGGCTTGTAAGTAGGAACCATGCCAAGGAGTTTGGACCTGATTCTTAGAACACTGAGAACCACTGAGAGATTTAAGCAGGTTGTGATGTGATCAGATTTAAGTTTTAGAAAGAACCCTCTAGCTGCAGGACTGAAAAGGGTTTGAAGGGAGGCAAGGCATGAAGATAATACATAGTCTCTATATAATCCATATAATAGTGTCACTAGGGTCTGAACTAAGGAGGTGGCGGTAGGGATAGAGGATACAGGTAACGAAGGAGCCGTTAAAGACGCTGACTTGACACAGCTTGATGAGGAACTGATTCCTTGAAGAAGGTGAGAGAGAAATCAAGGATGATTCCCTGGTTTAGGGTTTGGGAGACTGGGTGGGGGGTGATGCTGGCCACTGAGATAGGAGCAGGTTTAGAAAGATGATTTCCCTTTGGAAATGTCGGAGTTCAAATGCCTGTGGAAGGCCTAGGGGAGGATGCCCAGCATGCCCAGGGCAGTTTTTTATCCCCACTCACCTCTCACATCACCTGAGGGACTCTCCCTGCCTGCCTCCAGCCTGGAAGAAGGTCCACCAGATTACTGACATCTCTGCCCTGTGGGCAAGGACCAATTTCTTTTCATTTCTGTATCCCTGCTCAGGCTTTAGCACACAGTTGGTCAATGTGTATTTGTTGAATTGCCTCAAATTTACAGAAATACACTTCTTGGGGAATGAATAAGTTGCTATTACAGATGCAAGACCAGAAAAACAGCCATGAGCAGAAGGCCAAGGAGACACTGCAGAAAGTGCTGGAGGAGAAAATGTGTTGCAGAACAGCAACTGCAGAGCAAACAGGTGTGGGGATGCTCCATAATCCTTGGGGCTGGGAACCCTGGGGCAGTCTGGGTGGCAAGGGAGCCAGCTGCACAACTCCCTGGAACCCCCAAGGCACCACCCTCTCCTCTGATCTCCCTCAGCGGTCCCTGGTCCTGGCCGAGCACAAGTGTGAAGAGTGGAAGAGCCAGTACGAGAGTCACCCCCAGCATGCAACTGTCCCCTACCCTGCCAGCCCAGTAATCATGAATGCCGTCTTCCTTCTCTTTTTTACAATGTGGTACATATGGATTTTTTTTTGAATGAGATTTAACCAGCTTTTAAACCTTTCTTCTTTCTAACAATATCAGTACTCTCTGACTCTCCAAATGCGCCTTTTCAAGTTGATTTAATTTATGGAAAAATCACCCTTCATACTTTCCCTTTCTTTTTTAAACCTCCCCATGGTAGTGTAATGTAGTAGAAGGAGATTTGGCCTGGGAGTTTGGACACCAGGGTTCTAGCTGCAGTAACCCACAGTTACACACGTTATATTATTAAAGAAAAAAGTAACTTACAGAAATGTATGAGGCCATTATGCACATACACACAAACATATATTCACTCATATATCCATAAAAATGTAGTCTGGAAGGTTCTATAAAATGTTAAAGGTGTTCATCCCACGGTGGAGGAGATATATGTTAACTATATTACCCTCTTAAATTTTTACAGTAAATATATATTACTTTTATAATTTAAAAAGCCAAACTTTTCATTTTTAAAAACCTAAAACATGAAAGAAAACTGGAAAACCAACAAAATTAAAACAATCCCTAAGTCTGAGGCAACGATTTTTTTATCCGAGTCCAAGTGATGAATGAAAATACTAAGAATGGTGTGTGACACCTCAAAGTATAGAAAAAAATACAGTAAGGCAAGTAGGCATTAAGATAATAGAATATAAAAAGTTACCCAGATATATTCAGACAATGGACTACTATTCCAGTAATAAAAAGAAATGAATTACTAATATGAGCTACACGGATGAGTCACAACAACATGAGGAGCCAAAGAAGCCACGTGCAAAAGGGTACTTGTTGTATGCTTCCATTCATATGAATTTCTAGAATAGGAAACACTAATACATAGTGAAAGAAAGCATGTCAGTGGTTGCCTGATGCCAGGCCTGGGAAACTGACTGCAAAAGGACAAGAAGGAACTTTTTGCAGGTATTGGAAGTGTTCTGTATCTTGACTTTGGCGACGACAATAGAGATATACACATTTGTCAAGACTTATCAAATTACATGCTTAAAACGGGTACACCTCGTTGAATGTAATTCATACTTCAATAAAGTTGATTTTAAAGTTAAATTAAAAAGTCACCTATGGGGACTTCCCTGGTGGCACAGTGGTTAAGAATTCGCCTGCTAATGCAGGGGACGTGGTTTCAAGCCCTAGTCTGGGAAGATCCCACATGCCGCCGAGCAACTAAGCCCGTGCGCCACAACTACAGAGCCTGTGCTCTAGAGCCCGTGAGCCACAACTACTGAGCCCGTGTGCCACAACTACCGAAGCCCACGTGCCTAGAGCCCATGCTCCACAACAAGAGAAGCCACCACAGTGAGAAGCCGGCGCACTGCAACAAAGACACAATGCAGCCAAAAATAAATTAATTAATAATAATTTTAAAAAAAATAGTCACCTAGACGTCTGAGTGAGACAGAGTTCCTTTAAGCTTTCAGTCCCAGCTCTTCTCTGAAGCCTCCCCTCATCTACCCTGGCAGCATGTGACCACTTTGCATCTCTTTAACACCTTATATTTATCGGTTCCATTCAGATTGGATGCTTGAAAAGTTTTGTGTATTTTATGTCTATCTTCCATTAAACTTGGTTCCTCTAAGGCAGGAACAATCATCTCTTTCATAAATTGAGACCATTACAAAAACAGAATTATGTTCCCTTTCCTCTCAATCAGGGGAATTTGAAGTAGGATTGATGAAATCCTGGAAATCATAAGCAAAAATGTCATTTCTGCATTTTTATGGCCACAGGGTCCTGTGTTTTCATCAGATTCTTGAAGATATCACAGAGCCCAACAATGTTAAGAATCTCTGCTTTGAATCCATGTGCTTTCACCCAGCTCTGTGGTACAAGGCACCCTGCCCCTGGGGCAATCTGTCTGTGGTCCCTGCAAAGATGATAAACCCACATCAGAGACACTCACTCTTCTGCATGTCAGTGGACTCCACTGCCAGCTCTTCCTCCACAATGACGTCACTCTCGCCATCTTCAAGATTCATTTCTGTCTCATCTAGAACACTGTCTTCTTCCTCTTCCTCCTCCTCATCTTCCTTGGAGACATCCTTTAATGTGGCAAGTAGTCTGTTGTAACCAGAAACTTGTTCTGGTTCACTCTATGCTTCACTTTCAGAACTTGAAGTATCTATAAACTCTCCGACTAAAAGGAAAATGGGGATTTTAAAAACAAAAATTATACTGTTCTTGTTGCTACCCCACGACTATCATCAGGTCCACAGTGGAACCAAGTTCAGACTTTTCTAGATAAAAACTAGCTTTTCTGCAAATATCCAGTCCTATCTATTCAACCAGACCGAGCACCAAATTTGTTTCAAACAGCTAATCTAGCTATGATTCTAGAAGCGCTTCCTCTTCTTTGAACTGCTCATGTTCCACATGGGAAGACAGCAAACTAAACACATGGAGCTTTAGGTTATAAGGTGATCTAACCTATGTGTCAGACATTTGGCACCTTTAAAGGAGCAACAGGAAAACTTACAACAAAAAAGTGTACTTTATTTCTGAGTCTGTGGTAATGAAATAAGACCTTTGATGATTTTGCACTCTACTTTATGTTAAGCAAACATGACATTCCCTCTTAGGATTCACCAAGAGCCCTCTGGTAAGCCTCCTTAACAGGTTCTAACAGGCTAATCTCTCAGGACAGTTTCATACTCTATACGATATTAGTTATCACAATGGCATTTTAACAGACATCTGCACTTAAAACTAAGCAATATTACTAAAGTATAGCTTACAACTAAAATCAAAGAGAGTGGAAATGTAGCCAAACTTTACTACCATATATAATCTTAAAAGTAACAGTCCAGAATCTACTATCATAAAGAAGGATAAAGCATTACCAGTTGACAAGTCTGTGGTTTTGCTTCCTTTCTGGAAACCCTGAGAAGAAACAGGCAATGTTAAACTTTAACTACTAGTATGTAGCAATTAGGAAAAGTCTAATGATACAACTTTAAATGAACATGGCAGACTATACCGTTATAACTACATTATATCTATTGTCAAGTAAAAACTCCATATGCATTTGGACAGGTTTTGGAAGGATATGCCAAATAGATAATAAGAGACGAATGAAAAAGTCTAACAAGACCACATGACAAATACTACAGTCACACAGTAACAGGCTCTCATCCAAAAGACGGGAAATTTTGGCAAATAAAAGCCCTCGGGGTTCACCTTTTCTAGCAAATTTCTTAAGTAGACTATCCCTCTAACTGTTGATAAAGCAGCCCAAAGGGGTGGGATGAGCACTAAGATCATAACTGAGAGTCTGGACACTTAGAGAGGAACCCACAACTACCCAAACATTAGTTTCCTCATGGTCATTGAATAGATAGGTGATGTCGAGGGTCCCAAGCAATTCTTTTTTTATTTTTTTTAACTTATTTATTTATTTTTGCCTGCTATGGGTCTTCGTTGCTGCGCCCGGGCTTTCTCTAGTTGCGGCGACAGGTGGCTTCTCTTGTTGCGGAGCAGGGGCTCTAGGCTCGTGGGCATCAGTAGTTGCACCACACCGGCTCAGTAGTTGTGGCTCGCGGGCTCTAGAGTGCAGGCTCAATAGTTGTGGCGCACGGGCTTACTTGCACCGCGGCATGTGGGATCTTCCCGGACCAGGGCTCGAACCCCTGTCCCCTCCCTTGGCAGGCGGATTCTTAACCACTGCGCCACCAGGGAAGCCCCCAAGCAATTCTTTAAAAACATAGAAAACGAACACAAGCTTATAAAACCTCTGCCCAGTCGCCACACAGGAGGCGTGCCGTCTAGCATAAAACTACAGGCTCAACAAAGGGTAGGAAGACCGGCGAAGAACCCCACCTCAGGCGGGAAGCCGCCAGGATCCCCGGGCGAGCTAGGCCGGCGCCGGGGCAGCGTGGCACGCGGCGGGAGCTGCCCTGTCACTACCCCCGGGGCACCGGCGGACCAAACGCGGGGACACGCGGGCTCCCACCGGGAAAGGACGCCGGCAGCGCCGGTCCCAGCCTCGCCTCTCCATACCTGTCATAGAAGGGATGCTCCTCGCCGAAATCCCTTAGATGCTTCTTCTGCCTTTTAGTTAGGGAGTTGAGCAGCTGGCTCTGGCTCCGGCTCCGGCTCCGGCTCCCGCGTTTGCCCATGGGGAAGACGTCAAGTCAGCCAACCTCCAAGAATCGCGTTTTTCACCTGGCAGTCGTCTCCTCAACCCACTCACGCGGGATTGCCAACGGCGCTTTACGGCGGAAGCAGGGTGCCATAAAGCAGACCCGCTTTACGTCGCGCTTGTACGACAGGCGTGGCTGTGAGAATCAGCCTGCATAAACGTGTAGTAACTGAGATGGTTGAATGCAGTGCCTTTCTATTATGCCATAATACAAATACCAACTAACATTTAAGGCTGCCGGTGCATCTCAATTCATCCTCACAACAGTAAACAAATAGGCCTTGTTAATAAGCCTGATATTGGAGATGAGAAAGCTGATGCTTACAAAAGGTTACACACACACTAGCAAGAGAGGAGATGGAAACCTAATTCTCTCTGATGCGACCACAGGCTTTTCCCACTAGGATCTGCCACGTGCGTGTGCTATGTGAAGAATGAGGACGCAAGGCTGAGATTCCCGCCCTTACCCTACCCCCTCATTTTCTGAAAGTATTGCAAGGGCCCTTGGTAACACATCTGTTCTGGCATTTTTCATGTTATAAAAGCAAAAACACATCCAGAGAGGTAAAGTGACTTTCCTAAATCACCCGGAGAGTCGATGTTAGAGAAAGCAGTAAAACTCAATAAAGTGTCTCAAAACTGAATTGGGGCAAATTGGGATGGAAAACTTTTAAAGGGTAAGTAACTTTTCTATATCTGGGTCGTGGTGGTGGTTACACCTGGTATACAATTACCAAAATTAATCAAACTGTACCTTTGAAATTGGTACATTTTAATGCAAGTAAATAATAATCTCACTAAACCAAGAGGTAAAAACAGCGCAACTGGACTTAATACTCTAGAGACAGGCAGAGTGTGCAGGGATACTTAAAAACCACAGGATAGGGCTTCCCTGATGGCGCAGTGGTTGAGAGTCCACCTGCCGAGGCAGGGGACGCGGGTTCATGCCCCAGTCCGGGAAGATCCCACATGCCGCGAAGCGGCTGGACCCGTGAGCCATGGCCGCTGAGCCTGTGCGTCCGGAGCCTGTGCTCCGCAACAGGAGAGGCCACAACAGTGAGAGGCCCGCGTACCGAAAACAAACAAACAAACAAAACATGAAAAAGTCTCCAAAGTCTTTTGGAGGTGGGCAGCATCAGTAGCGAATCGGCTGCTCCAGGAAGGCGTCGGAAAGGAAGATTTAATGTCCTTGTCACCCATACAGACATCACCGTGATTTCGCTGAAGTCCAAATCGGTTCACATAACCCCCTTGCTTGAAATCCTTTAAGGGTTCCTCACCTTACATGGGATTGGGCCTCAATGCCCCAGCAAGGCATGCAAGGCCTTTAGTGGGCTGAATCCTCACCTGTCCGTCTCTCCAACCTCTCTACTCCCACCCACCCACCTCAGCAACAGGGTCCACAGACAGTTCTCCAAACACATCTTTCCACCTTGCTCATGCTATTCCCTCTCCCTGGAACCTTCTTTCCCAGGAAACCCTGACTCAGTGCATCCTCTGTGCAACTCCCCATGACCTTTCCTCTCTCCTCCACAGAAAGAGGAGCTTCTTTATCTTCTGGGTTCCTAAAACCCTTTGTAGACACCCTTCTAATCTAGCCCATGACAACATAATTATTTGTTAATTGCTTTGTCTCCCCCAACTAGACTATGAGGTCTTTCAAGGGGAAAGCCTGAGGTCTGAGCTTTTTAAATCATTAATGCCTAACATTATGACAGGAACATGGTAACTGTTTAGAAAATGTTTGATAAATGAATGAAGGTTTGCCTGCTAAGCCTCTGCCAGAAAAATGTGAAAAACAGAATGTAGTTACACCAACATTCCACTAGAGAGAGGGAGGTAAAACTTTATCCCCTCTAGTGTAGCATTTTAGCCTTGTTCTCAGTCAGGTGAATATAATCTTTTTTTTTTTTTTTTTTTTTTTTTTTTTTGCGGTACGCGGACCTCTCACTGTTGTGGCCTCTCCCGTTGCGGAGCACAGGCTCCGGATGTGCAGGCTCAGCGGCCATGGCTCACAGGCCCAGCCGCTCCGCGGCATGTGGGATCTTCCTGGCCCGGGGCACAAACCCGTGTCCCCTGCATCGGCAGGCGGACTCTCAACCACTGCGCCACCAGGGAAGCCCCAGGTGAATATAATCTGATAAAATATTTCAGTTTTAGGCTAGGCCTAATATAAAACAACCTCTGATAAGCTTGAGGAAACATAATTATTACAGGTCACTCTATGCCAGTCTCTGGGTTTCACAATGGATAGTTCTTCTGGGTACAGATGAATAGAAAGTGAATGAATAGGCACTATATATAATATGAATAGGCACTATATATAATAGTGTTTTACATTTTCAAGTTATGTAGAGTGCATTGAAATGCATTACAAAGCTTTTCTCTTTTCAGACATAATCTCGTTATCTAAAACATGCTCCACCTAGAAAGCTCATTGCTCCTTACACAATAAACGCTGTGGAATCCGATGACTACCCAGCTCTCTAATTGCCTGTTGCCCTATATCCCTCATACCCTGTCTTGAACACACACACATGCTGTTCATGAAGTCAGCTGAAACAACTCATACAGCCTAAAATCTAGAATCTAGATTAGTCTCAAGTTCAATACCGATGTTCAATGAGCGTGACAGGCTGACAAACGCTCAAAGGCAGCAGATGACCCTCCCCCCTGGCCCCCAACCCCCAGCAGCACCAAAACTCTGACTGAGCTGCTTCCTTAGCACCCAGCATCTATCAGTTTAGCATTCATCACAGTGTAGCGTCAGAGTCTGCATCCTTATCCATACCTGGATGGGCTGAGAGCTCCTTGCAGAGGCTGGAATGGATCTTATTCTCCCCCAGCCTCAGCTACTAGCACAGCACCTGGCACATGGTGTTTAGTACATTTTTTTTAATGAATAAACAAGCTCATTTCATTATACAGGTAGCGAGAGACTGATTTCTGCCAGCCCTCTCAGGAAGAGGCTGGATGGCTTTGGGGTGTACACAGTCATGTATGCATACATGTGGTGGAGGAGACTGTCTGATTTGAGGCATCTAGGAGGAGACAGATGTGTGGGTGCACACACACCTTCCCCAGAATCTTCCCAAATCAGTAGCTGAGGTGTCAGAGCTTTCATAATTAGAGAGTCATACCTTTGGATTATTTATGGCTCCCTGTCAACGTATCTTGAACACATGTGCCCTTGTTACCACTTATATTATCACATAAATTTCAAAACTCAAACTTCCCCAGCATCTGATCTGTATCCTCAAATTGTGCTCCTTCCCCACCTTCCCATTCCTGCTGTGTTGAGAATCTCAGATAGACTCCTGTTTACTTTCTGTGGTTTGTATTAGGACATAGTTTGTCTTTTCAAATACATCACTATATGTCAAATAAGCGCTTTCAAATCATGTACACCATAATACTTGCAAGGGATTAAAACACATCAATTTGTATAATTCCATGAGTTCATAATGATACTAAAAATTAAAAAAAAAAAACTTGATTGGTCAACATGAGAAGATCCAGTGAATTGACTCCTTGTCTTGAAAATTAGTAAATGAAGGGAGAGAATCAAGCATTTCTTCTGCTTTTCCTATACAAACAGTACCACTGGGTAAGCAAAATTTAGGGGAAGGAAAAGCTTGCTTTCATAGAAATAGTCCAGCAAGTAAGTGAAGAAGAAATGATAGAATTAGAATATCACCTCATGATAGAATTAGAATGTGACCTCTAATGAATTAACGAATTTAGACATTGACTACCAATGACGGGTAACATCACAAAATGAAAGACAACCAGACGGTATACGCCTCCTGATGGAAGTCTAAAATATCAGCTATAATGAAATCTGATCAAAGTTCTAAATCCCACAATGTATTCGCGAGAGACACAGAGAACAGCAGAACATGTTCAACTAACAGTGTAAAAAAAAAAAAAAAGACGACATTTATGAGACAATCAGAAATCTGAATACTGACTGGTTACATGATGATATTAAATAATTGTTATCATCTTTTTTTAGGTGAAATAGTGCCATTGTAGCTATGTTAAAGAAAGAACCCTTATCTTTTAGATATTTAGAAATAAATATTTACAGATAAAATAATACAATGTCTGGGATTTGCTTCAAAAATAATACAGGGGCGGGAGGTAGGGGTAGTGGGTGGGCATACCTTGCATTGAAGCCGAGGGATGGGAACATGGGAGTGTATTATACTGTTTTGTCTACTTTTGTATATACTTGAAATTTTCCAAAGAAAAAGTTTTTAATAAAGAAAAACTAACACTTTTCTGAATATTCTGACCATCTTGTCTTAAGGGACAGCCACCCCCCTCCCACCCCTTGAGATCGTTATCCTAGGGAGTCTCCCCGAATTGAAAGTACCCAAGTAACATTAATTCATCAGCCTCTCTTTACAAACTAGTATAAAAGATTATTTCCTGGATTGTTTTTACCCCAGAAAATACTGAGTCCCTGAGGGCAAAGGGCAAAGAAAACCCTGCAGGAGGGAAAAGCAAGGGCTGAGCGTGAGAAGAAGAAAGGGAAGAACAAATTTTGCCTTTATTACAATTTTCCCAGGGCCTTCACTAGTTGGCACATGCATCTTCTTTGTGTGGGTTTTACTAAGAGAACTTTCACTGGAGGCATGAAAAATATGTTTCAATTCCGAACTCTCAGGTTAAAATTTCACAAAGCATCCCCTTTTATGTTGTCAAAGGCTAATATAAATATTTTCAGAAGCGGGCTCAGTGAGCCAATGATGAGAGCACTTGGGTGAAGCTAGGGCACAGTTGTGTCTGAACCTGGGAACAGTCTAGAGCTGTCCATAGGACTACAATGACATGGAAAGCAGGAGAGAGTAAAGAGTCACATCAAGTGCTCAAGAGTATAGCTTTTTATAGCAGATCTCTGGAAGAACACCAAGAAACTGGTTTCCTCTGGGGAGGGAAGCTGGGGCACTTGGAATAGGGTGGGAGGAGAAAAAACATTGTATGACTTTATTGTCATAGCCAGGTTATACTGTGGTTAGTGCCTTAGTATGTATGATGACATTTGCAAGCAGCCTTTTGTTTACGTAAGTGACTGTACTTTTTATCTTGAAATGAGACAGAAGACACATGTCTGTTTGTTTCTGGGTTCCTTGGCTGGGCCATCTGCTGGCACTACCTGCTGTTTGCACATTTTCTTGATACTCCCTCCCCTTGCCTCCGTATGCCACCCTAAGCTCCCAGAATCTAATTAGGAGTAGATGGTCCCCAGGACGACAAAACTAGGATTTTAATAGTTGTAGTGCGACTTCTATAGGTGTGACATGGTATTGGACAAAGCTCCAATTCTCTCACAGACACTCCTCTAATAGCAGAGGCAGTGAACACTATCTTTGATGGCTCCTATTTTACCTTAAATATTCAGGTGAATTCTGTGGTTTATGATTGACATTGTAAGTTACTATTAGAAAAAAAGTGTCTCTGTGTTTATCGTTTGGTTTTTGTTTTGTTATTTCGGTACGCGGGCCTCTCACTGTTGTGGCCTCTCCCGTTGCGGAGCACAGGCTCCGGACGCACAGGCTCCGGACGCACAGGCTCCGGACGCACAGGCTCAGCGGCCATGGCTCACGAGCTTAGCCGCTCCGCGGCACGGGGGACCTTCCCGACCTGGGGCACGAACCCGCGTCCCCTGCCTCGGCAGGCGGACTCTCAACCACTGCGCCATCAGGGAAGCCCTATCCTGTGGTTTTTAAGTATCCCTGCACACTCTGCCTGTCTCTAGAGTATTAAGTCCAGTTGCGCTGTTTTTACCTCTTTGTTTATTGAGATTATTATTTACTTGCATTAAAATGTACCAATTTCAAAGGTACAGTTTGATTAATTTTGGTAATTGTATACCAGGTGTAACCACCACCACGACCCAGATATAGAAAAGTTACTTACCCTTTAAAAGTTTTCCATCCCAATTTGCCCCAATTCAGTTTTGAGACACTTTATTGAGTTTTACTGCTTTCTCTAACATCGACTCTCCGGGTGATTTAGGAAAGTCACTTTACCTCTCTGGATGTGTTTTTGCTTTTATAACATGAAAAATGCCAGAACAGATGTGTTACCAAGGGCCCTTGCAATACTTTCAGAAAATGAGGGGGTAGGGTAAGGGCGGGAATCTCAGCCTTGCGTCCTCATTCTTCACATAGCACACGCACGTGGCAGATCCTAGTGGGAAAAGCCTGTGGTCGCATCAGAGAGAATTAGGTTTCCATCTCCTCTCTTGCTAGTGTGTATGTAACCTTTTGTAAGCATCAGCTTTCTCATCTCCAATATCAGGCTTATTAACAAGGTCTATTTGTTTACTGTTGTGAGGATGAATTGAGATGCACCGGCAGCCTTAAATGTTAGTTGGTATTTGTATTATGGCATAATAGAAAGGCACTGCATTCAACCATCTCAGTTACTACACGTTTATGCAGGCTGATTCTCACAGCCACGCCTGTCGTACAAGCGCGACGTAAAGCGGGTCTGCTTTATGGCACCCTGCTTCCGCCGTAAAGCGCCGTTGGCAATCCCGCGTGAGTGGGTTGACGAGACGACTTCCAGGTGAAAAACGCGATTCTTGGAGGTTGGCTGACTTGACGTCTTCCCCATGGGCAAACGCGGGAGCCGGAGCCGGAGCCGGAGCCAGAGCCAGCTGCTCAACTCCCTAACTAAAAGGCAGAAGAAGCATCTAAGGGATTTCGGCGAGGAGCATCCCTTCTATGACAGGTATGGAGAGGCGAGGCTGGGACCGGCGCTGCCGGCGTCCTTTCCCGGTGGGAGCCCGCGTGTCCCCGCGTTTGGTCCGCCGGTGCCCCGTGGGTAGTGACAGGGCAGCTCCCGCCGCGTGCCACGCTGCCCCGGCGCCGGCCTAGCTCGCCCGGGGATCCTGGCGGCTTCCCGCCTGAGATGGGGTTCTTCGCCGGTCTTCCTACCCTTTGTTGAGCCTGTAGTTTTATGCTAGACGGCACGCCTCCTGTGTGGCGACTGGGCAGAGATTTTATAAGCTTGTGTTCGTTTTCTATGTTTTTAAAGAATTGCTTGGGGGCTTCCCTGGTGGCGCAGTGGTTAAGAATCCGCCTGCCAAGGGAGGGGACAGGGGTTCGAGCCCTGGTTCGGGGAGATCCCACATGCCGCGGTGCAAGTAAGCCCGTGCGCCACAACTATTGAGCCTGCACTCCAGAGCCCGCGAGCCACAACTACTGAGCCGGTGTGGTGCAACTACTGATGCCCACGAGCCTAGAGCCCCTGCTCCGCAACAAGAGAAGCCACCTCTCGCCGCAACTAGAGAAAGCCCGGGCGCAGCAACGAAGACCCATAGCAGGCAAAAATAAATAAATAAGTTAAAAAAAATAAAAAAAGAATTGCTTGGGACCCTCGACATCGCCTATCTATTCAATGACCATGAGGAAACTAATGTTTGGGTAGTTGTGGGTTCCTCTCTAAGTGTCCAGACTCTCAGTTATGATCTTAGTGCTCATCCCCCCCCTTTGGGCTGCTTTATCAACAATTAGAGGGATAGTCTACTTAAGAAATTTGCTAGAAAAGGTGAACCCCGAGGGCTTTTATTTGCCAAAATTTCCCGTCTTTTGGATGAGAGCCTGTTACTGTGTGACTGTAGTATTTGTCATGTGGTCTTGTTAGACTTTTTCATTCGTCTCTTATTATCTATTTGGCATATCCTTCCAAGACCTGTCCAAATGCATATGGAGTTTTTACTTGACCATAGATATAATGTATTTATAACGGTATAGTCTGCCATGTTCATTTAAAGTTGTATCATTAGACTTTTCCTAATTGCTACCTACCAGTAGTTAAAGTTTAACATTGCCTGTTTCTTCTCAGGGTTTCCAGAAAGGAAGCAAAACCACAGACTTGTCAACTGGTAATGCTTTATACCTTCTTTATGATAGTAGATTCTGGACTGTTACTTTTAAGATTATATATGGTACTAAAGTTTGGCTACATTTCCACTCTCTTTGATTTTAGATGTAAGCTATACTTTAGTAATATTGCTTAGTTTTAAGTGCAGATGTCTGTTAAAATGCCATTGTGATAACTAATATAGTATAGAGTATGAAACTGTCCTGAGAGATTAGCCTGTTAGAACCTGTTAAGGAGGCTTACCAGAGGGCTCTTGGTGAATCCTAAGAGGGAATGTCATGTTTGCTTAACATAAAGTAGAGTGCAAAATCATCAAAGGTCTTATTTCATTACCACAGACTCAGAAATAAAGTACACTTTTTTGTTGTAAGTTTTCCTGTTGCTCCTTTAAAGGTGCCAAATGTCTGACACATAGGTTAGATCACCTTATAACCTAAAGCTCCATGTGTTTAGTTTGCTGTCTTCCCATGTGGAACATGAGCAGTTCAAAGAAGAGGAAGCGCTTCTAGAATCATAGCTAGATTAGCTGTTTGAAACAAATTTGGTGCTCGGTCTGGTTGAATAGATAGGACTGCATATTTGCAGAAAAGCTAGTTTTTATCTAGAAAAGTCTGAACTTGGTTCCACTGTGGACCTGATGATAGTCGTGGGGTAGCAACAAGAACAGTATAATTTTTGTTTTTAAAATCCCCATTTTCCTTTTAGTCAGAGAGTTTATAGATACTTCAAGTTCTGAAAGTGAAGCATAGAGTGAACCAGAACAAGTTTCTGGTTACAACAGACTACTTGCCACATTAAAGGATGTCTCCAAGGAAGATGAGGAGGAGGAAGAGGAAGAAGACAGTGTTCTAGATGAGACAGAAATGAATCTTGAAGATGGCGAGAGTGACGTCATTGTGGAGGAAGAGCTGGCAGTGGAGTCCACTGACATGCAGAAGAGTGAGTGTCTCTGATGTGGGTTTATCATCTTTGCAGGGACCACAGACAGATTGCCCCAGGGGCAGGGTGCCTTGTACCACAGAGCTGGGTGAAAGCACATGGATTCAAAGCAGAGATTCTTAACATTGTTGGGCTCTGTGATATCTTCAAGAATCTGATGAAAACAGGACCCTGTGGCCATAAAAATGCAGAAATGACATTTTTGCTTATGATTTCCAGGATTTCATCAATCCTACTTCAAATTCTCCTGATTGAGAGGAAAGGGAACATAATTCTGTTTTTGTAATGGTCTCAATTTATGAAAGAGATGATTGTTCCTGCCTTAGAGGAACCAAGTTGAATGGAAGATAGACATAAAATATACAAAACTTTTCAAGCATCAAATCTGAATGGAACCGATAAATATAAGGTGTTAAAGAGATGCAAAGTGGTCACATGCTGCCAGGGTAGATGAGGGGAGGCTTCAGAGAAGAGCTGGGACTGAAAGCTTAAAGGAACTCTGTCTCACTCAGACGTCTAGGTGACTATTTTTTAAAAAATTATTATTAATTTATTTATTTTTGGCTGCATTGTGTCTTTGTTGCAGTGCGCCGGCTTCTCACTGTGGTGGCTTCTCTTGTTGTGGAGCATGGGCTCTAGGCACGTGGGCTTCGGTAGTTGTGGCACACGGGCTCAGTAGTTGTGGCTCACGGGCTCTAGAGCACAGGCTCTGTAGTTGTGGCGCACGGGCATAGTTGCTCGGCGGCATGTGGGATCTTCCCAGACTAGGGCTTGAAACCACGTCCCCTGCATTAGCAGGCGAATTCTTAACCACTGTGCCACCAGGGAAGTCCCCATAGGTGACTTTTTAATTTAACTTTAAAATCAACTTTATTGAAGTATGAATTACATTCAACGAGGTGTACCCGTTTTAAGCATGTAATTTGATAAGTCTTGACAAATGTGTATATCTATATTGTCATCGCCAAAGTCAAGATACAGAACACTTCCAATACCTGCAAAAAGTTCCTTCTTGTCCTTTTGCAGTCAGTTTCCCAGGCCTGGCATCAGGCAACCACTGACATGCTTTCTTTCACTATGTATTAGTGTTTCCTATTCTAGAAATTCATATGAATGGAAGCATACAACAAGTACCCTTTTGCACGTGGCTTCTTTGGCTCCTCATGTTGTTGTGACTCATCCGTGTAGCTCATATTAGTAATTCATTTCTTTTTATTACTGGAATAGTAGTCCATTGTCTGAATATATCTGGGTAACTTTTTATGTTCCATTATCTTAATGCCTACTTGCCTTACTGTATTTTTTTCTATACTTTAAGGTGTCACACACCATTCTTAGTATTTTCATTCATCACTTGTACTCGGATAAAAAAATCGTTGCCTCAGACTTAGGGATTGTTTTAATTTTGTTGGTTTTCCAGTTTTCTTTCATGTTTTAGGTTTTTAAAAATGAAAAGTTGGGCTTTTTAAATTATAAAAGTAATATATATTTACTGTAAAAATTTAAGAGGGTAATATAGTTAACGTATATCTCCTCCACCGTGGGATGAACACCTTTAACATTTTATAGAACCTTCCAGACTACTTTTTTATGGATATATGAGTGAATATATGTTTGTGTGTATGTGCATAATGGCCTCATACATTTCTGTAAGTTACTTTTTTCTTTAATAATATAACGTGTGTAACTGTGGGTTACTGCCGCTAGAACCCTGGTGTCCAAACTCCCAGGCCAAATCTCCTTCTACTACATTACACTACCATGGGGAGGTTTAAAAAAGAAAGGGAAAGTATGAAGGGTGATTTTTCCATAAATTAAATCAACTTGAAAAGGCGCATTTGGAGAGTCAGAGAGTACTGATATTGTTAGAAAGAAGAAAGGTTTAAAAGCTGGTTAAATCTCATTCAAAAAAAAATCCATATGTACCACATTGTAAAAAAGAGAAGGAAGACGGCATTCATGATTACTGGGCTGGCAGGGTAGGGGACAGTTGCATGCTGGGGCTGGCTCTCGTACTGGCTCTTCCACTCTTCACACTTGTGCTCGGCCAGGGCCAGGGACCGCTGAGGGAGATCAGAGGAGAGGGTGGTGCCTTGGGGGTTCCAGGGGGTTGTGCAGCTGGCTCCCTTGCCACCCAGACTGCCCCAGGGTTCCCAGCCCCAAGGATTATGGAGCATCCCCACACCTGTTTGCTCTGCAGTTGCTGTTGTGCACGCATTTTCTCCTCCAGCACTTTCTGCAGTGTCTCCTTGGCCTTCTGCTCATAGCTGTTTTTCTGGTCTTCCATCCGTAATAGCAACTTATTCATTCCCCAAGAAGTGTATATCTGTAAATTTGAGGCAATTCAACAAATACACATTGACCTACTGTGTGCTAAAGCCTGAGCAGGGATACAGAAATGAAAAGAAATTGGTCCTTGCCCACAGGGCAGAGATGTCAGTAATCTGGTGGACCTTCGTCCAGGCTGGAGGCAGGCAGGGAGAGTCCCTCAGGTGATGTGAGAGGTGAGTGGGGATAAAAAACTGCCCTGGGCATGCTGGGCCTCCTCCCCTAGGCCTTCCACAGGCATTTGAACTCCGACATTTCCAAAGGGAAATCATCTTTCTAAACCTGCTCCTATCTCAGTGGCCAGCATCACCGCCCACCCAGTCTCCCAAACCCTAAACCAGGGAATCATCCTTGATTTCTCTCTCACCTTCTTCAAGGAATCAGTTCCTCATCAAGCTTTGTCAAGTCAGCGTCTTTAACGGCTCGTTCATTACCTGTATCCTCTATCCCTACTGCCACCTCCTTAGTTCAGACCCTAGTGACACTATTATATGGATTATATAGAGACTATGTATTATCTTCATGCCTTGCCTCCCTTCAAACCCTTTTCAGTCCTGCAGCTAGAGGGTTCTTTCTAAAACTTAAATCTGATCCCATCACAACCTGCTTAGATCTCTCAGTGGTTCTCAGTGTTCTAAGAATCAGGTCCAAACTCCTTGGCATGGTTCCTACTTACAAGCCCAGACTTTCATCTCATGCTGCCTCCACGCAAGCTGAACTGCTTGTAGGTCCCCTAAGCACTGTGCTTTTCAGCCTCTGCCTTTGCCCATAAAGCTTCTTCTGCTTAGAGTATCGTGACCCACGCTTCTCACCTGGTTAACTTCTACCCATGTTCAAGATTCAGCCCTAGAATCATAAATTCTGATAAACTTGGCCAACCATACCTACCCCCCGACTCTTTATGGATTAGGCAGTTTTACTGGTGTTCACATAGTATCTGTATTTCTGATCTGTGGACTCATCTGTCTCCTTTAAGGGATTGTAAACTCCTTTGGGGCAGGGAGCATTTTTAAAAAAATAAAATTATTTTTGTAGGCTTGGGGATCTGAACAATAGTCAGTAAAGTCAAGTTTTAAAAATGAATACATTTGTATTTTTAGAATTTCTCCTGGCTTCAAGGTCAAAAAGACAAAGACACAAGAGCAGCTTTGCAAATTCCCTGGGGGTCTTGCCTTTCCAGTGCTTTTCATCTTTACGCCCTGTGATTTTTGGGAAAGCAGGAGCCTCTTACTGTCGCTTCTGGGTTACCCAACTGGGTAAGAGGTAGTCTAGATAATGCAGAGTTAGAGTTCAATATCAAATCATTTCCATTTAGCTTTGGAGTCATCTGAAAATTTGGATTTAAAGGTTGAGTGGGTCTTATGTTCTTGGAATTGTCATTAGAAACCAGACACAGGAGTTACTGGTTGAGATCATACATGGTTATGTCCAGGTTATTGGACTTAACCATGCTGGTCACTGACCAGCTTTATCCCCCATTGAAAATGAGTAGACTGGCATTCTGGGTTATATGTCAGTCTCTTATGAGCTTGGTTGGCATTACTGAAAAAATAAAAGTTGTGGATCCGCAAACCCATAGACTCTATAGACTATGTTTCCCTGCAGAATTCTAACTACACGGCCACCTTATCTTCCTGACATCGAGTGGGAGCAGTCTGGCCGGTCCATCTCGTTCTCTTGATCTTGAGTCCTCTGCAAAAGACATCCCCCTTTTCTGCACCAGCACATACGTCACAGCCCTGAAGAAAGTGTAGACATCTGAGATACGTTAACAGTGGGGGAGGGCTGATATCCCGTGAACAGACACATAAATGCCTGTTAGACCTGGAAATTGAAAACCAGAGAGGCGGGGCCACACTGGTTTTGGCCCAGGCCACCAGCCACTGGTGTTCCCAGCAAAATGTTCCCAATGTGGGAGTTTGAGGAAGCAGGGAAAGGCAGGTGGTGTGAGTTTATTAGGACTTGAGGCCCTCAGCCTCGCACTGAGGCCAGCTGAACCCCCAGAGCGTGCTTCCTGCCCTCCTATGGGCTGCTACTCCTAAAGGTACTTGGTTTCAACAGTTATTTGTGCATCAGGTTAAAGACTGAAGGGAGAGGGAACTGCAAGCCTAAATTCTTCATATCATACGCCACCTCCCTTTCTCTTCTTATTATATAAGCAATTCATGTGAAAAACAAATAAGGCAAGCAAAACAAAACAAAATTACCTGAAATCTTGCTATCCAAAAGTTGCCATTAGTATTTTGGTGTATACGTGTTCCAGATTTTTCTTTATTTTCAACCCTTCATTAAGGCCATTGTAGTCTTGACAGATGATGCTGGCACAAGCACTTGAAATGAGGCTCCTCTTTTTAAAATACTGTATTTGCATTTGGCTGAATTTGTCTCAGGCCCTGCCTTGCCTGGTCCCCAGCGTGGTGTTTTCTGCTGCAGTCTCTGTAAATTGGAGTTGGGGTGATGGGGCGGTCAGGCAGGGCTGTGTGTATCTGTGTCTGTACGAGGGAGGAGGGGCACACTTTCCAGTGTTTCTGGGCAACAAGCAGGCACTCACTGCAGTTTCCTATCCCTCAGGCCTGGGCTGTGGAGACAGGGGAAGTACCAGGAAGGGGTGGACGACCCCGACCCAGCTAAATGGAAGGCCCAGCTCCACTGTGCGCTCAACAAGAGCAGGGAATTCAACCTGATGTACAACGGCACCAAGGAGGTGCCCATGAACCCAGTGAAGATATATCAAGTGTGTGACATCCCCCAGCCCCAGGGCTCTATCATTAACCCAGGTGAGGCCACAGCTGCTGGGGAGAAGGTGGACAGTGTGCCAGGTTCCGGGCTGGACCCTAAAAGCGATAGTCGACTTGAAAGTCGCCTCGCTTACAAAGTTGAAGACTGGTAAACAAAGCAAGAAATGCTGTCCCTAGAAAGAACCCAGAGAACAAAAGATATAAACTCAGCACAGTCTTCCTGCCCACCCAGTGGAACAGTAAAGCATTAGAAAGAAGAGGGGGTATTGAGTTCTATAAAAAATAACTTCTCTTGGGACTCAACACTGAGAAGAGAGGCCAGGTAGTTTAGAAGACGGAGGGCTTAAAACTTAGAAGGTCTGAGTTATAAACCTCGGTCTTTCCATTTCACTACTTGCGGGACATTGAATCAAGTCATTCAACGTTTTGAGCCTCAGCTTCTTCCACTATAAAATCTGGGTTCTCATCTTTCCTGCGTATTTCAAAGGCTGTTCTAAGAATCAATTGCCATGACATTATGAAGGCTATTAAGTTCTCTTTATAAATGATGGGTAAGTGATCATTTAATTTGTATGGTATTTTTCCTAGGAGAATACCACCTGATCCCTATATTTACTCAATGTTTAGCCAGTTCCGACTAAGAGCCAGATAATTTAGACTTGACCTCCAGTGAATCTAGTGAGGCTCTGCCATGAGGGAAGGGTCTGTCTTCACAGTAAGCTTATAAAGGAGAGAAGCCGTGCTCCTTGGGTCCTTAGAAGGGATGCGAATGTGTAGAAAGGGGTTTAGAGTAGGAATTAAAAGATTTCTAGGAGAGGGGAGTAGGGTCTGCAGCTCCTGGATAGGGGAGGGGATGAGAGCTTGCACTGGGGCTCCGTAGGAGGAGCTGGGAGTGGGGTGAACACCCTTGGTTCCCACTCTTTGGCATTGAGGGTGCACACTGAACCCAAGGAACCTCTGTGCTGGCAGTGCCTAGCTTGAACAGTGGGTCAGCTGCAGGGATGACAGTGCAACGTGAGCGCCTCACTTTTGACCTTTGTGTGTGTGTGTGTGTGTTTCTCGGGTAGGATCCACTGGATCTGCTCCTTGGAATGAGAAAGATAATGATGTGGATGAAGAAGATGAGGAAGATGAGTTGGACCAGTCACAGCACCACGTTCCCATCCAGGACACCTTCCCCTTCCTGAACATCAGTGGTGAGTGGGGTGGGGGGTGGGACAGAGGCATGGAGAGGATGTACGGGGCTTTGATTTTGCAACCGTTGACACCATATCCACCATTGCACTGGGAGCAGCGACCAGGCCCTGGGGCCAGGCTGCCAGTCTGTTAGCAAGTAGGAGTCATAGGCAAAGGCACTCCGTAGGCATAGTTATCCCAGTGGGGTGGCTTCTAGGCAGAGAGAGCATCTTCTGAATCTTACGTGATAATTCAGAGAAATTAAAAAATGAAATTCATTCTCAATCCCGCATACAAATACACAAGCTGTTACAAATTTTGCTGATTTCCTTCAGGCCAAGTGCAGGGATCCTTTTCGTGAATTGTAGGCAAACTCTTCTGCTATTTCCCTCGGTACAAATTTTCTGTCACTGCCTTAACAGCCTCTGCTAAGGCCGTATCGTGGGAAACTTGTGGCTCTACAGCTCTTAATACTAGGCTGTGATAAAATTTCTCTACTAGAGACTTTTATCTTTTTTAAATTAATTAATTAATTTGTTTATTTATTGTGGTACGCGGGCCTCTCACTGTTGTGGCCTCTCCCATTGCGGAGCACAGGCTCCGGACGCGCAGGCTCGGTGGCCATGGCTCACGGGCCCAGCCGCTCCGCGGCATGTGGGATCTTCCCGGACCGGGGCACGAACCCGTGTCCCCTGCATCGGCAGGCGGACTCTCAACCACTGCGCCACCAGGGAAGCCCTATCTTTTTTTTAAATTGACTCTTTGAATTCAGCTTCCCAGGAAAGATGAGTTTAGAGATTGGAGGGTCCCTGTGAGACAGAGCAGGTGCTGCACCTCCCATTGCACGTTCTGAGGACGCTCAACCACAAGGTGAACTGCTCTTCCACAGCATCTTCCCTTGAACTTTTCACTGACGTGCTCCTAGTCATATGACTTGCATTCAGTTGAGTAGCTTTTCACTGCTTTTCTAAGTTCCATCTGGCTGCTAGGGTCAAATGAGATACTTTTGCCACCTAGGAAATTTAGTATATCCAGATGATTCCTGTAGGATTTTGGAGTGCCCTTCCCTAGGTGATGCCCCTTCTTTTGAGAATCAGGAAATGACTCTTATCTGTCTACTTGCCCTCCTTCACTTACCCTGTCGTTTATAACCTTGCAACCAAGTGATGAGTAAAGACAGCGATCATAGAGCTCTCTCAGGTTAATACTGCCACAGCTACATTCCCACTTGGTGCAATTTTAAGATTTGGACATTTCGAAATGTGAGATCCTTTCCCAAATCTTTGGCTCACTCATTCTGTTATTCTCACCCCTTAAAAGGATGCAACCCATTTCCAGGATCATGATTTCCCTTTTTTTTTTTTCATGTTTTTTTAAAGCTAATATTGTGTGTCCTTACGTTATGGGCCACCTTGGATCCTTTCTGGAAACATGTGAACGTATATTAAAAATAAAAAAGTAAAATGTGGTCCTACAGCCACACCGGGATTTCATTGCCCTGAGAGAGGAGTTGGGACGCATCAGTGACTTCCACGAAGCCTATACTTTCAAACAGGCTCCGGGCCAGCCAGTTTCCGGCTTCAGCAAGGAGAATGTTCCAGTGGTAACCAACAAGGAGAACCTAGCGACGCCGGTCTCGACTCCATTCCTGGAGCCGACCCTGGCGAGCGACGGCTCTGCGGTCACTTTCGGGAAAACCCAAGAGGATCCCAAACCATTTTGCGTGGGCAGTGCCCCACCGAGTGTGGACGTCACCCCCACCGACACGAAAGACGGAGCTGACGAGGCAGGATCAACCGATGGCAAAGTTCTGAACCCGAAGCCATCTAAGCTGGCAAAGAGAATCGCCAACTCCGCTGGTTACGTGGGTGACCGGTTCAAGTGTGTCGCTACCGGACTGTACGGAGACTCCAGTCAGCTCGGCCGGGAGCAGCGGGCATTGCAGGTGAGCCCCCCCACACACCCGAATTTCAGGAGCTTGACCAGTTGTCAGGTTTTTTTAATGTGTGAAGAGGAGGGGGCCGGGGGTATGATAGGGCAGGACACCGGGCTGATTTGGTTAATGAAGCTTAGGATAATTTAAATGTTTGAAATGTGTCCAGTAAGGGGACGTAAGTGGATACTTTAAGTTATTCTGTAGATTTTCAGCGAACTCCACTCGAATGCTGATAACGGAAGTTTCAATTATTGCGAAGGATGTCTAAAAGACTGCATGACATTTACCTATCAGTCGCTTTGATTTCTCTGCCGTTACTGTACGTTAACAAATATACCTAAAAGCGCTGCTTAGGATGCCTTACGTGATACTTGGTGGAGGTGTGTAGCGGCCGCATGTCTGTGAGATTCGTGCAATTTTTTTTCCACCCAAAAAACAAACAAACAAACAAAACAAAAACACAAACCTTGCTTAAAGGGATAGAGTATGTATTTAACTTGCTAGTGAATGATAGATGTTGTATAGGAATTTCCTTAAGATATTTTACTTTTAATTAGAAGACAAATAAAGCCAAATTGTTTTGCAATGTTAAGAAAAAAATTGGTTTATGCTTATAAAAATGGATGAAGTTATCTAAATGATCCATTGAGTGCCCATTTTAATTACATAGATGGAAGGATTACAAGAGGACAGTATTTTATGTCTACCCGCTGCTTACTGTGAGGTCAGTTCTTCAAATTTTTATTACTAGAATCTTCCATAAACCTTTTGAGTTAAATTTCATTTCCAAATATACAAAGGGAAGTTTGTGGGCCATGGTCGTCTTTATTCACTGTGCATTTGTTTTCTTTTCTGTTGTGTTTTTGTTTCGCTTTCTTTGTGTCGTGTTTTTGTTTTGTTTTATTTACCTTCGAAAGAGAATGTCTGTCTGTATGCCACAGTGTATGTATGGCTATATATACACACCACATATATCTCTACATACGTATGGCTTTACGAATAAAGAGTGTGTGACTAGTTACACATAGACACTCTTACATTTTTATCGTTCAATTTTAAAATATCTCAGTTGTATCATAAATTGTGGTTGGTTTTGGGCAAACTTTTCTTTGAAGATACCTTCCTTTAAGGTAAGGGCAGTGAAATAGCTTTGGTGGTAAGGTGTGTCTTTTTTCCATCTCCGTTCTCTTTGTAGCGTGCAGTGATGCGCTTCTCAGAGTTGGAGATGAAAGAGCGAGAAGGTGGCCACCCCACGACCAAAGACTCCGAGGTGCGCAAATTCAGCCCCGCTGACTGGGAAAGGCTGAAAGGAAGTCAGGACAAAAAGCCAAAGTCGGTCGCCCCGGAGGAGGCCATTGCCAACCAGAACGACAGTGAGAGATGTAAGTGAACCCAGGCGGCTCGCGTGTGGTACCACGTCGGTGGGAACGGGGCGGTTCCGCTCCCAGTGCCGAGGGAGGTGAGAGGAAACAGTACGCTTCCGACGGCCCAGCGTCTGGGTGCTGGCTGTTCGGAGAACGGGCTGCTCTGGCCACCCTTCCCAGCTGTGGATTGCAAGGCTGGTTGTCCTTTTGAGCGTTGCGGCATCCAGGAGTGAAGCACCTATGAAATGCTGTTCCCTGGCACGCGTCTCCTTTTTCCGGAGCAATGCTAGTCCTGTAGTTAGTAATAGTCTGATACAGTAGAGCAGAGGAATGGCAGTGCAGGACCTCCGGCGTAGCAGGTATGTGTTCTGTTGTGTAGCAGGTACGGGTTTTGGTAGCAGTGGAATGGCACTTGCAGCCAGAGCCAGACCCTCCAGAGTGACAGTCTCCTGTGGGAGGGAGTGGAGAGTACTCGGACTCTCCCTCCAGAGGCAGAGGTTTCGTTCAAGTGCGATGAGGGCTGATGAAGGCCCCAGAGAGATGAGCATCATTGTGTTCTGTGGAGGCTCGTTTGCAGTCATGAGGAGCTGACACCACGCTCCCAGGCCGTGGGATCAGCGAGGCCGTTCTTCCCACCAGACGGGTGTGTTCTGTTCTGGAGGCCGAACTGGAGAGAAAGCTCGTGTTGGCCTCGAGTCACACTCTGCGGTCCCATCGGCTGCTCCCCCACTGGGGTTGACTTCGGGCTTGGCCCTCGAGACTTCCTGGGCGAATGAGATGCGTTGGCAGCAAGTGGAGGTCTTTCTCCCGCTTTCTTCAGTGTGCGTGCTTGTGGCCTGTGGCCTGCAGCCTGCTCCGGACCCCAGAAACCTCACCGGTGATGGTGAGTGAGGGCACCTCGGTGAACGTCGAGGACAGGGTGGGCATGAAATCCTCCTGAGACGGGACAGTCGGGGGTGGTGGGCACGTTTGGGAGGCCCAGGCCCTTGGACCCGGTCGTAGGGTCGGCGTTCGCCCGCACGCTTAGGTCGTGGGTGCCTGATGCAGTTCGGGAGAATTGTGGTCAGCAGCAGCGTGTGCTTCTCTCTGCTGCTTGGAGCACTGCCCTCCCCCAGCTCATCTTTGGGGTCAGACAAAGGCCTGTGGCCACGGTTCTGGGTAAGCCACACTGGGACCGGTGTGTCCCACGTGGCTCCCGTAGAAGGGGATTTCTGGGGCTAGTCAGTGGTGGCCTTACCCGAGGGATGGGGCTCTTGATGTGCCTGGAGTAGACGATTCCGAGCTCCTCCCCCTCGGGATTGGAATGAAAAACGGAGGGTCCAGGCCACCCTGGAGTGAAGCAGTAAGAAGGCCTCCCTCCTTGCCTGTGCTCACAGCTGACACGCAGCCCTTACCCTCCTGAGTGGCCTCATAACTCAGCTCCTGGGGAAGTTTCTCCGAGAGATGTGATAAAAGTGGGCAAGGCCAAGTTCACGGGGCTGCACTTTTCTGAGGATGGGATCTGCCTCCTCTGGGTGGACGGTGAGGGAGGCTGGAGGAAGGGAGCGGGCAGTTAACCGGCCTCGAGTCTTTTTGCCCTTTTCTCCAGCAACGTGGCCAAACCCAGGGTGGCCGCTGCCCTTCACGTCTCAGTGGCCTCACCCGCCCTTCTTCCCAGAGACGTTTGTGTGCGTCCTTCCCAGTCTTTCCTGCTGAGCGTGGAGACGAGAACTCGGTGTGGCTGATGGGGAGCAGGGCCTGAGCCCCAGATGATTCCGAAAGCCCCCTCCCCCCACCGCCTGCCTTCAATCTCAGACCGACCGACGGGTCTCTTCCTGGAGCACCCGGGACATGGCCCAGTGAGCCATGAATGGCCACCATGGGAGGGCAGGAGAAGGGTTGGGGAAGGTGAGGGGCTCCGTTTGAAAGGTTGGGGCAACGGAGGTGGGTTCCCCACCCACCCTCTATCTTGTAGAGACGTGGGGTTTGTAAATAGCGGGTCAGGAAAGGTCACCTGAAGGGGCCACTTTTCTTACTGCGGCCTCCACGTCCAAGGCCCAGCAGGTGTTCACTCCATTCAGCTGGATATGAATGGGCCTTCTTGTTCTTGGGCCATCATGTCTTGAGCTGATATGGGCTCAGGTCCTTCTCATGGGTGTAGGTGTGGCCGAGAGCCGAGCTGTGAGCACATGGGAGCTGGGGCGGGGATTTGGGGCGGGCAGGGGTCACAGAGAGGGTCCAGGATGCCTTCAAGATGCCTTCCCCCTTCTGAGGCAGCCCCTACCCATGGAGGGCCCAGGAGCTTCCAAGGTGGTGGGTGCTGTTTGCGTGGCCCTGGTTGTCCTGGTGCGGGTGCATCTTGTTGCTAGGGGCTTGTTTAAAAAAAGGAATTAACTTGAAAACACAGTGGCCGAGATACTCATTTATTCTTTATGATCACATGGGTGGCTGAGTGAAATTTTTATTTTGGAAGTTCACCAAATGAGTTGGGAGGTTCCTCAGACTTGGAAGTTCATCACTAGGAACCCTCAGTGGCATTTGAAGATGGGGCGGGGCAAGGAGGCACTGGTCCCTTCCTTCTCAAACTTGGAGTAACCATCTCCCTTGCCAACCACTTGGCTGGGACAGGCCTAGGACTTGCTCAGTGGCAGTGCCTGGCCAGGAGCTGGAGGAAGCCTCAGTTGAGGGGCTTCATGAAACTTCTTTGCTCAGGGAACTTCTCTTCCAGCTGAGCACTTGCACGTTTGTAAACTACTTTGGAACAGAGATCCCCTGCACTCCTTGTGTAGCGGGTGTAACTTTGAACAAGGTTAGCCCTGACTGGAGGTGCTATTATAGTTAAGCTACAGAGAAGGGGATTTTAATCCTGGGGAGCCTTCCAGCAGGTCAGAACCCTCTCACCTTGTTTAGGCCTCACTGGGCATGGCTCAACAGTGGTGAGGGTGCTTTGCTGCCACAGTGACTTGTAAATGTTGCTGTGGTGATGCTTCTGTGAGGTGATGCTATGGTACAATCATAATGAATTTGGGATATATGTGCTGTGAGTCATAGGACCATGCTGCAGGGACCACGTTCACATCTTGCTTAGACTGGGTGACCAAGGGCACGTGGCTTCCCACTTTTAGAAGGGCCAAAAGTAGCAATGATGGCAAAGCCTGATGGTTAGGATCCCCGTGTATCTATTTATCTCCCCATCTCCTTTGCCCTCAAGGGTAATCCTCCTGTGGGTCATGGTTAGAACAGTCTTTGAGAAGCTCTAAGTGACACGGAGCCTCTACCCTATGGCTGGTGGCCATGGGCATCTTGGGCAGTCGGGGTGGGTGTCCTTCAGGGTTATTACTGGCCTGGGTAAGGTCACACTAGCGTAAGGTCTTGGGGGGCCTTAGCTGAGGGGAATTGAGATCTTTGCCCTAAAAGGCTCCGGGGTTGGGGGAAGGGTAGATGGACCTAGTTTGGAAAAAGAAACTTTCAAATTGGACATGGGGGTTCTTAAGGTAGCCCTTCCATTCCTCCATGGATCCCCTCCCACGGAGCTTTTAGGGAAGGCTGATTGGACCAGATTGGACCAGAGAAGTCCAATGGTGTAACCAGCAGGGCTCACCTCTTAAAATTTCCTACATTTCAGGCCTGAGATTCAGGCTGGTCTGAAAGTCTTGGCATCTTTTGGTTAAAGGGATTTTTCCAGCCTTTCTCTGTGCTGAGCCCGGCCCGTGATTATGAAGCCCACCCTGGAGGGAGGCTAGCAGTAACATTCCCACTTTACAAGTGAAGGGGGCCGAGTTGTAAAGCGGCGCCATTCCTGCCCGAGTGTTTAAGAGGGTCACAGAGCAGCCCGAGTGAGAGTTGCAGCACGCCGTCTTCACCGGGCCTGCGGTAGCCTGGGCTGCATCACCCGTAAGCACAGGCCATGAGTTTGGGGTTTCTCCTGCTGCCATGACAGGAGACCCTCGCGGTTGGGGTGATTCCACCATTCCGGCAAGAGTAGATGGGGATCTCTCCCACCTTGGGATACCCTTGGAGAAAAGCTAAGTGTGTTCCACCATTGAGAACACAGGTCAGGCTAGCCCAGGCCAGGGTGAGGTTCATCCCCACAACTGGCTGCCATTAAATGCTGGGAATGCCCCCAAGAGAGGCTGATCAGGGGACCAGCCGGCTGGGCAGAAGTGGGAGTGATACTTGAAGTGGTCTAGGGAGAGGAGGAGGAATGCGAGCAGCATGTGAGGGGTGTGTCCATGATTTCATCTAGAAAAACGGGCTGTGGGAGCTTAGCTCAGGTGTTAACAAAATACGAAACTCATACGCCCACCCCCACCCCCGGCCAGTGATGGACACAGGGTCATCTTCGGGGAACTCTTTAACAGCACAGTGATCATTATGGAATTATTTGTGTGTTAGAAACAATGTGACTAGCAAAGCAGTTGAACTGTTTCTTTGGCTAGAGCAAAAGTGAGGAGTGATGTTAGGCTGGGGTGATTGGAGGAAAAGCCCCAAGTGGATGCTAGATTGAGCAGAGGGGGCAGGAGCAACACAGGCGGAGCTGAGGTGTGAGCAGTTCAGCCCTGCCCGCCGCACCCCCCCACCCCACCCCCACGAAGGGGGTTGGAGTCTTGTCTTTGAAATGTCCTTAGATGCTTGTTGCCTGGGAAGGAAGGCGTGGAGACGTGCCAGGTGGGTGACTGGTGTCACTGAAGGCCTTCTTCCTAGACAGGAACTAGGAGCAGCCGCTCGATGGCAGTGAAATGCTTTTCCCCCCACGGGTGTGGAAGGAGGACAGACGGACTTGTAGCAATCTGGTTGAGTTCTTTGAAATTGCCCTTGACCCTTGTGTGTGCACCAGGAAGCCTTTCCTTTCCCTTTGCCAGGCTCCTCTTGCCTTGGTCTCCCCAGCTTCCCAGCCTCCCACCATTCTTTCCGTACCCTTTTTCTTCACCCTCGCCCCTGCTGACCCAAGTGAACATTGGTGCTATGTCTGTGTAGATGGCAGTTGGGGGCTATTTGGTCTCTTGATGACATCAGCCTTTTTTGTTGACTAGCAGCTGTTTCCATAGTCATTTGTAGCTCTGCCCTGATTGGTTGGATCTTACTGTGAGGTCACTCACCCCCCCTTTAAAAGTAAGCCACCTTGGAGAGTTAAGCAGTTAGGGAGTGATCTCACATGCCTATAGAGGGATGGTGTAGATGCCTCACCTTGACCCTTGAAGGATGGATTGTGAGTGGGCTACGCGCCTCATTTTCTGCTTTGTTTGCTGGTTGTGTTCAGCTGTCCTTCCTTTGGGACGTCTTTCTGAGGGTTTTGTGCTTGCGGCGTGTGAGGCCCCTGGTCTCCAAAGGGGGGTGGTCTGTTGGTAGCAGATTGCCTTGGGCATGGGGGTCCTGCCTGCTCCTGGTGACCTTTGTTCCCTCTTTCCGGGTTGTCTCCCCTCCCCTAGGGGAGTGTTATGATGGAAGCAAACCTGACCCCTTCGAAGCCCCAGAAGACAGTGATCTTCCTGAGGACATGGACACGGAGCCCCCCAGAGAGTCCCCCGCCGACCAGGCGGCCCTGGACGCGTCACGCAGCCCCACCCTCCGGCTGAACAGAAAGCGCAAGGTGTCTGGCAATAGGAACCACACTGAGACCACTGTGCTCCCCGAGGACTCTGCTGAAAGCCAAGCGGAAACGGGTCTGCAAAGGTGAGCTCGATGTCGCTTCAGGCCCGCAGGGCACCCTTCGGAAGTCCTGGAGCGGAGCAGTGGAAAGTTCCAGTCCCACCCTGGAGCCCTGGGGGGAGCCACTCACACCTTCCCACCCCCCACCCCCCCAAAGCGAGGTGCCGGGGCTGGAGCCCAAAGGTGGCCAAAGGCAAATAGGCCCCCTCCTGAGACTTGGTGACAAGTTCCAGCCAACACAGTGACCACACCCCTCCCCTCCCCCACCCCTGTTAGTGATGTGTAAGACAGTTTGTTCGCCCCCCCGCCTCGCCCTGGGGGGCTTCTTCTTTAATTTGTAGTTATTTCTCCATTAGCTGACTGGCCTGAGAGGGAAATGACAAACAGTTCCTCTAACCACTTAGAAGAGCCACATTATAGTGAGCTGACCAACCTGAGGTGTGCATTGAATTAACAGGGCTCCATCCCAGAAAGCAGCGCCGCTTGCTGCACCTTAGAGAACGGCGGGAGCAGAGAGCAAACCTGGCTGGCAGGGCAGGAAGGAAGTGACCCAGGCGGTTCAGCCTGCGGTCACCCCCCAGGGCAATAGCATCTCCGAAGAGAAACCTGGCAGGAAAAGGGCAGAGGCCCAAAGCAACAGCAGCTGGTTGGAGGAGTCCCTTAAATGCAGTGACAATGAACAAGGTACGCACGGGGCGGGGGGCGCTCCTGGAGGGTGGATCACCCGCCCTCTGTGGGAAACGGCCCTGGAGGGGACCTGAGGGCCATCCAAGTTGACAAGAGTAGCGTGTGGCGAGCGGGGAGTTTTCTTCATGAGGTCCTTTCAGCCTGCACACTTCCTTATGGAATGGACAGTGAGGCGGGAGCTCGATTTCCTGGGCTGCTCCTCGTCACCCAGCCCGCGGCTGGGCAGGAAGGGAAGTCTTGGGTGACCCCGGGCGCTTGTCAGTGCCCTCATTCCAGCCTCAGGCTGTCCGCAGTCGCCCTGTCCCGAGCACCCAGGCCCCCCACGGGTGGGGCCGGGAGGGCACGAAGGGCTGGCTTCTGCCCTCTCTTGCGGCCCTTTGAAGCGACTTGCCATTTGGCGTTTCGTGGGTTAGCCTATTTGCCGGTTGAATGTGGGATTATTAAAATATTAGTGCTTTGAAAACATAATTGGTATATCTTTAAAAACTGAAGCTGCTCCAACGATCAGTGCTAACAATGGGCTTTTCTTTCCTCACCGGCTACAACTGTGTAACGCCCGCTTCTTCTCCCCTGACAGATGTGCTGTGCATGGACGAAGAAATGGATCGGCAGCCTTCGCCCCTGCCGCAGCAATACACCGACAACAGCGAGAAACCATCCGGGAAGCGACCGTGCAAAACCAAGCATTTGATCCCTCAGGAGCCCAGGCGGGGCTTGCCGCTGCCAGGGGACTCCTAGGTGGACAATGCGGATGGCAAGGTACCTCTTGCCCCTGGCTCTCCCCCGCCCCCCGGGCCCATGCAGGCACATCCCGCCTGCCTACTTCTCTGCTTCTGGGGTCAAAGCTTTCCTTTTCCTGAACCCCTCCCCCCAAAACGTCCCTGCCCCTTCCTAGGGGACGTGTCTCCTGGGTGGTGGTGAAGTTTCCAGCTAGTAAAAATGCAACCCCTTCCTCGCACCCTGCCTCCCCCAGACAGAGAGGAGGAAAAGTGCTTTCCTCCACTCAGCTTTGTAACTCAGGGAGGAGGCGAACCAGCCGGGTGGAGGAAGGACAGCCTGAAATGTGTGCGCTGCCTGGTTTCGTGATAGGTGACCGTCCGGAGATTTTGAAAGCGGCCTGAGCCCAGTTCCGACTATGATCCTTCGCCGGCCAAGCAGGACCAAAAGCCCTTGGACTGTTTGCAGCAATTGTTACCAGCTTCCCAGGCCTCGCAGCTGACATGGTCAAGCTCCCCTCCAGAGACCACCCAGTCCCGCCCGATGCCACCGGAAGCGCGGAGACTTATTGTCAATAAGAACGCGGGCGAGACCCTCCTACAGCAGGCCTCCCGGCTTGACTATGAGGTGAGCATCCTTGTGGGTGCCCCGGATCAGGATCCGCCGGCTGCTGCTCCTTGGGTGGGGGACACACTGGCTGGGGATGGGGGGCGGGTCTCAGAGCCCAGCCCCCTCCACGTGGCGGGCTGGGCTGGGTGTTCCAGCAGGGTGTTTGCGTTGGCTCCCGCTCACACTGCGGGCTCTTTGGTGGCTTGTTCAGTCGTGGTGTGAAAAGAAAGGCAGGCCTCTCTGATGTTCCGTTCCCGTTCAGGCAGGTAGGCTGCTTCGGCCAGTCTGGCTCACTTATCTCTGATATAAAATCTGACCTAACCCAGGGCTTGGCGACCAGGGGAATTTTAATGAGCCCTTTTGGATTCTGAATAGCAAGAAGGAGAGTAGTTATTAGCTCTACTAACTTGTGCTGTTTGGGGCAGAGTGATGCCCCTGTGGGGTAGCGGGTGGGAAGTGTCTGTGCAGAGTAGGGGTGGGAGTGGGGCAGACCTGAGCAGTCTCTTTCTGAGAGGGCACGGGAGCCGAGGGCTGATGGGCGGGGAGCAGGGGTTGAGCCTTGCACAAAACTCCCTGTCCACACTGCTGTATCCCAACCCAGCACGGCTGATGACAGTGATGGCCTCTATTGCTAGAGCAACATAGAAAGATAGCTGATATCTGCCTAAGCCCCTGTGATCTGTAGTAACTCCTTTCACCCTGTTAACATCTTCACTTGGGAGTAACGAGTAGTAGCCCACTCTCGGATGAGGAAACTGAGCCTCAGAGGGGTTAGCTGATACCCGTACAGGTAGCAATCCAGCAGTGCTCCACAGCCCACCACGCTCCTCAGCAAGACTGGCTCACACTGGAATTGCCCTTTTGACAGTTCAAAACCTCTGTGAGACAGATGACTCTCTCTGCCCTGTGCAGTTCCCCCACCATACTTGTCAGTAGCAATTGTGATGTAATAGCCCACAGGGCAAAGGCATTTTTCTGTGCTGGCATCAGCCCTCTGGGAGTTGAATGGTGACACTAAAACGCGGTGCAGCAGGCTGAGCGTGGAGGTGTGGCTGAGCACTGGGGTGGGAGGACCCAGGCTGGCCCGGAGCCCTGGCGCCCACACCCTCAGCCAGCTCTGTGCCCCTGTCCCCCGTCTCCCGTCGTGTCCCCCCACCCCGGTCCATAGTGCCGTGAGCCCTTGGAAGTGTGCCTGCCTTGGCCCTAAGGCATGCCTGTGGGTGGGTAGTTGGAAGCACTAGGGCTATGCTTAGTTTGGGGTGTTTTTTTGTTGTTGTTGTGGGTTGAATGTGCTGTTGTTTATATCTGCACGTCTCTTGGAGACCTGTCCATTAGCTAGAGAGCACTTTGTGGTAGTTAGCGCAGTTACTTGCAGGTGAAGTCCAAGGAGCACCCAGTTGGTTTCCCAAGAGCTGAGAGCGGGCGCCTAGGAGGACAGAGCAGTTGTTGCATAGTGTGGAGCTAGACCCCCCGTGGTTGAGAAGATAGTCTCCTTGCTTCCAGCAAACGCTGGAGGTGCGGGGGAGACCCCTAACCCCAACTTTTGGGTTAGGGTTGAGAAAGTAGACTCCCGCTACCAGCAAATGCTGGAGATGGGGGGGCGGGGTGCTGCTGCACCCGCCGTGGAGGGCGGGGCTCCGAGCCCCACCTGTGAGCTTGGCATCATTTCCAGCAGTCTCCCTTTGGGACCAGAGACGTCAAAAGACCCTCGTTGGTCCTCTAAGACAGTTTCCATTTTGGTTTGGTGGCTCTGAGGCCTGGACCAAGTGGCACTTGATCCATCCTTTTTTAGGCTACCTGGCCTTTGATTGCACAGGAAGCCTTGGGAATGTTTAAGGTCGGATTTGTTTTTTTCTTCAAATGTAAATTTCAATATGTAGATTCCACACATCACCAGTGTTGATGCTGAACATTGTGACAAGTAGATGAACGCTTTCAACTTTGATTTCTCTGGGCAGAAATTTCTGGGATTTCTCTGGGCAGAATTTTAAATGTTGGGATGAAGGCCCAGTTGGGAGATGTGGCAGCTTCAACCTTTTCAAATTGAAGGACAGTTTGCTTAAGCAGATAAGGGTGTGGTTTGGGAGGGTTTTCCTGAAGTTTTGTCTTCAGCATTCTTGGTTATTTTCTTCTGCTTAGCCAAAGATACCATGTGCAGTATAAAGGCTGTCTGAGCTTTATGTCATGATAATCTGGTTCTGGAAGTTTAGAAACACACTCTGGCTTCAGATCCGCGTTAAATAGATCACTTGTGTGGCCAAAGACCTCAAACCTTTCCCTCCTGGGAAAAAGGCTTCTATTTCTTAGGCTAAAACGCCAGTGTGCAACCACATGCTTGTGCCTTTAGCGGTGATGGTTAAATTTTCTATGAATTGAATGTCATGTTTTTTAAAAAGTTAATGCGGCATTTACTTAACTCACAACGTCGGGCTTATGGCCTTTATGGTTACATTTTCCGGGTAATGGCATTCGGCTTATAGCTGCTGAACAGAGAGCTGTCCGACAAAAGCAGTTTGACTTTGCTCGGGAATGGCTGGGCTGCCCTTCAGACACTCCCGTTTATTTCTAGCGGAGAAAATAGACCAAGGAATGTGTTGCGTCGACAGACTCGCCCCGCTTCTTCACCTTTCAGTTAGAGAAAGTGTTGGTGGCGATGGTTGCCA
Organism: Mesoplodon bidens; assembly: GCF_964165515.1. Taxonomy (NCBI): domain Eukaryota; kingdom Metazoa; phylum Chordata; class Mammalia; order Artiodactyla; family Ziphiidae; genus Mesoplodon; species Mesoplodon bidens. The sequence goes on along the minus strand of NW_027672245.1, from coordinate 237,780 downwards.
TCCATTTAGAGGCCATCACCCTCCTAGCTAGGAGAGTGTAGTTAGCCCACTTGACCCCCAACAGAGAAGGCCTGTGGGATGCTCGTCACAGCTGGATTGCATCCCTCTAACTGGGGCCCTCTGGGGCCTTTTGAATCTTCCCAGCTGACCAGGTACCAAAGACCTGAGTTATAGGTCTAGTACTTCATGTTGAACTTGGGGTTTAATATCTCTGGGCCTCAGTTTCCAAGTGTTGAATGAGGATAGTACTACCTTCCTTTCCTGCTATCTCCTGGGTTCCTGTGGGTGACAGAAGACGTCCTCATCTGGGGAAATGAGAAGCACTGTGTAAATAGTGGGATCAACGTGGTTGAGTTAGGACAGCCCGTGGCAAAAAGTCTGACCTGGCCGTGGGGCTACTGCTGCCTTTGCTGCCATCTTCCAGGAGAAGAGAGTTGACTTACCCATCAGCTTGGACGGCCTTTCATTTCTAGGTACCCTTGAATCTGCCCTAGTAGTGATGAAGGTTTCCAGGTGAAGGCCATGATTGTCACAGCAAATAAACCCTGGGTTGAGTAAATTGATGTGTGCACAGCAGTTGGTGGCGTTCAGACCTGATCCCAGAGCCACGTGACAGGGCCTCTCCCTGGCTGGGGCACACAACTCATTAGCTTGCAGCCGTCCACTCAAGTCTGGCTAGTGAGGGCCTGCTAAAAGAGCAGCAGCTTCATGCGGTATCCTGGATACCAGGGCTCGGGGCAGGTGGCCTGGGAGCCCAGAGGATTGTGGGCTTTCTGGCAGGTTGGGATGTAAACGGAGAAACGCATTCGTGGGCGTGCCTTTTCTCTTCCTCCTCTTGTTTTGGAAGGGAGCTGCTGCAGTGACCTGAAGTAACAGGGCACCGATGGCCAGGTTTACCAGCATGCCCCATTAGGTTCACGTGGTAAGCAAATGGAACATTCTAGTTTGCTCCCAAGTGAGTGGTCACCTTTGATTGGCGTGTCCTCCAAAGGGCATAAAAGGTTTTACAGAACCCATCTCGCACTTATGGGCGGCTAGAATGACCCCCGTTTTAGGTTTAACAGATGAGTTACCTGAGAGATGTCACAAGGAGGCCTGTTCTGACCCCATCCCATCCCCCCTTACCCAGCAGACCATGTGTTGGGCCACATGCACGTTCTGCCTACTCCCAGCTCTCAGAACCTGACAGCTCTCTGCTGGGCACGACTTACCCAGTATAAACAGTATAACGTGTTTTCTGGTGGCAAATGCTTTCGATGTGTCTGAAAACTTTCTTAAGGTAATAAAACATTGAATAAGTTCCTGCTCTGCTTACTGGGAGTGGTTCATATTAATATTTTAACAAGCCAAAGAAATAAGGTTAATAACAGTGATTCTAATGCACAGTGTTGACACAGAACATCTCCGTGGGCGGGGGTGAACGTTTTATTTGATTCTTGAAATGTGGAGGTTGCAGCCTGTGGTGTATCAGGTTTCTGTCATTAACTTGGGGCAGAATCAGTCTAAAATTTTCATATTTACTCGAGAGGGTGGAGTGAGGCAAAATAGAGGGTGGGGTTATTGGAGGCATTTTGTGTCATTCCTCGAGAATGGAGGGAGAGAGCTTCTCTTTAACTCTACTTAACATACAGACAAGAGCATCTGAGGCCCAGGTTCTGATTTGGGGTCTTAACAGGGGGCGCGAGGATGTAGCTGACCTAGGTGTCCCTGCTTCTCTAAGCTGGGGAATGTTCTCTGGCTGATTGAAGCTCTCTTTAAGTGTTGGTCATCCATACTTTTATCTAAACTTGTGTTATCGTCCACTGCCACTGACTGAACAGACCCATCAAGTGAGAATGGTCTGTGCTTGGCAATGTGTCATCTAAGATGTTAGCAGCCGTGACACCTCTGTACTGGTCACGTCGGCCCCTGGGCTGAGGGCTTTCATCGCTATCCGAATGCGTCCTCTCAGCAGCCCTGTGGAAGCTTGGAGAAGTTCAAGGGTAACTTGCCCATGGCCAGGCCACTGGTGCAGCAGAGCCTTAGACAACACTGTCTGCATCTCCAAGCCCTTCTCACACACTCTCATGCCCCACCAGGATGCCTGCCACCTCCCCGCGCCATGGTGGGCTTTTGGCCCCAAGGATGTATGCCTTTGAAAGTGGGCACGGCCAAGCTATGGGGATGTCACCCTTACAAGTTTCACTGTATGGTTGTCTGATGGTATCTCCTCTCCTCTCCTCTCCTCTCCCCGTAGGAAGTGGTCTTGTACTGCCTGGAGAACAAGATTTGTGATGTGAACCACCGCGACAACACGGGTTACTGTGCCCTGCACGAGGCTTGTGCAAGAGGTTGGCTCAACATCATACGACACCTCCTTGAATATGGTGCCGATGTCAACTGCAGTGCCCAGGATGGAACCGGGTCAGTGGCGGTCTTGCTCTTGGCGTGGCCCTGCTGGGGCATAGGCAGTGGTTCTCAGGGTGTGCGGGGAACCCCAGAAGGAAAGATGGAGAGTGAGTGCCATGTAAGCACACTGGTGGCGGAGTCCTCTAGAATGGAATCGGACAGATCTTTCTGGCAAATTTACATAGAACTTTAAAACTCTGTGACACTCTTATGGACAGAAGTCCCTGAAAATGTTGAGCCTGCATGAATAATCAGGGGTGTTCTCTTTTAAGACCCTGGACTCTCCACCAGCGTCTGTTGAATCTCAATCTTGAACATATATGTGAGTTGAAAGTTGCAGGAGTACAGACAGGTCCAGTGGCAACTGGCTTGATAGGACCTGCCGTGTCCACCCACATCCCCGGGCCTGACCCCCACTCTGTCCTTGACCTCGGTTTATTGGCCAGAGGCCCAGGTGTGAGTCAGCCCAAGCATCTTCCTGGTTGGACCTGGGATGCCACCACGAGGCAGGGCACTGGGGCTTTCCTGACAGTCATAAAATGAGCAAAACCGTAAGGTATTTGGTGGTTCATGGTTTCCAAATAGCATCCTTTCTGGATGGGACTGCGGACAGTGTTCCTGACCCCAGTGGACACGGACAGGAGGACTCTGTATCCTCCTGAGAACTCGCCCTGCCTGTCGACTGCTTCTGGGCGAGAGGGTTGATCACTCATCTCCAAATTGGTTTCAGGAGAGGTTCCACTTTGCCCCTAGTTTCTTTTACAAACTGCACTTTTTGGGTTTTGTTTGTAATGGTATAACAATGGCTTGTCGTATCTGCTTCCGTGATGCTGGGGTTCTTCCCCCCACCCCGCCGTATGTTACCTTCATACAGTCTGTCACTATTTAAGTTCATTGGAAACGTTTTCATCGTGGCCTGAGTTCCTCCTTGGGCCATGCATTAAGAGAGATTTGCATTGAAGAATGAGGCCTGAGATGGTCCCTTCACCTGTCCCGTAAAGGGTTATGTGTTGAAATAACAGAGTAATTTGTCGCAGCGACCGTACACTCACCTCCTCGGTGAAATAGCGCGCCTATGAGGCTTGGCCGCACACGCTCGATTTTGCCCCGTGTCCTTAGAAGCAAGCGTCGCGTGCACAGGTGTAATCCTCCGCACCTCTCCTAGGCCTCTCCACGATGCTGTCAAGAATGATCATCTCGAAATTGTCCGCTTGCTCCTCTCCTACGGTGCTGATGCTACCCTGGCTACGTACTCAGGTAGAACCATCAAGAAAGTGAACCACAGCGAACTTCTGGAGAAGTTCTTAACAGGTACGGCAGAGGTCAAGACACGGTCTTGTTCAAGCATCTAGACGGTGACTTCACAGCCTTTCACCTGGGTTCCCCCTACCCCCACCCCCCGTTTACTCTAAGTGACCCTTTACTGGGAAAAGCAGCCCAACGTTAGTCTGTCAAAGAAGAGATACATACTTTGAGTTTTGCAAGGTGGGGGGCTGGAAAACTCTTAGCTAGCCAGGCTAGCTTTTGTTTGGCAGGCTGGGGTGGTGAGGCGGGCAGTCCCTCAGGAAGGCGGGTGGACGCGTGGGGAGGTTTCAGTCAGATACCTGGAGGCGTGTGCAGTGGGACTTGTCAGGAGGTGACACCAGCCCCAGCGTGAGATGTTCCCGAACTCCAGCAGCATTTGCCTCTTACCAGCAGGTGTTATCTTGTTTCTTTTTCTCTCTCTCTCTCTCCCCCTCTCTCTGCAGACTGTTTAAATAACCTGCAGGCTCCTGACGACGGTAGCCCCGGTTGCTCTTCGGAGTTCTCTGGCAGCTGTGTGTGTGGTGAGCAGCCTTGTTCGTTTCAGCTGGGCTTGTTGGGGTGGGGGTGGGGGTGATGCTGTGAGCAGGACTTGCTTGGGAAAGAATTTTTCCAGGGTCCTTTTTGGCGAACAGCTGGAATCTTGCTCCAGCTTACTGACCTCTCTCTTGTTTGCCGCCCCCCCCCGGTTAGAACCAGATGATGAAAGTGGTTACGATGTTTTAGCAAATCCCCCACGACCGGAGGACCAGGATGACAGCAACGAGGCCTATGGTGACCTATTGGAGTTTGAATTTTCCGAAGACCCCGTTTTGTCGTGTTATAACGTCCAGGTGTCCGTCGCTCAGGGGTGAGCGTGGCCAGCATGTGGTCGAGAGCCAGCCCAGCTGTTCTGTGGGGTGGCAGGAGTTAGAAATCCCCTTCAGCAGATGAGGGTGGCTGGGTTGGGGGGTGAGTGAATCCTCACCAAGTGTCCACCGACCTCACATAATGCAGTGGAACTTTTCCAGAAAAGTTTGTGGGGTGGGAGGGCTCCCCAGCCAACTGCCCTCATTGGAACACACCCCTAGAGCCCAAAGGACACGGGAGTCAGCGACTGCAATTGCACAGTTTCAGTCAGTAAACTCTTGGGGAAGGGATCCACCCCAAACGGCTACCATAGGGGCCGTCCAAGGCGCGTGAAGTCCACGGGATGATACTGATGTGTACCGTCTTCTCGTATAAGATTAGAGAAAGCCGTATGTGGCACCTGGGATCTTATGTGTCTTCAGATTTGCTTAGATCGAGTCTTGTCCCCACAGTCGGGCCACTGTGCCCCATGACCAACCCTTTGGAGTGAACACATCAGGAGACCTTGCTCTGCTGTGTGTTGACCCTGGTGCTTAAGGAGTAGCATCCTCCTTGGACTCTGAGGCTGGGAACGTGTCTGCCTTTGTGGTGACATTCTATTCGGGATAGAGATGATAAAGCGTGGCAGGGTATCAGGAAGGATTGTACCACCTCCCTTCTCGAAGGAGCCTCACTCCCGGCAGCATTGAGGGGCGGGTTGGAGGTGTGGGAAAGGCAAGGAAAGCCAGGTGACCTCGAGTGTTTCTCATGCTCTCTCCATGAGGGCCGGAGGAGAGGAGAGGTCAAAGAGGTGTTTGCCATCTCCCTTGGGTTGGCATACAGACTGGTTTTCCCCAGTGACTAGAACGGGGTGCACTTACTTGGAGAGGGGTGACCTGAGTTGTGGCCAGAGCCAAGGCAGCACTGGGGTGGCCTGCAACGAGGCTCGTTCAGGGGCGCTGCTCCTGCTTTTGTCTAAGTTGGCTGATCCGCCCTAGGTGGTCTCTTAACACATGCACATGAGTCCAGAGTTCCCCCGCTAGAAGTAGATCTTCCGGGCTTCCCTGGTGGCACAGTGGTTAAGAATCCGCCTGCCAGTTCAGGGGACACAGGTTCGAGCCCTGGTCCGGGAAGATCCCACATGCCACGGAGCAACTAAGCCCGTGCGCCACAGCTACTGAGCCTGCACTCTAGAGCCCGTGAGCCACAACTAGAGAAAGCCCGTGCGCAGCAACAGGCCCAATGCAGCCAAAAATAAATAAATAAATAAAATTAAAAAAGAAAAAGAAGAAGTAGACCTTCTAAGGACAGTGAGAAGTGGGGTGGGGGTGGGGTAATCAAAGTGGAAGTAGCAGGCCCTTTCACCGCCAGGAGACGGGTAGTTCATAGTTGGGAGCGCCTCTAATTTTGCCGGAAACTCAAACCACTGTCCTTTCTCTGGTGTAGGCGTCGTAACTGGCTGTTGCTCTCAGACCTGCTCAAGAAACTGCAAATGTCCTCCTGCATATTCCGCTGCAATTTCCCAAATGTGGAAATTGTCACCATCGCAGAGGCCGAGTTCTGCCGGCAAGTGTCAGCAAGTCTCTTATTCTGTTGCCCCAAAGACCTGGAGTCCTTTAATCCGGAAAGTAAGGAGCTCTTAGATCTGGTGGAGTTCACGAACGAGCTTCAGACTCTCCTGGGCTCATCCGTGGAGTGGATCCTCCCCAGAGACCTGGACTCAGACGACGACTGGTGAGCTCGCCGGGGCCCGCCGTGTACAGTGTTTCATGGTGTTAATCCTTGTGCATATGTGTCCTAATACGACTATTTCTGTAAAGAAAGGACACTATGAGACACGACTCCAGTCAGAAAGACTTCAAAACATGTTTTTTTCTTTTTAAAATTTTAAGTCAGTTTTTATGAAGTTGTTAATAAAGTTTCTTTACTTTTCAGTGTACACATGCTTTGGAATATGTTTGTTTTTACTCGGAACAATTGTTTCTTTTCTTTTTTAAGGAGAAAAAAAAAAGGCAAAGGAGCTCCACACTTTGACTTAATTTCATACAAAGCTCCGACGACAGAGGCCATAACTGTTGAGAGTTGCTTTTGGGGCAAATCAAACCAGTAAAATTTTAAACTCTTCCTCCATATTAAAGGGATTGAATAAATTGGCCACTTTGGTGCACCTGTGTCCTGCGAATTGTCCAATTGGAGATGGAGGTTTAGAAAGTGAGTTTCAGTCTTGTTTCAGTCTCTTCCCATCAGACTGGTCTCGTGATTTCCTACACACCATGTTACTTCCTGTCTACCTTTCCTTGGTGTTGTTCATGCCTGGATTGTCTCCTGTACCTGCTCAAACCTTGGTCCATTCTCATTTGTACCATGGAAGTTTGTCATGCCGGATACTGTCAGAACTAATTTTACTTAAGTTTGCGTTAAGGTGCAAAGCACACGTTTTGTATATTTTCTGTTTTTTGTGTTTGTGTATATTTTATGGTTTCGCTTCAAGAAATATTATGGGAAGGGAAATAGCAAGATGTAAAGAGCAAAAAAGTCATCATTCTCTTTCAATTGTTAGAACATCTATCTGAAATCATAATTATGATGCACTGTGGTATGTGTTAAAATAGGAAATACATGTAACGTCCCGTAGGAGCAGCAAACTCAGTGGTGTTGGTGAGGGTGTGTCATGGAAGTAATCACAAAGCAGGTGACTCTTGGTTGGGGTCCTGAAACATTAGTGTGCCTTCCCTGTGTCCAGTAGTGGTCTGGAGGGGTCAGGAAGCCTGCCTTTGACTTTGAGGGAACCAGAGGGTTTGAGGTCCTCTCTCTTCTATTGCTCTAGTACAGTGCATAGCAGCAGTATACTGGGTTTATAGTTGACGTTTAAATCGCTGATTGATCATTAAGATTGGGATGTATCTGTGGAAATGAAAATAGGAAGAGTCGTATGCTTTTTATTTTATTTTTTTTCCTATATCTGAAAAGGTATGTAGTACTTTGCTGAGTGGTTGGCAATAAAGTTTGCAGTATTCAGTGTATTCAGTTTTAGTATCTAAATAGAATTAAACTGTTGCTGTAAAGTGGAATAGCACTTTGTTACTGACAAGTTTTAGAATGCATCTGTTCGTCAATTACCTGTTTGGGAAGATTGTAGTTAATGATTTTGAGAATGTGGCTATAAACTTCCAACTGACTCAAGAAAAGCAAATAAGTCAAGATTGACAAATGTATAGGCTCTTCATCTTATTGTGTGTGTGGGTTTTTTTTTTCCTTTTAGTTATTTGTCAAGGTATAAAGAATTCTATCACACTTAAGACAAGTTAAGTAAACTTCACGGGGTGTATTCTGTCATGGCATGGAGCCGATCCCATGGCCTAGATCTTAAAGGTGATTTTATGTTTAAACTTTCATGAAAACATATGTGATTGAAACACATTAATATATTGATACAGAGGGCAGTTAATTTTTGTCTTTTTTGTGTGTGTGTGTGGTACTGTTGTGGCCTCTCCCATTGCGGAGCACAGGCTCTGGACGCACAGGCTCAGCGGCCATGGCTCACGGGCCTAGCCGCTCCGCGGCATGTGGGATCTTCCCGGACCGGGGCACGAACCCATGTCCCCTGCATTGGCAGGCGGACTCTCAACCACTGCGCCACCAGGGAAGCCCTAATTTTTGTCTTTTGATACATGTGAGCGCAGCTTTCATTTTGCTGAAAGAATGTGACCAGTTTTCAGTTTGGGATTCTACCATTTAGTAAAGATAGTCCACTTAATTTTAGAAATAGATTTAATATACAATACCTAATAATACTTCTATGAATGTTTTTTTACTGAAAACTTTTATTGTAATACTCTGAAGAAACTATGCCATTCTAGTCTTCAAGACTTAAATGAATCAAGTGTTTATTAGCTGTTGTAGTTTTTAAACTAATAAAAGTCAGTACATCAGCAATTTGTAAATACAGTTTTTAAAATAATGCCTTAACAACTTTACAGTGGTTATAATGACTGTATTTAGGCCTAAAGTTAGTTAATAATTTGACATGAAGGCTTTTTAATAGTTTGATGGTGCAGATCAGGGATAGGTAAACTCTGGCTGGTGGGCCAGATCCAGCCCGTCGCCTGGCTTTGTAAAGGAAGTTTTTCTGGAACATAGTCGCACCTGTTGTTTACATGGTAGTTATGGCTCCTTTCTCCCTACACCAGTGGGGCAGAGTAGTTGCAACAGTAACTGTACAGCCCACAAATCTGGAAATGTTTAAATTTAGATTTTAAAAATTGAAAACTTCTTTGAGCCTATACAGGGCAAGTCCATTGACCCCTGAGGTAGAAAACAGTCAGGAACTTGGGTGCGGAAGCCAAATGGCCTAGGTTCAAATCCCCTTTCTCCCATTTCATAGCTAGTGACCATGGGCAAATCACTTAACCTCTATGCCTCCTTATGAGGTTTAAATGCACTTATTTGTATAAATAGTGCCTGGCACATACTAAGCGCTGTGTAAGTGATTGCTGTTGTTTCTGCTTGGAGCTTTAATAAGTTATTGTTAATAGAAAAATGACACTAATGATTTTCCTTTTAGAGTAACAAAGGCACTTTGAGTCTTTTACTTTTTCAGGAATGTAATAAGACTTTTTTCATTGACAGTCAGTGTTCCCTGTTACCAAAATTTACTTTATGAATATAAAGAATTGAATGTCTTCAAGACAGTACTTTTGCTTAAATGTCTAACCATTATTTTCCCAAGGCACATCAAACTGGCTCTGCATAGTCCAGGCCTCTAAAGCTTGTGTGCACACCCTAGGTAGCATGTGAGGTACATTTTGTAAATATAGTTTTTTAAATAATGCTTGAGACTTCCCTGGCGGTCCAGCAGTTAACACTATGTGCTCCCAATGTAGGGGGCTTGGGTTCGATCCCTGCTCAAGGAACTAGATCCCACGTTCCTGCCATAACTAAGAGCCCACATGCCACAACTAAAAGATCCGGCATGCTGCAACTAAAGACCGGCACAGCCAAACAAATAAATAAATAAATAAATCTTTATAAAAAATAAGTAAAATAAAATAATGCCTTAGGAGTTAGGAAAAGAAAATATTAGAACATTTTTACCTTTGTATTATTTTTAAAAATCTGTGTAGTTTATCATGTACATAAATTATAGGTATGGAACTTTGTGTATATAATTTGTTAATAAATAAGATGCATATTAAAAAGTTTTCTTATGGTTTGCCCAGTCAGGTGTTTGGAGGCCATTGGAGGACAGGATGATGAAATATAGGGCCTCAGCAAAGATAGAATTTAGAACCAATTCCCTGACTTAGAAGATAAGGAAAATAATTCATAGACTGTAATTGAGTTGTCCAACTTTGCATAAGTGTTCAGAAACAGGAAATGCAGTGGCTAGAATCTAATCACTGACCAAGCAGAATCTGGGTCACTGGACTCGTAAACCAGAAGTGACTGTTGAATTTCTCAGGTTGATGCTCCTGGCATATATGCTTGATCTGTGTGTGTGTGTAAATCTCTGACAGAATAAGCCATACTCAGGCACACCCTGTTTCCTTATTCAAGCATCTTAATTTCATCCCATTAAATCTTTGAAGTCTCCGACTACCAGAAGGCATGAAGAAACCTGGGCTGAGAGTCTTCATTCCAGGAGACGTGATCTTGACTGCATGGCTGGTTTGAGGCGCATCACTCTGAACTGCAACCCGCTCATTGGTGACCTGGGTGCAAGTGCTTTGGCAGAATCTCTTAGTGAGGATTTATGGCTTAGAGGGAAATTCTAAAATTGAAAATATTGAATTTTTAATACGAAATATGCTTAGCTTTTGGCATACTATTGTGATAGGATTTTTTAAAGCCTCATTTTACTGATAGCTTTTATTTTGCTTTTCAACTTTCTCTAAGAGTTGCATATATCCTTTACAGAAAATACAGAGTAACAAGAGAACCTATAATTTTAATACCCAGATATAATCACTGTTCATTTTGGCGTATATACTTTCAGTCTTTTTTTTCCTACAAATATATATGTACACTTAGGGATTCCAAAAATAGAATTGTAGTATACTTGCTATTTCACATTCCTGCTTTTTTCACTTAATGATGTATTATGTAGTATTGCGTCGTATTGATGTCCCATAGTTTAATCAATTCTTTGCAGTTCTATTTAGACAGTTTGCTTTTCCCTGTCAGAAACAATGTGAATACGTTGTATATACATCTCTGTGTGCATCGGGATTACTTCTGTAGAATAAGGTACTACAAGTGGAATGACTAAGTGTGACCTATTTTTAAGACATTTGATACACATGGCCAAATTACCACCCAGAAAGGCTATGCCAATTTGTAGTCCACCCCAACAGTAGATGGGAAGCCTGCCTCTCACAAACACTGTCCTGTAGCACTTGTAAAAAAATGTAAAACTACAAAAATGAGTACCTGTCCATTTTCTATGCAAGTGGGATTACTCCAAATTTTATAACTTTTTTCAATTAATTTAGTATGAGCATTTTAGCAAATCAGTAAATTTGTATCTCCTACATCATTTTTTCTGATTGTTCAGTATTCCATTATATGAATATGCCACAGTGCACATAGCTTATCCATTCTTGTATATAAGCTTTGTCCAGTTTTTCAGTTACAAATAGTACTCTGATATATATCCTTACCTATATCTCTGACTATTTCTTCTGGTTAAATTCTTAGAAAGAGAGTTTTTGGATCCAAAGGGTATAGACATTATTTAAAGGCTTTTCTTACAGAATATTGGCTTCATCTGATAGGAGAATAACCACATTTTGTTTTATTTTGTATTCATCTGATTGACTGGTGAGGTTTACTGGCTGTTTGTATTACTTTGGCTATTTGGTTAATTATACCCTGTGTCCATTCTTCTGTAGTGAGAGTTTGTAAGGGTTGTATCATATCCTGTCAGATCCGTATGTCTGACTTGCTATTTCTGTGTGTCATGCGGGTGTTGAAAGACTCCAGTTATTTTAATGTGATGGTCCACACAACACTTAAACAAAAGACTCATGATAGTTTCCTTTCATGTAATATTTTTTAATCCCTGCGCTTTAGTGATGATCCCTTTGGTTTAAATGAGTAGGTTGTTCAGCCCCAGAACTACTAGAATTCATGATCAGTTTTTCTGGTTTTTGTCTGACCTTTTACTGCGAGGGTTCTTGACCATCATACTTTCATGATAGGTTTTTAGTATGTATTCTCTATTCATACATTGTTGAAAGTTTTTATTATTTGTATCCTCTTAGACTTGTCTTTTTTCCTCTAAAACTAATAGTTATTACATTTCTTCTATTTTGTTTTCCCCTTTGAACTAGTTTCAAGTGTGATTTGGAGCTGAAGATCATGATCAAAAGAATGCAGTGCATTTCTGAGCTCCACCAGGTTTTGCTTGTGAGGTTTACATGCCCCTGCCGCCCTTGCTAATTATGAACTGAGATTCATTTTGTGATGCTTTTTGCTCATAGGTTATATACAGTTATTCTTCAGTTCTGTAATTGTAAAATCTGTTGTCTGATCTATTGGTACTAAAGCCAGGGTTATCATTGCACATCCAAGAAGAGGTTTTTAAATTGGATTATGCATTATGTGTGTGCGTATATGTCTCTGTTTTTTTCCATACCCAAAATTACAAACCTGCCATGACTTGTCTTGTGCAGGACTCTTCCACACGTGAGAAAATGAGAGTTGTCTATATGTTAAATCTGTAGAGTTAGCAAGTGACCTTTTGTCTTTCATCGAAAGCACTTGACCTGCAGCAGTGCGGCCTCACCAGTGAAGGAGCAAAGGCTCTACTAAAGGCCCTTGAAACCAACAGAACTCTGCTCATTCTGGATATAAGAAAAAATCTGCTGGTTGGTATGTGGTCACTTTTTTTAAATTGATAAACACATAGCAAAACAAAAAGAATTTGTTCAGGTATTGACAGTTTTTTAAAACTTAATGTGTTTAACTTTCCTCATCATATCCAGTTGGCCCTTGAACAACGTGGGTTTAGGGGTGTCGACCCCTACGCAGTTGAAGATCTGGGTATAAGTTTATAGTCAGTGGTTCCACATCTGTGGATTCAACCAACCTTGGATCATGTAGGACGATAGTACCTATTTATTGAAAACTATGCGTGTGTCAGTGGACCCGTGAGGTTCAAACCCATGTTGTTCAAGCTTCAACTGTACTTTTCTAGTGTTGCACTTCCCTTATGTTTTTAGCAGCTACTGTACTAATTAAAGTGAATTATACTTGTCAATTTTTCTTATCTCTACTCTGAATAGAGGTGAACCTAGATACTAAGGCTGCTTCCACCAAGACCATTCTTTCTTTCATTTGCAACCTCTGAATTCTTGCCAGGAGTACTTTATTCATTTGTCAGATTCACAAGTAATTTTGTAATCATCTTCTGTGTGCCAGAGACGGGTTTACGGACTAGGGATAAAGCAGTGAACCAGACAGACAAAAGTCTTGCCCTCACGGAGCTTACATTCTAGTGAAGGAGATCAGATAGAAATGAGTAAACAGATAAGTCATATAACTTTAGAGAGTAGGAAGTGCAAAAGTATCTTAATGTAAGGAGAGTGAGGGAGAGCAGGTAGGACTCCATTGGATAGGTTTGTTAGGGGACAGCTTCACTGGAGAAGTGGCATTTGAACGGAGACCTGAATGAAGAGAGGAGCAAGCCATGGAAGATGTGGAGTAAGCACATTCCAGGACAAGGAGGCAATGAGTATGTAGGCATGTAGGTGGGTGGAGTATTTAAGGAAAAGCAAGGAGGCCAATCTGGGCAGAGTACCGAGTGAAGAAGAGTGTGGTAGGACATGAGGTCAAGGAGCTAGCCAGGGGTCTGCTCTTGTAAAGTCTTGAAGGCCAGAGTAAAGATGTGGATTATTCTAAATGAGTAGAGGGGTTTGAACTGGAAAAAGGCATGATCCAAATCGTATCTGAATAAGGTGACCTGGTATAGAGAAGGGACTTGGGAGGATAAAGAAGAGGAACAGGGGTCTTCCCTGGTGGCGCAGTGGTTGAGAATCCGCCTGCCGATGCAGGGGACGCAGGTTCGTGCCCCGGTCTGGGAAGATCCCACATGCCGCGGAGCGACTGGGCCCGTGAGCCATGGCCGCTGAGCCTGCGCGTCCGGAGCCTGTGCTCCGCAACGGGAGAGGCCACAACAGTGAGAGGCCCGTGTACCGCAAAAAAAAAAAAAAAAAAGAAAAAAGAAGAGGAACAGGGAGACCAGTTAGGAGACTATCACAGTGCTCCAAATAAGAGATGTTTATGGCCTAGGTTAGGTTGGAAGTTTGCAGCAAGTGAAAAGTGGTTGAATTCAGGTTGTGTTTTGAGGGTGTAGCTCTCAAGACCTGCAGATAGATGTGAGGTATGAAGGAAATAGTAACACGGAGACAAGTCGTTGATGATTATGTGTGCAACTGGGTAGTATCCCTTAGAAGAAGGGGGCTGATGGGAGGAGCAGCTTTTGAGGGAATATCAGGACTTGGTTTGTTATCTTGGATGCCCTGGTTTGATATCTTAGATGCTCTTTAGGTACCTAAGCTTCTGGACGGTGCTCAGACTGTACTTTGTATCCAAAGGTATCCAAAGCCACTTGAGATGCAAAATGTTTCAAGTTGACCTTTGCTGCTGCCAAAATAGTAGCCACTGTGGGCAGTCTGCAAGATGGCATCTTAGGTTTCTGAGGAAGAAATTAGAATACACAAAGGGGGAAATAAGTGTATAATTATATAATGTAGATTTCATATTTAAATGTATGGGAAAAGCAATAATTAGTTGCCTTTTGGTTTTAAATGGAAATAGCCACTCATTGGAAAATAATTACTCTAATTTCAATTCATTTTACTTTAGGTCATTCTGTGATGAAAACAGTTACCAAACAAGTTCTCCAGATGGAAGGAATGCCAAGTCAGAGGTATATAACATGTTTCAGTTCTCTCGGAAGAATTTCTCTTTAATGGCTTGGTTTTCTTTCTTTCTTTTTTTTTTTTTTTTTTTTTTTTTTTTTTTTTGCGGTACGCGGGCCTCTCACTGTTGTGGCCTCTCCCGTTGCGGAGCACAGGCTCCGGACGCACAGGCCCAGCGGCCATGGCCCACGGGCCCAGCCGCTCTGCGGCATATGGGATCCTCCCAGACCGGGGCACGAACCCGCATCCCCTGCATCGGCAGGCGGACTCTCAACCACTGCGCCACCAGGGAGGCCCTTCTTTCTTTCTTAAAAGAAAATTATCAAGGTACTTTCTGCCATCTTAAAACTAAGATTTGAGTCAAATCAAATGGCTTTTCTGTTTTTGAAAATGTTGTGTGATGCTTTAATTTAGGTTCCCAGATATGCAGATTGAAAACCTTTTAACTTTTTATTTTCTGTAACATATTATCGGTAGTCACAAATAGTCTTTTTTTTTTGGTGATAAGAATGAATAGCAGGAGCAGCATTTGTGAAACCAAATCTAATGAAACTGACTCTTTTTTGTGAGTAAATTTGAATTTTGAAACAGCAAAACATAAGGTTTAATAAAAAGCATATTGTTTATGTTTATGATCTGCCAATTTCCCAGAAAGAGTTTTGTGGTGACTTTAGTTATATACCAGATACATTAAAATCACCAGTGGACAACACATCTTTTATTCAGGTGCCCTCTGAAAGTTTTAAAACTTTGTTGACTTCATATCACTGAACGGTCCACTTTAAAATGGTTAAAATTATAAATTTTCTGTTTTGTGTCGTTTACCACAAATTTAAAAAAATGTGTTGTTTGAAGATTTTTGGGTTTTATTTTATTTTTTTTTAATTTTCTCTTCCTGCTGTCTATACACATAATTCCACATAGCTTCAATATAGTTTGCCATTCTTTTCATACTAAATTTAAATTCTGTGATTCATAGTTATACTTTCTAACATTGCATTCACAAGGTTTCATTGAGTTGGTCAAGTTTTTAAATGGGTGAAAAATTGGAAATAACCTCAAACTATTGTAAACATCTTCATAAATACAGCTTTTTTTTTCTAATTAAAGTTGTATGTTTTTGATTCTCTATTCATCAACTTGCTTGGACAATAGTGTATTAAATAAGTTGTTAAGAGTGTTTATGAAGTCAAAAAAAGCTTATGATCGTCTGCCCATTGTTATTTCAAGAGAGTGATATTTTAATAATCAAATAGTACATTCAAAGAAGTTAAGATTTGTGATATCACACTAATATTATTATTAAAAATTTATATCATATGTAAAGCATTCTTAAAATAGCTACATTGACTTTTGCTATGATATTAGAAATGGATAGATATATAAATAAAACATGTATATGTAAAACATATTAGGAATTCTGTAAAATTAGTACAGAATAATAGGGCATCATGGAATGAGAACAGTTAAACATTTTGTTTTAGTTAGCATGATTAAACAAAGTGGAAATGTAACTGAAGTATACAAGCTCATTGAGCTCTTTTAAGAGTAATTTTATTTCCTGGGGTTTTTTTTGTATTTGCCTCAGTTATTTGGAGACATAGAGGTAAGCCAAATCAGTATCTGGGTATATACCTAGATCCAGGTGAGTATAGGGGTGAAATAATGGTGTGAATTGTGTCACATTTATATTGTACTTACGTATGCCTAATAAAAGATGGGAACTTTTATTAGAAATTTTTTAATCTCCTAACAAGAAAAGTGTAATTTAAAAAAATTTTAATACATATATATATATATATTTGTGTGTGTGTGTGTGTGTGTGTGTGTGTGTGTGTGTGTGGTACGCGGGCCTCTCACTGTTGTGGCCTCTCCCGTTGCGGAGCACAGGCTCCGGACGTGCAGGCTCAGCGGCCATGGCTCACGGGCCCAGTTGCTCCACGGCATGTGGGATCTTCCCGGACCGGGGCACGAACCTGTGTCCCCTGCATAGGCAGGTGGACTCTCAACCACTGCGCCACCACGGAAGCCCTCCTATATATTTTTAAGAGGCATGTAAATCACACAGGATCGTGTGGTGATTATCAATAAGCTACACTCTGTGAAATATTTGTCCTGTATTACCGCATACACTCCATTTTACCCTGCATCCTAATGCTGCTAAAATATAGTAGAAAGCAGCAGCATAGGACAGGGAGATCAGCTTGGTGCTTTGCGATGACCTAGAGGGGTGGGATAGGGAGGGTGGGAGGGAGGCTCAAGAGGGTGGGATATGGGGAAATGGGTATGCATATGGCTGATTCGCTTTGTTGTGTAACAGAAACTAACACAGAATTGTGAAGCAATTATACTCCAATCAAGATCTATTAAAATAAATAAATAAAATAACATAAAATACAGTAGCTTTGAAGGATAAATATAACCATTTTAACCTATGATGTTTGTTTTCAGTAAATTCAAATTAAATATTTAAATGTGAATTTTAATATATGGCTTGTTCTAAGTAAAATATTAACACGTAGGTCTAGTTTTTGCAACCAAATGTTTCCTATAAAGATACTTGTCTCTTTACTACTGAAATATAGGGTAAGTCTCCACATTTCACTCTTTCATCCAGTGGGTTTCATTTGTTTTTTTGTGTGTTTTCTATATGAAATCAAAGGAGCAGTGAAGGTTGACAGGCTTATAGGAGGGTAAAATTGACTCACCTACCCCCCAGCAACTTGCAGCCTTATAACTTGTATTGTTTTTACATAGAAAAATTCATCTTAAATTTAACTTTTGGTCTACTTCTGAAGATTCTGTTTGGCAGAAGTCATGGGTGTATCTGTGTTTCTGTGTCCTTGAGATTCAGAAATGCCAAAGGTGTTCTAAGATTCAGGAAACTTGAGTGTTTCTGCATGATACATAAAATGTATCATACTTTGGGATTTTTTTTAAACTTTATTTTTGCATTTCTGCACATCTCAATACTTTTGTTTTAGTTAAAATAACTTGTTACTGTAGAGAACTTATATTTTTTTAAAATGCTGGCTTTTGTAAAACCTTTGTACAAAACCGATCCTCTTTTTAATGGGCTTGGCATCATTGTCAAGTGCCTTTTTGATTCCTTTCGACGTGTGCACGTGTGACAGTTGCTCTGTAGACCTTTGGTGCATCTTGATTCCTTGTTTTCATGGTTTGTCAAACGTAGTCTTGGCCGCAAAGAAGCCTGTAAGTAATGGAAGGAAACACTCTGCTGGTCAAGAATGTTACCCTCCTGAAGCGCTACCACCTGGAGTGTCTGGTTTCCGGCCATTGTGTCCTGCAGAAAGTGCAAAAAGCAACAGGTAACCTGTTTGCATTCCCTGTCTTTTTCAGTCATTTAGAATTCTTTATTTTGGAACTTGTATTATGTGGGTGGTCTCTGGTGCTTTGTGTAGAGGAAAAAAGGTAACTCACACATGGCTTCTGCCTAATGAGCGCTCTAAGGAAGAAAAATTAAAAGTAATTGGGAGTTTCAAGTTGTTTCTCAAGTGTCACAACAGAGGTAACTCCGTGGGAGTCTTGAGGAGACTAAAATGATCACCAATTGTGCATGTGAGAAAAGTTTCATTAAAGGCAGGTGTAGTTGAGCGAAGCCCTACAGCACAGAAGTAGGAATTTGGATACGTACGAATGGGAAAAAAGACATTTTAGGCATGGGAAATAGTTTAATGCAGAATGGATGGAAAATATGCATTAGACCTATTCTAAATCAACTGGCTTATTAACTCAGTAAATCAGATTTAGTGAGTCAAACTAGCATTACCTTATTTCTTATCCAGGGGATAGCTGTTCATAGTAATTTTTGTCACAGAACAGTAAAATGGTTGAATTATAGCTTTAGGCTTGCTAAGTGAAATAGATGGCTCTAGATGATCTTCAGGTGACTTACTTGGTAGTAATCAGGAAATTGGGGATTAACAATTGCTTAAGAAAACAAAGAGAATTGATTTTAAATAGTACTTGAAGTAGTTACTGTGTAAAATATCTGTTCAGTTGCTCATGTTAAATGGATGTTTCTAATCCCCACTGGACAACCGACTACTTTTTTGCAAATGGTAATGTGAATTGCTGTTGTATAAACTATAGTGTTGAATCCCCAGTGTTTGCACTTGAGTTTCACAGCTCTGTGGTTTCCTATCTTCTTGCTGAGACACTTAATCGCAGGTCCATCCTCGTCACACAGGGTGGTAAATTAGAGAACGATTAATATCACCATTTAAAGAAGAGAGACCGGGCCTCCCTGGTGGCGCAGTGGTTGAGAGTCCGCCTGCCGATGCAGGGGATACGGGTTCGTGCCCCGGTCTGGGAGGATCCCATATGCCGCGGAGCGGCTGGGCCCGTGAGCCATGGCCGCTGGGCCTGCGCGTCCGGAGCCTGTGCTCCGCAACGGGAGAGGCCACAGCAGTGAGAGGCCCGCATACCGCAAAAAGAAAAAAATAAAAAAAATAAAAAAAAAAATAAAGAAGAGAGACTGAAATCTCAACCATCCTGAACACAGGAGCTGAAGGGGCCTCTCAGCAGTTCAGAGAGTTATTACCAAGCCAGTAGGCTGAATTCTGTTCTGTTTTCTCCGTAGCAGAGCCCTCCAGGTCCTTGTTTTGAGCTTATTTATTTTTATACACAATTCTATATAGATACTGTTCATACTACTAAATAGTTGTATTAACTGGGTTTAACTGGTGATGTATTTACATGAAGATCTAACTTCGTTTTGTTGCTATCTTTTTAGGGGCTTTCCATTCATCAAAGCTCGTGATGTATGTAATCAGTTGGTGGTGTGTAGCTATCATATTTATGATATATAGGGCTTGAATTCGGAAAGGTGGATGGTCATTCTTGCTTTTTAAACTGACAGAGCCTTACAAGAAGCATTTCCCTCTCTGAAATAAATCCATGTAAAACATGTTTGGTCGCTCTCCCAATGCAACTGTGTAGTTGTGTGGATTTGGCACACAACGGGCAGCCTTGTGGTGATGTCTGTAAACAAGGAATCCTGTTTTCCAGTCTGCAAATCAGCTGTTACCCAGTGAGACGAACTTGACTGCCATTTCTGACCCCTCACATGGAGCTGTCATACTCAAGAATGTTCACATGTTTTCAAGAAACGTTGTTTTCGGGCTATATGTACAAATTCCTGATCTGAAAGCCAATATACAGCAACATCTCCCAAACCTCTGCTCTCTCACCAAGGCCGCACAAATTCTCTCGCATATGGCCTCATGGCAAGCTAATACTATCAGTATCAGATTCTCCTTCCCAGTGGTCTTGGGAGACTGCATAGTTGCTCTGTGAAAGGCACCACTGCTGAGGTTGAGAGAAGAGCATTTTGGGTGTCAGTCCTGGCCTTGCATTCCCAGAGAGAGGGGTGTGCACCTCGTTCTCCTGTTAGGGTTTTCCTATGCTGCAGGGTTTGCTGCTTGTTGTCAAAATGATGTCCTAGTGACTTGTCTTCTGCGTGGTTATATAATCCCAGCACAGTTCTTTATGATCTGTAGACTTTTATGGGGTTGTGGCCAGGTCAGTTTTTAAATGTTTGGAAATGTCCTATTGAACAACATTGCAGTGGCAGTGAAGCTTGCTGGGAGAATTGTTGCCCTAGTTTTGGCTTAAGGGTGGTGAGAAGATGAAATTTTTGATGGGTCAGTTTTAGTTGTGTATGTGTATGTGATTTATTTTTTTAAATTCTCATGTCTATTATTCACAGCTTAGATATGTTGACTTCCTGATTATTCATCAGTCCCTTTACTGATGTATTTTCCTCTGAAAAACTACATTTTCTTCCAGACTGTTTTTGTCTGATGGTGAAGAATAAATTTTTCATTGGCAGTATAAAGTTGATCTGAGAAAAAATGTTTACCTTGGATCTTCACTTGGCTTCTGTGAAAGAAACTTAGTAAAATAATATGGGCAATTCCCATTACTAATCCTAACCACGTACAACAGAGGTCTGTACAGTAACATAGCAAAAATAAGTTCCTGTACTTTTACTTAGTCATTGCCTGTTTTACACTAAAGAGCAGTGAGAGACATTTATAAAGAATGATACCTCAGATCACTTTTGTTAAATGTCCTCTAATATTTGGATATTTGGTATCTGGCTTGTGTTGTCTTTTATACAATCTTGTCTTCTTTCTTTGCACTTTAGTGTAACAACTCTGTGGTTTCCTATCTTCTTCTTGTGACACTCAGGTCCATCAGAATTTCCTGTGACTGTGACAGTAGAGAGTCCTTCCTCCTCAGAAATCGAAGAGGTCGATGATTCCTCAGAACGTGTTCAGGAGGAGCCAGAGAAAATCCATTTGAAACAAGAAGCATTGCAGGTACAAAGTTATCACTTTAAAGCTATAGAGAAGATTATTTTTCAAACGGAAGGCTGATTGCAACACAGCACAGCTTGTGTGAGGGTTCTGTTTTCTCCTCCCACCTGCATTGTATCCCCTTGAATGGTTCCTTAAGCTTAGACCAAGGTGAATGGTGGACATTTGAACTCTAAGAAACTAAAATCAAAACATGTCGTTAGTAATATATTTTCCTTTCCTTAGAACCTTAGTATATTAGATTTAGGGAGAACCTTAGTGATCATAAGATAAGGAAATTGAGTTCTGAATGAATACAGTCAGCTGATTCAGTGCTCTTGTTTTACAGATGAGAAAATGGACAGTTCTAGTTGAACTCTCTTTTTTTTTTTTTTTTTTTTTTTTTTCGGTACGCGGGCTTCTCACTGTTGTGGCCTCTCCCGTTGCGGAGCACAGGCTCCGGACGCGCAGGCTCAACGGCCATGGCTCACGGGCCCAGCCGCTCCGTGGCATGTGGGATCTTCCCGGACCGGGGCATGAACCTGTGTCCCCTGCATCAGCAGGCGGACTCTCAACCACTGCGCCACCAGGGAAGCCCTGAACTCTCTTTTTATAAGAGGAAAATATGGCCTCATTTTAAATAAAAGTAAAGTTGAAAAACGTTTCGATGTTGATATTCTCCTTTCCTAAAATCAAAAATATCAAGAAGCTACATTCTATTACCAAATAAACCTGACCTCTAATGTCATTCCATACTTTTGTTTGTATGGACAGAAAAGAAAAATTGATTTTCATAAGAAATTTTTGCACCTCAAAATTAATATATTTATTTTATTTCAACTTTAATGCAGAGCTGAACATTTCTAGTAAATAAAGGAACACCATTTGTGGGGGACCTTGTCTTTGTGCTACAAAGTCCATGTTTAATTTTTTAAAATTATTTAATATGATTTTCTCTTCATATGAAACATGACACTTGACAGGTTTCAGAACTAATTATCCCGTTATTGTAGGACTATGGGAATTACTCTTTGATTTTCAAAAGAGTTAGGTTTTTATTTTTTAATTAAAATTAATGATAATATAGAGAAATTTTAAGAAAAGAACTTAGAAAATTATGAAACGTTAGAGTATGAGAAATCTATAGTTCATGTAGAGTTACTCCCTTTCGTTTTATAAATGAGCACCTACAATTTGTAGAACGTAAGTGGTTTATTAGTAAATGGCAGAGTATGACAAGACCCTAGAGCATCTAACCCGCATTCCTTGTCATTTTAGTTGTGGTGTATTCATTTCCTTCACGAATAGCCCACGAGATTGTATTTGTAAAAGCAGTAATAGACACTGGGGAAGTCCAAGAAGTTTAAACACTGGGACCACAGAATAGCAGATTCAGAATGCACTGAGAACCCTTTTAGCTCTTCTCTGTTTTGACAAGACACTACAATGATGGTATCAAAGTGTTTAAGTATATATGCCCACAAAAATCAAGAGATTTCAACATAGTTTTGAAAGACAGAAGACAAGTGGAAGAGTGTGAAACTGAAGCAGTAGAACAGAGGAAAAGCATCACCTAGAATATGCACAGGGACCACGTGCAACTGAGGAGGATTCTGACCCCACCTGCAGAAGTAGCTCCGCGCTTTGATGCGCATGTAGGAGAGAGTGTGGAGTTAGTTAAAAGTGTGACTGAAATAGGGGAGCTCATTGAAGGGTTGTGTTTGGAGGAGTGGACTCCCATCCCCGCCCTCACCCTCCTGAAATGAGATGATTTCATTTTGAAAACAGTGAAACTGGCGAGAACTGGGGCAGCTAGTGTGAGTTTTTACACCCTAGAAAATTGTGTTTGGGGGAGATCCTATTACTGTTACTGCCCGCTCCTTCCTGCATAAGAAGCCAATCAATCGTTGACTTCAGGGAGCTTTCTGCGCTCATTCTTAAATAGAAAATAAGTGTCATTTGCCTGTTAGTTGAGTAAAGCTTACAACATGAGAGAGGGGGAAAAAGAGTGAAAGCATATCCTAGTAGGACCAGGGACAATTTAGGGAACAGAATAATTTAAGAAAAAACCCTAATTAGTATCCTGAGAGAGGTTTAAAAAGAGCTAGCAACTATAAAAGAAGACTAGGGTATTAATGAAAAGGAGAATGGTCAGAAAGCAACAGAGGTCTCCTGGAAATGAAAATATGGGTGCTGAAATAAATTCAGTAGGAATTTAAAAAATTTCTCAATATATAAAAAAGCAAGACACAATGGAAAATGTGATAGAAATATGTTAGAGAGGCTGCATCTGGGAGATCCCACATGTTACTATTAGAAACTCCAGGCCCAGAAAAAAAATAGAGGGAAGCTGTCAAAGGGCAACAAAATTCCCCACAGCTGAAAGTAGACATCAGGCCTCAGATTGAAAATAGTTACGCAAGATGAGCAAGAATAGACTCATACCTAGGCACCCTTCATTGTGAAACTTTCAAATACTTAAAAAATAAATTAAAATAGAATAAAATACTGAGAGGATACATCCATTCCAGAGAGAAAAATACTGGTCACCTAAAAAAAAAGGTTACAATCTGACTTTATCATACTTGTCATGAGCACCATGGATCCTGGAAGGCATTAGAAAGATACCTCCAAAGTTTTTCAGGCACATAATTTTCACCCTAGGGGTTTGTATCCAGCCAAACTATCAGTCATACGTGGAGGCTGAAGAAGATATTTTGTACCCAAAGAAATTTGAAAAATTGACCTCCTGTGCTACACCTTAAGCTATTTATAGACATAATCCAGCAAAATGAGGCAATAAACCAAGAAGGAAGGTAATAGGGGATTCAGTGCAGATTGCAGCTAGTCTAGAGTGGAGAGGCTTCTATTGATTGTGTGATTGAGAGCTTAGAAACACCTTGAGGCATATTGTACTTACTAGGTGTTAGGCACTGTTGGAAGGGAGGAGGGAGAGGAAGAGGAGAAGGAACTTGAACTCCAGAGGAGAAAAGGCTATACGGACATAAACCTGAAGCACACTGAACTATGGTTGATTTTTAACCTACTATTGGTGAGGAAGGGAAGAATCCACTTCAACTTGACACTATAGATGTCCCCCTTTTCAGTGACACACAGGGGTAATGACCACCTGTCTAATTGGTTGTCCAAACCGGAACTTGTCCAAACTCCTTACACTTCAATAGTGTAAGGAGGCACTCTAATGCTGTAACATCAGGACAACAGGTATAAACTGGAACAGCCCAAGGCGGCTTGGGGTATGTGGTCACCCTGCACAAGGGCAGTGACACTGGCACAGTATGGAACGAGGTGTAGTCTATACACAGAGACACAGTACATCTGCAGTGGGCAATATTAATTTCATTGTAATAATGGCAATACTGTCTTGGTTTGCAGCTTTTATTGTCAACATGCATGTAATCACAAATAACTAAAGTAAACTATACTTAGTATGTATTAGTATTAACTTGGTATGTACTGAAATGTATTGTGTACTAGTATGTACTTAGTATATATTAGGCTCTAAGTGTTTTTGCATATATTAACTCATTTAATCCTCTGAATAGCCTTATGAGGTTGGTGCTAATATCATTCCCACTTTTGAGAACAGGAAGCTAAGTCAGGGAAGGAACTTGCCCAGGCTGTACCTAATTTAAGGTTGGATCGAGGCTTTGAGTTCAGGCTCTCCGCCTGTTCTCTTAAACCTTACTCTGTACTGACTCTCAAATAACAGAAGACTTAACTGCACATAGAATATAAATTTCAACTTTGACAACGTAAAAGCTAGGTTTGGAAGATAGACAGGAGGTAGAAAAAAGGGAAGATGGTATGAATGTCCTCATTTTACAAAGCGTGACGTTGAGAGAGTTTCTGGTTGATCAACAATGTAGGTTTTTAAGTATATGACTACAAGTCAGAGATCATGAGCAGTGGAATAACTCATGATGACATAACTTAGCAGTGTGGACATAGGAAAGAGTGTAAAGGAACTAAACCCTTACTTATTAGTAAGTTAGAAAGTGAACAGATAATGCCTCCAATTTAGTGAGAAAATAGTCATGGAAGAGTATTACTTGGAAATGGAGAAGAATTCAAAATAACAATAGTTGGACTTCCCTGGTGGCACAGTGGTTAAGAAACTGCCTGCCAAGGCAGGGGACACGGGTTCGAGCCCTGGTCCGGAAAGATCCCACATGCCACGGAGCAGCGAAGCCCGTGCTCCACAACTATGGACCTGGCGCTCTAGAGCCTGTGAACCACAACTACTGAGCGCACGTGCCACAAGTACTGAAGCCCGTGCGCCTAGATCCTGTGCTCCCTAACAAGAGAAGCAACCTCAATGAAGAGTAGCCCCCGCTCGCCGCAACTAGAGAAAGCCTGCATGCAACAACGAAGACTCAACACAGCCACAAATAAGTAAATAATAAAATAATAAAAATAATAATAAAAATAACAATAGTTGATGTAAACCTCATAAAAAAGGAAATCCATACAGCCAGTAAACACAGAAAAGTGTACGACTTCATTAAGTAATAAGTGAAAAGTGAGTCAAAACCAAGGAAACTACATGTCAATCAGATTGACAAATACATAAATAAAAAGTCTGGTAGTATCAGGTATTGTAGACCTGAAGTACTATGGGAATCTTCTACCCTGTTTATACTGGAGTATAAATCGACACGACTACTTTGGAAAGCATTTAGCCCTCTCCATCACCTGAAGGTATATAAATAGCCTGTGAGCCAGCAGCCCTCACCCCCGCCCTGTGTAAATGCACCAGAATAACGGGTACAGCAGGATTCCTGTCCATGATTTGCATTAGCACAAACTGAAAACAAACCAAATGTCCATTAAGAGTCAAAAATTAAAGATGATACAAATAGATGGAGAGATATACCATGTTCTTGGATTAGAAGAATCAACACTGTGAAAATGACTCTACTACCCAAAGCTATCTACAGATTCAGTGCAATCCCTATCCACCTACCACTGGCATTTTTCACAGAACTAGAACAAAAAATTTCACAATTTGTATGGAAACACAAAAGACCCCGAATAGCCGAATCAATCTTGAGAACGAAAAATGGAGCTGGAGGAATCAGGCTCCCTGACTTCAGACTATACTACAAAGCTACAGTAATCAAGACACTATTGTACTGGCACAAAAACAGAAAGATAGATCAATGGAACAGAATAGAAAGCCCAGAGATAAACCAACACACTACGGTCACCTTATCTTTGATAAAGGAGGCAGGAATGTATAGTGGAGAAAGGACAGTCTCTTCAATAAGTGGTGCTGGGAAAACTGGACAGGTACATGCATGTAAAAGTATGAGATTAGATCACTCCCTAACACCATACACAAAAATAAGCTCAAAATGGATTAAAGACCTAAATGTAAGGCCAGAAACTATCGAACTCTTAGAGGAAAACATAGGCAGAACACTCTATGACATAAATCACAGCAAGATCCTTTTAGACCCACCTCCTAGAGAAATGGAAATCAAAACGAAAATAAACAAATGGGACCTAATGAAACTTCAAAGCTTTTGCACAGCAAAGGAAACCATAAATAAGACCAAAAGACAACCCTCAGAATGGGAGAAAATATTTGCAAATGAAGCAACTGACAGAGGATTAATCTACAAAATTTACAAGCAGCTCATGGAGCTCAATACCAAAAAAACAAACAACCCAATCCAAAAATGAGCAGAAGACCTAAATAGACATTTCTCCACAGAAGATATACAGACTGCCAACAAACACATGAAAGAATGCTCCACATCTTTAATCATTAGAGAAATGCAAATCAAAACTACAATGAGATATCATCTGACACCAGTCAGAATGGCCATCATCAAAAAATCTAGAAACAATAAATGCTGGAGAGGGTGTGGAGAAAAGGGAACACTCTTGCACTGCTGGTGGGAATGTGAATTGGTACAGCCACTATGGAGAGCAGTATGGAGGTTCCTTAAAAAACTACAAATAGAACTACCATATGACCCAGCAATCCCACTATTGGGCATGTACCATAAACCATAATTCAAAATCCATAAATTCAAAAAGAGTCATGTACCAAAATGTTCATTGCAGCTCTATTTACAATAGCCAGGAGATGGAAACAACCTAAGTTTCCATCATCAGATGAATGGATAAAGAAGGTGTGACACATATATACAATGGAATATTACTCAGCCATAAAAAGAAACGAAATTGAATTATTTGTAGTGAGGCGGATGGACCTAGAGTCTGTCATGCAGAGTGAAGTAAGTCAGAAAGAGAAAGACAAATACCGTATGCTAACACATATATATGGAATCTAAGAAAAAAAATGTCATGAAGAACCTAGGGGTAAGACAGGAATAAAGACACAGACGACCTAGAGAATGGACTTGAGGATATGGGGAGGGGGAAGGGTAAGCTGTGACAAGGTGAGAGAGTGGCATGGACATGTATACATTACCAAACGTAAAATAGATAGCTAGTGGGAAGCAGCTGCGTAGCACAGGGAGATCAGCTTGGTGCTTGGGGACCACCTAGAGGGGTGGGATAGGGAGGGTGGGAGGGAGGGAGACACAAGAGGGAAGAGATATGGGAACATATGTATATGTATAACTGATTCACTTTGTTATAAAGCAGAAACTAACACCAAATTGTAAAGCAATTATACTCCAATAAAGATGTAAAAATAAAAAGTGTAGGCTGTTTTTATTATTGGATGCAAGCTAGTGATGCTGTAAAAGCTTTCAGCAAGTATGTGTTTCTTTCTTATATAAAGCACTGCCATTAAGGCTGCCCTAATATTTTTTAGATTACATTTACCTATAGATTACTTACAGGTTCAAATCTACAGTGGAAATAACTTTTTTTTTTTTTTACTAGTTTTGGAATGATGTTTTTAAACCAGTTCCTTAGAAGACTCCTATGTGACCCACACTGGTAAAATATACCTTCAGGTGCCTCCTCTGTCTGTAGGCAACAGCAGTGTAAAATATGTAAACAAATGAGTGTCCTTGTTTGCTAAAATTTAATCTGTTGATCATGTTGTATTATTGCTCTTCCCCAAATTCTCTCTCTCCATCAGGTAACATTCCTTATTATTAGGAAGAGGAAGTTCCTTAACATGTTATTTCGACAGCATAATTTACCCAGATGATGGTCATTATGATGATGCTTCATTTGTTTTTGATTTATTTTACTTTTTTTGATGATGCTTTAGATTCATTTAGAGTCCACCATTCAGAGAGGAATAGCTGGCCTACATTATTTCTCATACTTATTAAAAATTGCTGCATTCCCATTTGTGAGTTTGTTGAACGACTGGGTAGCATACCTCTTTATAAAGCTAAAATGGAGAGTAATAAATGAAAACACTCCCTAGCTATACTATTGATTTAATTGTTTATTAAAATAACCTCATATTGGACTTGTATTTTCCTCTTAGAAAATTGGCAAAGTGCTAATATATTTAGTTTAACTGGACCAAGTACATGTCTTATTTAGCTTTGATTCCCCAGCACAAACTCATTTATTAAGAATAAATGCTTGGGACTTCCCTGGTGGTGCTGTGGTTAAGAATCCACCTGCCAGTGCAGGGACACGGGTTTGAGCCCTGGTCTGGAAAGATCCCACATGCCGCGAAGCTGCTAAGCCTGGGCGCCACACTACTGAGCCTGCGCTCTAGAGCCCGTGAGTCACAATTACTGAAGTTCACACACCTTAGAGCCCGTGCACCGCAACTACTGAGCCCACATGCTGCAACTAATGAAGCCCATGCCCTCTAGGGCCCATGTGCTGCAACTACTGAAGCCCACATGCATAGAGCCCCTGCTCTGCAACGAGAAGCCACCACAATGAGAAGCCTGCACAGTGCAACGAAGAGTAGCCCCTGCTCGCCACCACTAGAGAAAGCCCATGCGCAACAATGAAGACCCAACGCAGCCAATAAATAAATAAAATAAAATAAAATAGAATAAACAGTCGAGAATATTGGACTTTATTTTAAAAAAAAGAGTAAATGCCTGTTGAATCGAATTAATCAGCCAAACAGTAGACAAATGAAAGTTGTGGTTAATAAGATGGGCCAGACTGAAATAGTATTCTTGTTGAGAAGCTTGCTTTAATCACCTTCTTATTTTCCAGCCTTATATAATCGTGTATTAATGTGATAGAATATTTCTCATATTGAGAAAATAATAGTTTTGTATTACGCTGAATCTGCCTGGGAATAAAATAGACACCTTATCAAATTCAGTGGAGGTGTCATGAGAATTGATACCTAAGGGTTGTTGTGGGAACACATTTAAATTTTAAAAATATACAAGATTTTTGATATTGCCTCATGCCCACTATATTGTTTGGGAATAATGCAGTTTCAATTTATAGAATTGCAGCATGTATTTTAGGGCTGTAGAGAAACTTGATAAGTCCTGCATTGAACCTAAAGAGGAATGCATTGCCATAAGGTGCTCATTCAAAAATCAAATAATGATGTGAATAATGTTGATCATCTCTACTGGAGGAAAGACATGCTACACATTAAACACATTACTTATTATATATTTATTTAACAATCTTGGACTTCATTAATACAATGTTTTGTAGTATGTATGCCTTATTTCTTTTCTTATAGTTAAATGTCTGAATTCTGAGAAATTTCAGCATGCTTTGGTGAGAGGAACAGTCATCTTATTTTCAAAAAGATGCAGGCACAGACTGTTTTTGACCAAAAGGTGTATTACTGACCAAAATTCAGCCATCTAGTCTGGAAAATAAATGAAGAATTCTGCTGCTGGTGAGATGAATACATAGGTAGAGGGAGGTGAAGAATATAAACTACTTAGCAGCCTTAAACTTTCTCTTGACTTTGATATAAGTGCTGGAGAAACATCAATGTTATCATTCCCAGAGACCATTCATTTAGAAATGTAAATTAGAACAGATGGAAAAATACAGTGTTGGGAGTTACCTATCAGGAAACAAAATGGATGTGTGTGATACCTACCCACTGTCATGGTGAGGGCCCTGCATTACACTTACTGTCTAAAGCTTACTGTGCTGAAACCTTCACAGCAAAGGTTCCCGTTCCTCATAATGACCTCTAAGTGAAAGTGAATGAGGTTTAGCTACCAGGTATGTGCTTCTGGAACAACACACGAAGGGCCCTATTTTTTTTTTTTTACTTTATTTTTATATTATTTTATTTTTTGGCTGCGTTGGGACTTTGTTGCTGCATGCGGGCTTTCTCCAGTTGCGGCAAGTGGGGGCTATTCTTCATTGTGGTGCATGGGCTTTTCATTTTGCTGGCTTCTCTTGTTGCGGAGCATGGGCTCTAGGTGCACAGGCTTCAGTAGTTGTGGCTTGTGGGCTCTAGAGCACAGGCTCAGTAGTGTGGCACATGGGCTTAGTTGCTCTGCGGCATGTGGGATCTTCCCAGACCAAGGATCAAACCCATGTCCCCTGCATTGGCAGATGGATTCTTAACCGCTGCGCCACCAGAGAAGCCCACAGTGGGACCTTTTAACGTTGTTTCCAAAGCTATTTTCTTTGGAATACTGTTCTGTGAGATTTGGTAGAAAAAGAATCCCATGATCAGAATGTTTGGGAAACACTGAATATTTTATCCCCACGTTATACATTCAAAATGTATATTTTTTACATCAGAGATAAAATTCCTAGAATAAACAAAAACTGAAAAAACAAAACAAAAAATCCTGCTAATTCGATTAATACAAGTTTTCCACTGAACACTTGTGAATGTTTTTGAGGCACTGGCTGATACTGAACACAGTCTTGGGAAGGTTGATCTAAGGAATTAAAATTCTGTAAATTATGAGGAAAACACTTTTAGGTGAGAAGAGATGCATATGGTAGCAGGCTTCAGTATTCTGTATTTCCATTCGGGAAATTGTTCTTATTTGATCCCTTCCACCCTTGATCCTTTTTCCTTTCAGTGGACTCTGTAGTAGGGATAAAGGGAAAAATGTCATTTACTACCTTAGAAGAGCTATTTACTCTAGTGTAAATACAGTGGAGGCTGGTAAAAGTGTGTTGATAATAGGACATATTAGCTTAGGTTCTCTTGGTAGCAAATAACAAAAACTAAATCAAAGTTGGATATGTGAAACCCAAGGGCAGAAATACAGCCAGGCTCAGGAAAGGTCTAGGAAGCAGCTATATCATTTCCAGTAATGTGATCGCCGAACTGCTTTTCAACAAAGGGCGTCTTCCTAATGAACTTCAAAATGAGCTCTGCTGCTTGTTGGAGTTAAAAAAAATATATATATATATATATATATATATATATATATATATGTTTATACATATATATATGTATACACACACACACACAAGCATGCATATATACATATGATACAAAGAAAGAAAACATATATAAGTGGATGTTTTGTTATTACAACATGCATGCCAGGCATTGGTGACCATGGGAGGTCACCTCCGTGTTTCTGAGCAAGACAGCCTAACACTCATTTTTCCATTATCACTGTTGCCCAGAGTGAACTTGTCAAAGAGATACTCCACCATTCAGACTTCCAAACCCCTCCACCCCCCATCTTGCTACTCATACTTAACCATTAGTATTTGCATAATTAATGCACATAAACATGTCAGGTGAAACTGAAGACACCCTTTATTTTAATTCCTGCCCAATCCCATTCCCTTCACTTGTTCCCCAGAGGCAACTGCAATCATGATTTTCAGGCTATGGTTCTATACTTTCACTATGCACATGCACCCACATTCACCAGGTACCCCTACCTCACCCCACGCCACCCCAGTCTACCCCCATATACCTACATTATTTATAAGGGGAAGACTGATTTTGTGTTTTCCAGGGCCCCATGGAACACCTTCTCCCTCCCACTATGGAGATCCTGAGCTGCATCTGGTTGGGGTATGGCTGTGTTCAGAAACTCCTGGATACCTGTTTTAAAACTTAAAAAATGAGAGATTTGCCCACATGAATCAACCAGAGACCTTTATTTATTTATGAACCAATAACTTTATTGGAAGAAATGGAAAAACTGGAAGAAAAAAACTTAAGTGATAAAGTCCAGGAAAAGAGAGTCCTGCCCTTGTTGCCAAAAAAAAAACAGAACCAAAACTTAAGTGAACTTCTTCTGCAAGGGCACTCTTGCCGTCTGCATGGCAGGCATGGTGACCAGGGCTCTGGTCACCCCGTGGCTCTGGGGAAGTCCAGTCCAGGCTCAGTTCTTCTTGTCGCTGTCGCCCAGGGTGAGCTTGTCAAAGAGTTACCCTGCCAGCTCGACGTCTGGGGCCCCCATCATGCTCAGGGTGGTGACATGACCCTCCAGCTGTCTGATGAGCGCCACCTACTGGCTGAGGTAGTGAGTTGCCAGGAAGTGGAGCAGGTGGGGGTCGCACTTGTCGGTGGCCAGCTGGTGCAGTGGAGCAGGCTCCGGGTCGACCACTTGCTTCTCCAGGAACAAGGCGCACTTCATGGCCTTGAGGCCGCTCTTGCACTCGTCACTGACTGGCTTCCTGATGTCTTGGAAGTTGAGGCGGCCCCCCGCGCTGGTTCTGCAGGCGCTTCAGGCCCTGGGCCCACAGTGGCGCAGGAAGAACCGGCTGAAGTGCTTCAAGGCCACGTCGTCGCGGTGGAGGTAAAAGGCCGCGGCCAGGCCCACGAAAGAGGCGTGGAGCTCCAGGGTGAAATGACTGTTGACGGCGGCCTCGCAGTCGGCGTGGTAGCTCTGGCGCACCTGCGAGGGCGGCGCGGGCAGCATGGTGGGTGTGAAGGCCAAGGTGAAGGCGAAGCCGCGGGGCCTGCGGTACCTGTCTCGGAGTCCCTTTCACGTGATTTAGCAATTTCCTTCGTCTTGGGTAAGTGCAGACTTCTCTTTTGTTTGTCAGAAAACAAAAGGCTTAGGTGTATTCTTAGAGAAAGAGCTTAACTGTGTGGATGTATTTATCCCCTCCAGCCTCATTTGTCCTTTCACTGCCACTCAGCAAGCATTTTTTGTAACGCCTCAATTATGTTGTGTGGAATGAGCCACAGTGGTAGGAAATACCATTGATCTCAAATTATCTTTCATTCATTCATTCAGTAAATATTTATTGATTACTTAATATGGCCCAGGCACTGGTATGGGATTTGGGCATATATTAGTAACAGAGAGACAAAGTCTGTTCCCATGAGGTTTGTATTCTAGTGGAGAAGCAGACCAAAACAAAACAAAACAAAAAACTACTGTTTTTCTCCCTTTCTTGTCTCCAGTAAATACGTATAAGATATTACACATGTATATGATATTAAAAAGTCAATATTTTCTTAGAAGTTAAGGATGTTATAGTGGAAGACATAAGACCAATCTAGGTATTTATAATTAATTAATTCAACAGCCATTTCTAGACAGTATTCCAAATATGTGTAATAATATTTTGTGTTTGACTCTGGAGATACACAGAAGAATCAGACATGGTCTCTGTTCTCAAGGTACAAGAAAGAGTGATGGACTGTTTTAAGTGCTTTCAATGGTTTTAAAGTTTTTGGATAAAATAGCTGTTTTCACTTACAGTTTTATTACCATGACTTTGACTAATGTACTTTTTTGGGGGGTCCCTTTATTTCTCTTTGAAAGCTCATGCTGTGCTATAATCATTGTTTATGAAGGAAGCAAAGGATCAAATATCAACTGTCACTTTGTACACTTATCTAAGCAATTTTAGAGGCATTTAATTGTTGAGTCTGTAAAGAAATAGAATAATAACAATGTCTATTTGATAAGTTGATGTTAATGATAGGATCATACATTAGAGATGGAAAAGAACTACATGATCAGTTTCTCAGTGAGATAAAATTGTATTCTATGTTTGCTTAACACCAGTGTTTAGTCTTAATATAATTGCAATCTTTCAAAAATTTCCTTGGAATAGTCCATTGTAGGCTTCACTGGAAGAATCTATTTAAATAGAAGAAATCTTGATTTTGTAGGACATTTTCTCCTTATGTCCCAAGATCATTTAATAATTAATTTATCTGGACAACTTTACTCTTCAAATATTAAAATAATACTATTGAATGGTTCTATGTATACTAAGGGGTGATAATGGTGTTTCTCAGATTTTTTATCCCTCATCATTACTCCCTAGGTTAGAAGATAATGTTAAAATACATGTTATAACTAAGAGAAACCTAAGGTTTAAAATCTAACTTTTTAAAGGGAAATCAATAAACTAGCATGAACTGGAACCTCAAATTTCCATGAAGGAAATATACATATATCTAAACAAAAACATTGCATCCAGTTTTTCTTTAATGAGGAATGTAAAGCTAAATACAAACACAGAATGAAAAAACTTCAGAGCAGATGATGTTTTTAGAAAAATTTTAAATTTTATTTTTTAAATGTATTTATTTTATTTTTAAATTTTTGGCTGCATTGGGTCTTTGTTGGATGTGGGCTTTCTCTAGTTGCAACGAGTGGGGGCTACTCTTTGTTGCAGTGCATGGGCGTCTCATTGCGATGGCCTCTCTTGTTACGGAGCATGGGCTCTAGGTGCTTGGGCTTCAGTAGTTGTGACATGCCGGCTCAGTAGTTGTGGCACATGGGCTTAGCTGCTCCGTGTCATGTGGGATCTTCCCGGACCAGGGCTCAAACGGATGTTCCCTGCATTGGCAGGTGGTTTCTTAAGCACTGTGCCACCAGGGAAGCCCCCGAAATTAAAAAAATTTGATAATCAAATTTTATAGTTTATAACTTGGTCTGTGCTAAGATAATGTCTTTTAAAATATCACTATAGGACTATAAGATGAAGGTTTCTTTGAAATGTTTGTGGTCAGTGTTGGTATTATGTTAGGATTCTCCAGAAAAACAGAACCAATAGAAGATATATTTGTATATTATATAAAATAAGGAATTAGCTCACGTGATTATGGAGGCTGACAAGTCTCAAAATCTGCAGTTGCCGTACTTGAGACCAGGAGAGTCCATGGTGTAGGTCCAGTCCAAAGGCCAGGAGGCTCAAGACCCAGGAAATTCAAGTTGAAGGCAGGAAAAAACAATGTCCCTGCTCCAAGGCAGTCAGGCAAGAGGAGTTCCTGCTTACTCAGAGGAAGGTCAGCATTTTTATTTTATTCAGGCCTTCAAATGATTGTATGAGGCTCATCGACTTTAAGGAAAGCAATCTGCTTTACTTAGTCTACTATTTCAAATGTTAACCTCATGGAAAAACACCCTTTCAGGCACAAACGATAACATTTGACTAAATATCTGGGTTCCCCCTTTGAAGTTGACATATAAAAATTAGCTATCACAGTATTACTCATGATAAATGCAGAGTCAACAAATAAAAATTCTCATGCTATAATCTGCAAAAACTGTTTTGACTTTCAGTTCCCTTCATTAATTTACAAATGTTACAGAACTAATAGTTACACAACTGATATTAGACAATAAGTTCTGACTCCGTGTCAATGATTAGCTCTCATTCATTCATTCAGCATATTTCTATTGAGCACCTATTATATGACAGGTATTTTATAGGTACTAACATAAAAACTTGTTCTATAAGCTCCTCATATTTGTATTTCTTTTGTAGCTAAGTGCTAGTAAATGTTACATATAATTCCTTCTTTGAAAATTAATAGATGAAGTAGGATCAATGGTATAATCTTAAGGAAGTAGACCATAAGTAGCAGCAGTTGGTGGCTTATCTCACTCTCTGTGTTTTGTGTGTGTGTGTGTGTGTGTATACATATGTATAAATCAATCATTTAATGAGAGGTAGTGAAAAGTGATACATCAATATTCTATATCTCTGGGCTGTTCACTCTGCATTACCTCATTATTACAGATACTGGATTAGATTTGATTATTATTACCCATATTTTACAGATAAAGAAATTGTGAATTAAAGTATGTAACATGATCAAACACAGAGCTTATAAATAGCAGAGAGTGACACTCTGAATTGGATTCCTCTCTAGGTAGTTTGGGAAGTTTGGCTGGACCATGAGCTCCATTAGAACAAAGACTGTTCAACTTGTGATGCTAAATTTCACATAGTAGGGGCTCAAAAATATAAATTAAAATATTGAGTGGCCTATTAAAAGTTTTAGTCTCATTATTTCTCCAAATTAAAAAAATGAGTGGGAGTAGATGTTGAATATATATTTAAACTCTATTTCCTTTAGAAGGAAAAAAAATCAAAGACACCCAATGGTGATAAATTACTATTATAATTTTAGTTTAATATGCATAAACATAAAACCAGGCATAGAAATTGGTATGCTTTTATAAGTGTAAACCAGACAATTTGTAAATATATGCAAATACAACTATAAAACTATTAAAATTAAGAAGTTCCAATTATGCACCCGATTATGCTTTTTGTCTTAAACACAGTCCCTTGTCACTGAGAACACACTAGTTGACGAGATGCAGGTTCCCTTTCGAGTGCGCCGTGTCTGTGTCCCGACATCCGTGAAAGATCTCAGTGCTCTACCGCCCTTCTGTACTGAAGACATGACATACTTTAGCTCATATGATGATTCATAATGTACTTTTGCTTTCAGGTAGTGGAAGTCATCATTCAAATAGTGTCTGTCCATGTTCTTTTTTATTAGTTTGTGAAAAGTAATTCTGATGCAGTTTGTTGATTTCATGAAATACCATTAAAAGCCTCAGTAACTTCAATAACTGAAGAGGCTGTTCAAACTGGGAATTGAGGGGGAAGAGAACTACGGACAGAATTTTAAGGGATAACACTCTTCCCTTTGAGTTTCATTCTATTAAACTATTTTTCACCTCCCAGTCATCACTTTAAAAGGAAATTTTAGTGTTTGCAGCTGGTAAAATGTGACTATAAGGGTGGACATGTGACAGTTGTCCTTTTTACACTAGAACATGCCAGCCTAGCAGCAGTCACACTCAGTGTGATTCAAAACACACACGCAGGCATGGACAGTGAGTTTGTGCTGCTGCATTGAGCTATAGACAGATCCAGATAATTTTGAAAATGCTTCCAGGAATTTTTCATTTGCATGTAAACACAAGAACAGATCCATGGAATTCACAAATACAGGTAGAGAACACTGAGTTAGAATGGCATGGACACACCATATGTCTAGTCAATAACTATCTAGGACCTAATATATTCCAGCTTTGTGCTAAATGCTGAATGATTGCAACAGGCGTTGACTTTAATCTCATGGGCCCTAGAGTCGGTTTCAGTTCACTATGTTCACTGACAGAATGTATATGTGATGGATGTAAAATTAGATGCTAATGAGTTGATAATAGAATATGTATATATATATTGAAATATTCATATATATTCAATAATATTTTGTTTGAAATCTTTACTACTATTGTCACAGATACAGAAATTGCTACAGACGTTCTCATACCTTTTCCTACATAGCAATTAGGTTTAGGGAAAATAATTTTGGTGGAATGGTGTTAGTCAACCTACAAATCCAGAATGTCTTGGTTGAAGGTGTAGATACTTTGTTTCACTAAAATCAAGTGTAAGTTTTTCCAAACAAGTTAGGAAAAAAATGCAAAATCCTTATAAAATGTTCCTTATGATTCCATACCTTACTATACTATTAACCCAATGTGTTAATAAGCTTGTATTTAATGTAATCATTATTCTTCATAATTTGACATGAGTAATATGCTCTCACATTTTAATTTTCTAATTTTTTTTTTTTTTGCGGGACGCGGGCCTCTCACTGTTGTGGCCTCTCCCGCTGCGGAGCAGAGGCTCCGGATGCACAGGCCCAGCAGCCATGGCTCACGGGCCCAACCGCTCTGCGGCATGCGGGATCCTCCCGGACTGGGGCACGAACCCGTGTCCCCCGCAACGGCAGGCGGACTCTCAACCACTGCGCCACGAGGGAAGCCCTAATTTTCTAAACTTTTTAACCATATTCTCAATGACTTATTTGCTGATTTCCTTTTTTATAAAAATATGATACCTCAACCAACCACTGTTAAACTCAGCAAAAAGCACAGTTTCCAAAGTAAATGTTTTGTAAAGTGTTTCCTGTGTATTACTAACATTTATTACTTTTCCTCTGACCTTTTTATATTTCAGTTCATACATGAAAAATAAACAATGTCCTTTTGACTTATTTTCTTGAAGTCTTTTGCCATTTTCCAAATATATCTGAGTAGTTAAGGTCAGTTAAACCTATTTAAAGTTTCAAATTTCTAGGAAATATCTGATATTTAGTAACTTTCTGCCCAAATGATTTTAAATCTCATTTATTATAAAGTGAATTAAAAGATTGGCATACGTTCTTTAAATAGAAAGATTATCAACCTGCTTTTTCTAATGTAGATGGTGCTCTTAAGTTCTGATTTCATACATGACAAGCAACCCAGGATTAAAGGCTCATTAATAATCTGCCAAATACTGTCAGCTGTATGACTCAATGCTCCATTAGTAATGTAATCCCTTGATTTTCTTCTGCCAGAAAAGTGATTCTTTGAAACCATTGGCAGTAATATGAATTTATACATTATATGTGTGTGTGTGTGTGTGTGTGTGTGTGTATCTCTTGGAAGAGAGACTGAACGCCAAGACAAAACCTTGCATTCCTTTACAGGACGTGCAATGCAGATCTATTGTGGAGTAACTGCTGGATCTGGGAAGGAAGGTGAGGCTAAAGGCAGCCCATTAGAAAGGGAAGAGGCTGTTGGAACTGAGAGTTGAGGGGAAGAGAACTACTGACAATTTTAAGGGATAACACTCTTGCCTTTGAGTGTCTGTGTGGTAGAGTCCATGGCCTAGAGTAGAAGGGGGAAGCTGTACTAGAGCAGCTTCTGGTGGCGGGAATATTATTTTCTTATACATGCAGCTATTGAAACATTGCTTAACATTCCTCAGATCTTAACTGTCAAGGACAAAAAACAGTAATGATAACTGGAAATGTCAGTTCCACATCCACAATAATCTATTTACAATTGCTTCCCTCTTTCACGAGTTCTCTATCAATTATCCACGCTTTTATCCCCCCCCCAAATCATCACTTTTTCCTTAATCACATGTATTCCTCAGTTATGCTGTAGAGAACTGCAATTTTCCCTTCGTGGCCCTTCCCCCTTAATCCTTTTTTTTATTTTCCACATTAACAATCCCTAATTTTTAGAAAAAAGACAATAGTATATAAATGAATCAAGGTGCAGAATTCCTCAGATTATAAAAATCAATTCCTGGAGCGTTATTGATTGGTAACTATATTGATCACATCAATGTAAGTATTTTAATCAGTCTGTCTACAGAGATTGCAGCTACAAGATAAAAAAACATAATCAGTTTATTCAGTTATTACAAATGTAGGAGGGGGAAATGGAAATAGGATTAACAAGATTTTATGCAGAACCAAGAGTCCACTTCCTTTTCTTTCCAGAGACACTATTCTATAAACCATGGTATTGCTTCTCCTAGCCAGACTATGAAGCATGTTTGGTTAGATTACATTTTGAATTATACCAGTTCCTTGGAGTAAATGTCTCTATGGGACACTTGGGTTTATAAAACTCTGTTTCATAGCTGGATGATGTAGAGCATCCCTCAGACTATCTTGTTGCAAAAGAATGCTGTTGGGTCAAATGAACAAGAGAAAACAGGTAATAATATAATATTAGAACTCTCTACAAAATAACATCTCAATTCACATTTTGCGCTACGTTCAGTGACATCTTAGAAAACCATTCTGTGTGTATGTATGTATGGAGTGCACAGATTCGTACGTACATATTGGGCTTTGATCACTAATGTTAATGTTCGCTAAAATTTGTACCTTAATGTGGATTGTAGTATGAATATATATGTAGTAAATTATTATAAAGAGATATGATTATTAATATAAAATAGTATTCTGTATTTTATAATTAGGGTTAGAGTGGTATAATTTAAAAATAATAATAATATTGAATATTTTTGCCTACCCTTCCAATATTGGACGTTAGTTAGGTAAAGTAGACATTAGTGGAAACATGCATCTTAGCTGATTGTGTATGTATATACTCTGTCAATTTTTAATTCTTTAAAAAATACAAATGTTGTATTAGAAGCCATGGAGTGTTAGAAGTCAGCGGTAGTGAAAAACTGAGGTTATTGATTATTTTGTGTTTTCATATCCACAATATGAAGTGATTTTGGAAGTTTTTTGCTAGCTACTAGAAAATAAGCTAAGATTTTTTTTTTTTTTTTTTTTTTTTTTTTTTTTTTGCTGTATGCGGCCCTCTCACTGTTGTGTCCCGTTGTGGAGCACAGGCTCCGGACGCGCAGGCCCAGCGGCCATGGCTCACGGGCCCAGCCGCTCCGTGGCACGTG
This sequence comes from Mesoplodon bidens, assembly GCF_964165515.1. NCBI lineage: Eukaryota > Metazoa > Chordata > Mammalia > Artiodactyla > Ziphiidae > Mesoplodon > Mesoplodon bidens. Next base: position 197,684 of record NW_027672245.1, on the reverse strand, counting down.
GGATCCTCCCGGAGTGGGGCACGAACCTGCGTCCCCTGCATCGGCAAGCGGACTCCCAACCAGTAGCGCCACCAGGGAAGCCCTAAGATTTATGTTAGCTCTTTGAATGCATCTACCGAAGTTCCATCACTAGGAAAGTGAGGTCACCCTTCTTTGATTAAATCATCAAACATAACATAGTACCATTTACATGTCCTCAAAGTTTTATTACAACACAATTAATAGCCAAGATTTTAGCTATTTACAAGGTCTTCTAACTATATACCAGATAGTTTGATGTGTACATGGCATGAACTACCTTATAAAATAGAGCTGCCTCTTTTTATTTTCTAAATATTATAATCTATCTATATTAGTGAACTAGAGCTGTGGATCAGATGATAAGCTATGTATAACTGTGTGCACTGAGTGATTGGAATGCCACTTGTTATCTTTTTTCTGGAAATGTCTATATAAGAAAATAAAAGGTACTTTATAGAAATATGAAAAACATAGCAGCCTGATACTGTTCATTCTTACCCTTTTTGGGAATTTGAATAAGTAATTTATTCTCCCTTAACCTCAAGTTCTCTATTTAAAAAAGTGACCTTGGACTAGATCCTGTTGCAGATACTGTGGTCAAATGATTTTATGCCCAGGGATTTCAGCCGTTGGCTGTGAATCAAAATCAGTTGAGGAAATTCTGATTCAGCAAGTTCGGGGTTGAACTCTGGCATATGTACAGTTGACCCTTGAACAACTTTGGGGTTAAGGGTGTGGACCCTCACACAGTCGAAAATTCAAGTATGACTTTACAATCGGCCTTCCGTATCTATGGTTGAACATCTTCATATTCAGTCAACCCCAGACTGAGTAGTACTGTAGATTAAGTGAACCCACCCGGTTCAAGTCCGTGTGGTTCAAGGATCAACTGTACTTTTAAGAAGTGCCACAAGTGATTCTGATACTCAGCCAGGATATGGAATATTGATTCTATGCTATTTGATGCAAAGAACAAAATGGGAATCTCTCAGTCTATATATTGATTATAACTTATCTAAATATCATACCTTACTAAGAAAAAATATCATTGGGTGTAGCAATGGTAAAATAGTTGCAGTGTATTTCATTATAAGAGAAGATGGTTACAGTGTTACTGGTAGAAAAATGATCAGAATAGTGTATTAGTTAGGGTTCTCCAGAGAAACAGACCTAATAGGATATTTATATTATATTGGATTGGATTGGATATATAATAGGTTATTGTATTTTATATAATAGGGTAAACTATCGTATTGCGGTTGACCCTTGGACAATATGGGTTTGAACTGTGTGGGTCCACTTATACACGGATGTTTTTCAGTAAATACTGCAGTGCTACACGATTCGTGGTTGGTTGAATCTGCAGACGCAGAACCGGATTATGCAGTTTTTAACTGCACTCTAACCCCCATGTTGTCCAAGGATCAAATGTATATATGTGGGGAGGGGAGATTTCTTTTAAGGAATTGTCTATTGGCTTTGGTTTATGTGATTTTGGGGCTTGGCAAGTCAGAAATCTGCAGGGTAGGTCAGCAGGTTGGAAATTAAGGTAAACGTTCATGTTGCAGTCTTGAGTCCCAAAGCTAGAAACTCAGACAGAATTTCTCTATTGCTGTCTGGAGGCATAGTTCTTTATTCATGGGAGGACTTCAGTCTTCATTCTGAAGGCCTTCAACTGATTGGATGACGTCCAGCACACTATGGAGGAATCATCTGCTTTTCTCAAAGTCTCCTGATTTACAAGTTAATCACATGTAAAATACACCTTCACAGCAGCTTCTAGACCAAAGAACCAGGCACCATAGACTAAGTTTACATGTAAAATTAACCATCATAAATGGTAAACATGAGTGAGGGCTAGCTGATGCAGGCAGAAGAATGCCGAAGTGGGTTCATTCAGAGGGAATGTGATTGGGTATCAGAGGAGGGCTGGCATATGCTGTGTGGGTGGAGGAGGCAGCAAGGTTGTGGACTACTTGAATCTGTTGGGGCTCAAAACTGGTGCCCTGAGCCAGCATGAATTCTACCACAGTAAATGTGGTAGGCAACTGAGGGTGGGCAGAGACACACAGGATGTCATACTTGAGACCAATTAGGCTTCATTTAACCAGTGAGTTTCATCACGTTGATTTTCATAGTTTATTCTCATTCCCTTGTTCATCTGTTCATTATAGAACACTCCAGTCAGAGCCTTTCAACTTGCTTGAGCATTTGTTTATTAGCTTAGTGGTGTTGGTTTTGGTTGTCAGTACAGCACTATTCATTTTTGGAGTAGTATCACTTCATACTAAGGCAGTTGTTGCCTATTGATTGAACAGGCCCGTTGTAATTTCTCTGCACTCCATAGCAATATCACTTTTCTTCAACCCAGGAAGGGTTGATTGAATAAGCAAGTTGCTTCCACTTTTAGTCTTTGAGCTGCCACTTGGATACTTACCATACTTTGAATCCACTTGCCAAACTATCATGACCCTGTTATCCTGTGTGCCCACCAGTTATATACATATTATCTTTCCTTACTATCTTGCATATGCTGAATTTTGACTTTCTTCAAATTTGGTTACCTTGGATAATACCATTACTACTTTGGTTTTTAAAGCCTTTAAAAGTCTTTTGGGACTATAAAAGGCACAGGGCTCTAGAAATGGAATCCTCAGATTTTGGTGTGCATAAGATTCACCTATAGCTATATGAAATGCAGGTGCTTGGCTCCATTTCTAGAAAATTCTGATACAATTTATATGGAGAGAGGGGGTTTTGCAAATCTGCATTTTACAGGAGCTACAGTTTCTACTATGCTTAATAGCTATTCTGTGTTGATTCATCATAATGCAACGCAACTATGCACTTAAACAAAAACTAAACCTTTTTTTGAGAATATTAGATTCATCAAACAGTTGCAGAGATAGTACAGAGAGTTCTCATATACTCTTCACGCATCTTACTCTAATGTTACTATTTTACGTAGTACATATGTTAAAACTAAAAAGACAGCGGTGCATTACTTTTAGCTAAACTCCAGACTTTATTCAGATTTATCGATTTTTTTTTTACAATTATGTCTTTTTTCTGTTCTCGGACCTAATCAAGTATATCACATTGAATTTAGTTATCATCTCTCTTCTATGGTCTCTGACAGGTTCCCAGCCTTTCCTTGTTTCCCATGACCTTTATAATTTTGAGAAGTACTGGCCAGCCTTTTGTAGAATGGCCCTGAATTTGGCTTTGTTTGCTGTTTTTCTCATGATTAGACAGACCAGGGTTTTGGGGGTTTTGGGGAAGATTACCATAGAGGTGAAATGTCTTTCTCATCACCTTGTGTCAGTAATGACTTACTGGTGATGTTAACCTTGGTCACTTGGTTAAGGTGAGGTCTGCCAGATTTCTTCACTGTGAAGTTACTATTGTTCCCTTTCCATAATCTATTTTTTGGAATCCAGCCAATACTCCTAAGAGGGAGTTTAAGCCCCATCTCCTGGAGGGAAGAGTATTTACATATGTTATTTGAAATTCTTTGTAAGAAAGATTTGTACCTTTTTCCCCATTTATCTATGTATTCAGTTATTTCTATCAGTATGGACTCATGAATATTTATTTTATATTTCTCTATAACTTTAAAGTTTAATTAATTTTATGACTCAAATTGTTCCAGCTTAGGCCATCAGGTGCTCCTTCAGTTGGGTTCTTGTGTCCCTTTGATCTGCCTCTATCCTTTTGATTTTTGAGTGCTGCCTTATTTCCTGGCCCTACATAATGCTCCAGGCTCATCTTGTGTTTTCATTGCCCCAGGCCTAGAATTAGTCATTTCTCCAAGGATGTCTGGTTTTTGTTATTTTGGAGAACCATGTTTAGAAACTAAGGCCTGGATGCTAGATGTGTTTGTTGCTACTTGGTGTCATTGTTTCTAGTCTGTCCGCAGAGTTATGGAATATATGCATGTATATTAACCAATGTATACACATATCTATAATCCTTTCTATAGGTGTCTATCTCTATACCTATTAAACTAAACGTGAGTTCATACTAATGTCTGACTCTAATCCAGTATCACATGGTTCATTCTAGCTTTTGCCTCTTGCTTATTTGTAACTTCTTTTACTAACAGTGAGAAACCTGACTCAAATTATTTACCATTTATTTACTTATTTGTTCTACACTAGTGTAAATGTGTTTTCATATTTCTTAACTGTATTCCTGTGAGAAACAAACTTACCAACTAAAATGGTGTTTATGTACAGTTATTTTTGCACCTAGTCTTAGATTTACCAATCAGAACATCATTTTCCAAAGTCACTTATGTCAGTTCCTTTTTCTCCACCCCCTTCAGTGCCGTTTTATCATATATTGGGAATACAGTTAAATTTATTTGTCACAGTATGCATTACATCCAGGATACTCTGATTAAAAATTGCATACATTAAAGTTCACCCTTTGATGTACTATTCTACGTGTTTTGACAGATGCGTAGTCATGTATCTTATGCCTAGTACCATACAGTACAGTTTCATCAACCTAAAATATTCTCTGTGAGTGGCCTTTGTAGTCATTCACTCCCAACCTCTGACAAATGCTGATTTGTCTTCCATCCCTATAATTTGTCTTTTCCAGAATGTTGAATAAACGGCATCATACAATATGTAGACTTTTGAATTTGGCATCTTTGACTTAGCAACATGCATTTAGGATTCATCCATGTTGTTCTGTGCATCTATAGTTTCTTCCCTTTTATCCCCTGAAGTATCCATCATCTCGAATACCAAGTTTGTTTATCCATTCACCTGTTGAAGGATAATATGATATGATTATTTCCCGTTTGGGACAATTATAAAAAAAGCTGCTATAACCATTTGGGTATAGGCCTTTGTGTGAATATAGGTTTTCAATTAGCTGGGGAATATGATTGCCTGATCCTATTGTAAAACTATGCTTAGCTCTGTAGGAAACTGTCAAACTGTCTTCCCAAATAACTGTATCATTTTATATTCTCACTAGCAATGAATGTATGTTCTTGTTGCACTTCAACAGCATTTGGTATTGTCAGTTATCGGATTTTAGCTCTTCTAATAGGTGTGTAGTTATATCTCATTGTGGTTTTATTTGTATCTCCCTAATGACATATGATGTTGAGCATCTTTTCATATGCTTATTTGCCATCTGTATATCTTCTTTGGTAAAAATATGTGTATATGTATTTTTCTTTCTTTTGTTCTTATAGATTGTGTGTGTGTGTGTGTGTGTGTGTATACACACACATATAAAGTTAGGTTGCTTGTTTTCTCATTGTTGAGTTTTAAGAGTTCTTTATATATCCTAGATATGAGTCCTTTATACAATATATTATTTTGGAAAGTAAAAAAAATGAAATGGATACAAGGTACAAATAAAAGTTTTAATCAACAGTCATATGAAAAATTTTGAAGCTGCCCAGTTGAACTTTAGGATATTTTAGAGAAGTGAATACTCATTAGCTTGCTAGTTACAGTATTATTAAAGGGAATGGTTGAAACATTGGCTCTTATATAAGTTCCTCAGAATTTTTCTAAGTAAGGAAGCTAAAATTATACCCTTATGAAAATTCTCTTACTATATAAATAAACATGAAATCTACTAAATGTCTTGAGACTTTAAAGCATATTCCTATAAATAAATGAAAATATTTGTGAGATATAAGAAGATCTCTATGACTTTTGCTTCCCCTTTATGCGTTGAATATAGTTTACTTCTGTTTTCTAATTATAATTATACTGTATGAAATAGCAATATTATACTTATTATACAATACAATTATACAATATTATTATACAATACAATTATACAATATTATGCTTATTCTGAGACAGATAACATGCAAAACCATGTTACATAAATTATATTGATTTACAAATAACCCATTTGTTTGATTTCATACGAAATTTAGAAAGAATCTATATTGTGTCCAGTTTACAGAGGAAGAGCCAGAGGCAAAAGAGGCATTTATCATTCCTCATTCACAAGGAGAAACTAAGGCATACTTGTTAGTTAGGTAGAAAACATCATTCAGCTACATCTAACAAAGGAAATGATAAATATTCCCTTGACAAGTTAATAAACATGTTTAGAACAATTAATTCTGTCATGAAAAATACTGTGATAAAAGAATAATCCAAGATGAATCAAATCTTTAGAAAACAGCTTTTTCATGGGCATTGTTGTAAGCACCATAAAAGAGATAAAAATCTAACTGTTATTATTCATGGAAAAATCAAGGATTGCAATTGGATCTATAGAGTAACAAATATAAATCTGTGATGTTAATCACCTACTGCTTAAGAGGTAAATGTCTCAGTTTCCAAAGTCTTATGTATTTATTTATTTATTTTCTTTATTTTTAAAAATGTATTTATTTATTAATTTATTTTTGGCTATGTCGGGTCTTTGTTGCTGCATGCGGGTTTTCTCTAGTTGCAGCCATAATGTATTTATTTTTATTTCTTTGGAGATTTATTTTCTTCTTACAGATCATATGGTATCACCACTGTTTAAAATTCTCATATTATTCTTTCATTTAAAAATTATTTTGCGGGCTTCCCTGGTGGCGCAGTGGTTGAGAGTCCGCCTGCCGATGCAGGGGACACGGGTTCGTGCCCCGGTCTGGGAAGATCCCACATGCCGCGGAGCGGCTGGGCCCGTGAGCCATGGCCGCTGAGCCTGCGCAGCCGGAGCCTGTGCTCCGCAACGGGAGACGCCACAACAGTGAGAGGCCCATGTACAGCAAAAAAAAAAAAAAAAAAAAAAATTATTTTGCTAAAGTACTTAAAATTTTTATACAATATTAAAGGTTACTTTCCATTTACGGTTATTACAAAATGTTGGCTATATTCCCCGTATTGTACAATATATCCTTGAGCCTGTCTTACACCCAAGAGTTTGTACCTCCCACTCCCCCACCCCTATATTCCCCTTTCCCCTCATGTCTGGTAACCACTAGTTTGTTTTCTATATATGTGGGTCTGCTTGTTTCGTGTTATGTTAATTAGTTTGCTGTATTTTTAGATGATACATATAAGCAATATCATACAGTATTTATCTTTCTGTCTGATTTATTTCACTTAGCATAATGCCCTCCAAGTCCATCCGTGTTGCTGGAAATGGCAAAATGTCATTCTTTTTTATGGCTGAGTAGTATTCCATTATATATATATTTGTATATATATATTGTGTATATATATATATATATATATATATATATATATATATCACATCTTCTTCATCCATTTATCTGTTGATGGACACTTAGGTTGCTTCCATACCTTGGCATTGTAAATAACACTGCTTTGAATATTGGGATGCATGTATCTTTTTGAATTAGTGTTTGTTTGTTTGTTTGGTATATACCCAGGAGTGGAATTGCTGGGTCACATGGTATCTCTGCCATTTGTTTTTTGAGAAAACTCCACTGTGTTTTCCACACCGATTTACTTTCTCAACAACAGTGTACAAGGGTTCTCTTTTCTGCACATCCTCACCAACATTTGTTATTTGTTGACTTTTTGATGATAGCCATTCTGACAGGTGTGGAGTGATATCTCACTGTGTTTTTTATTGGATGGGCCAAAAGGTTCGTTCAGTTTTTTCTGTAAGATGGCTCTAGTAGCACTTAGTTGTCTTTAACTTTCTTCAAAACAATTTTGTTAGATTGTATGTGACAGCTGTCATATCAGCATGCATATAAAGAAAGACTTATCAAAATTGGTAAATTTTTGTGTAGCCATTTTAATATTGAAGATGGAAGAAAAAAGCAACATTTTTGGCATATTATGCTTTATTATTTCAAGAAAGGTAAAAACGCAACTGAAATGCACAAAAAGATTTGTGCAATGTATGGAGAAGGTGCAGTGACTGATTGAACATGTCAGAAGTGGTTTGCGAAGTTTCGTGCTGGAGATTTCTCGCTGGATGATGCTCCATGGTCAGGTAGATCAGTTGAAGTTGATAGCAATCAAATCGAAACAGTAATTGAGAACAATCAACATTATACCACGTGGGAGATAGCCAACATACTCAAAATATCCAAATCAAGCACTGAAAATCATTTGCACCAACTTGGTTATATGACTCACTTTGATGTTTGGGTTCCATATAAGTTAAGTGCAAAAAATCTTCTTGACCATATTTCCACCTGCGATTCTCTACTGAAACGTAATGAAAACGTTGCATTTTCAAAACACATTGTGATGGGTGATGAAAAGTGGATACTGTACAACAATGTGGAATGGAAGAGATCATGGGACAAGCGAAATGAACCACCACCAGCCACACCAAAGGCTGGTCTTCATCCAAAGAAGGTGATGTTGTGTATATGGTGGGATTGGAAGGGAGTCCTCTATTATGAGCTCCTTCCAGAAAACCAAAGGATTAAGTCCAACAAGTAGCGCTCCCAATTAGACCAACTGAAAGTGGCAGTCAACAAAAGCATCCAGAATTAGTCAACAGAAAATGCATTAATCTTCCACCAGGATAACACAAGACCACATGTTTCTTTGATGACCAGGCAAAAACTGTTACAGCTTGGCTGGGAAGTTGTGATTCATCTGCCCTATTCACCAGACATTGCACCTTTGGATTTCCGTTTATTTTGGTCTTTACAAAGTTCTCTTAATGGAAAAAATTTCAATTCCCCGGAAGACTGTAAAAGGCACCTGGAACAGTTCTTTGCTCAAAAAGATAAAATGTTATGGGAAGATGGAATCATGAATTTGCCTGAAAAATGGCAGAAGGTAGTGGAACAAATGGGTGAATATGTTGTTCAATAAAGTTCTTGGTGAAAATGAAACATGTGTCTTTTATTTTTCCTTAATAACTGAAGGCACTTTTTGGCCCACCCAATATTTGCATTTCCCTGATGATTACTGATGTTAGGCATCTTTTTATATGCCTATTGGCTATGTGCATTTCTTCTTTGGAAAAATGTCTATTCAGTTCTGCCCATTTTTTAATTGGGTTGTTTGTTTTTGATGTTGAGTTTTATAAGCTGTTTATACATGTTGGATATGAATCCTATATTGGTCATATCATTTGCAAATATTTTCTCCCATTCAATAGGTTGTCTTTTCATTTTGTTGATGGTTTCCTCTGCTGTGCAAAAGCTTTTAAGTTTAATTAGGTCCCATTTGTTTATTTTTGCTTATATTTTCTTTACTTTAGGAGAGGAATCCGAAAAATAGAGCAGAAATAAATGAAATACAGTCAAAAAAAATCAATGAAACTAAAAGCTGGTTCTTTGAAAAGATAAACAAAATTGATAAATCTTTAGCCAGACTCATCAAGAAAAAAAGAGAGAGGGCCCAAATCAATAAAATCAAAAATGAAAAAGAACTTACAACGGACACCACAGAAATACAAAGGATCCTAAGAGACTCCTATGAGCAACTCTATGCGAATAAAATGGACAACCTAGAAAAAAATGTACAAATTCTTAGAAAGGTACAATCTCTGAAGACTGAACCTGGAAGAAATAGAAAATATGAACAGACTGATTACCAGTACTGAAATTGAATCAGTTATTTAAAAACTTCCAACAAACAAAAGTCTAGGACCAGATGGCTTCACAGGTGAATTCTACCAAACATTTAGAGAAGAGTTAACACTGATCCTTCTGAAACTAATCCAAAAAATTGCAGAGGAAGTACCACTTCCGAACTCATTCTTTGAGGCCACCGTCACCCTGATACCCAAACCAGACAAAGATACTACAAAAAATGAAAATTACCAGCCAATATCACTGATGAACATAGATGCAAAAAGTCTCAACAAAATACTAGCAAACTGAATCCAACAATACATTAAAAGGATGATACACCATGATCAAGTGGGATTTATCTCAGGGATGCCAGGATTTTTCAGTATCCCAAATCAGTCTGACACACCACATTAACAAAGTGAACAATAAAAGCCATATGATCATCTCAATTGATGCAGAAAAAGCTTTTGATAAAATTCAACATCATTTATGATAAAAACTCTCCAGAAAGTGGGTATAGAGGGAACCTACCTCAACATAATAAGGGCCATATATGATAAGCCCACAGATAACATCATACTCAACAGTGAAAAGCTGAAAGCATTCCCTCTAAGATGGGAAACAAGACAAGGATGCCCATGCTTGCCACTTTCATTCAACATAGTTTTGGAAGTCCTAGCCATGGTAATCAGAGAAGAAAAAAAAAAAAAGGAATCCAAATTGGAAAGGAAGAAGTAAAAACTGTCACTGTTTGCAGATGACATGATACTATACATAGGAAATCCTAAAGGTGTCACCAGAAAACCACTAGAGCTCATCAGTGAACTTGGTAAAGTTGCAGGGTACAAAATTAATATGCAGAAATCTGTTGCATTTCTATATGCTAACAATGAAATGTCAGAAAGGGAAATTATGGAAACAATTCCATTTACCATTGCATCAAGGAGAATAAAATACCTAGGAATAAACCTACCTGAAGAGGCAAAGACCTGTACTCCAAAAACTATAAGACATTGATGAAAGGAATTGAAGATGACAGAAACAGATGGAAAGATATATCGTGTTCTTGGACTGGAAGAATCAATATTGTTAAAATGACCATACTACCCAAGGCAATCTGCAGATTCAGTGCAATCCCTATGAAATTACAAATGGCATTTTTCACAGAACTAGAGCAAATAATTTTAAAATTTGTATGGAAACACAAAAGATCCTGAATAGCCAAAACAATTTTGAGAAAGAAGAACAGAGCTGGAAGAGTCATGCTTCCTGTTTTCACACTATACTACAAAGCTACAGTAATCAAAACAGTATGGTACTGGCACAGAAACAGACACATAGATCAATGGAACAGGGTAGAGAACCCAGAAATAAACCCACATACTCACAGTCAATTAATCTGTGACAAAGGAGGCAAGAATATATAGTGGAGAAAAGACAGTCTCTTCAATAAGAGGTGCTGAAAAACTGGATAGCTACATGTACAAGAATGAAATTAGAATGTTCTCTAACACCATGTACAAAACTAAGCTCAAAATGGATTAAAGACCTTAGTTTAAGAGTGGACACTATACAACTTCCTAGAGGAAACCATAGGCAGAACACTCTGACATAAATTGAAGCAATAGTTTTTTGTAATAATACTTTTAATAGAATTTTAAAAATATGAACATGTGGTGGGAAAATTTTCTTCGCATTTGCATTTTTTTTCTTTTTTCACAGAATTGGTCATCTGACTGGGTATAAACTATTGGTATAAAATAGTTTTTATCAGGCATTATTCTGTGGACGTCTAGTATCCAGCAGTTCTGGTAAAGGGTTAGATGTACATCTGATTCCTTAGTAGGTCCCTTGTTTTTCTGCTCTGACATCTTTTTAGAAAGCCTTATACTTAAGTTTCTGAAATTTCATCAGCGTATGTTTCGCTATGAATCTTTTTTTAACACTTTGAACTCTGTACATTACTCTGTGGACCTATTTCAGTCTGAAAACTCAGATATTTGTTCAGCTAAGGGATGTCTCTGATGATTTCTTCTCTGTTTCTTATGTTAACTGATTTTAGAACTTCTGCTAGTTTTGTGTTGGACTTAATCACCATATTTCTTAATTATCCCTCATATATTTAATCACTGTAACTTTTATTTAACATTCTGTAGTATTTCCTCAATTTTATTTCCCTTTTGTCTGATTCATTGCATTATTCAGTTCATATACTGAAGATTTAAATTCCAGAAATAGTATTTTAGTTATTTATTTATAATATATAAATGTAATATTGTGTTAATTTTTATAACTTGCTTATTCTGAATTGTAAACACAGATAATATTCTCTTACCTGGTGTATTTCCAAAGGATGTTCCACTTGATATTTGAGAGTTTAATAGGTATTACTTGAAAAACAAATCTTTTCTAAAGTCAAATGAGTTTAGGAAACACTGCGCTTAACAAATATTAAATTTATTTCTTGAATCCGTTATTGTAAATGGCATTTAATGAACTCATGGGCATTGGGAAACTCTTAAGAAGTGATTTTATAGGGCGAATTTTTCAGATTTATTTTACTAAAATATTTATAAATTAAAGAACATATTAAGGCACAGGGCAGTTTAAGAAATGGAACCATGTCACTTTAGAATATACAGCATTGGAAATACATTTTTTACAATCAAATTTTGTTAAATTTAGTCTGGTATAGTATTAGAAATTTCTAATATCTTTGTATTAAATAAATAAATTAAGAAGTACTTTATGAAGATAGGAGCAAGGGAATATCATTTTTTCCTCCATGCCCATTTCATTTCCTCCTCCAGGATTTTGAAACTAATTTATCACATCTTTATTTTGGTGACAGGTTAAAGTTTGGTTGTCTTTTTCTAGATGATAGTAATTATATTAAATGAAGGGAATTAAAGTACTACAGGAAGGCTTGACTAAGTTTACTTTAGCTTTCCTCCTTATCACTATTAGGAAAACAGTATTCAATCAAGATCTGTCGGTTTGGAGACTAACTGTTGACAGGGTCTAAAAAAACACTGTGTTAAAATTATTTCTGGTATAAAATTTATTATAATCAGATCAACAGTGGGCAACAGAAATAGCTTTTTAAAAGTAAAACCAATCAGTCAACATATGTATTGACTGCCTATATATTTGTAATAAGAAGAGCTGTATTGTATATTGACTGTTTTGCTGCCAAATTACAGGAAAAACCACAGTTGTTTACAGCAGTGACTTTTTTACCCAGCAGGATGGACAAAACATTCTCAGAAATGTTATAAATATTTTCAATGTAGTCAATTTTGTGGTTGCAACTGTATTTATTTTGATTGATTTAACTCATGGTTAAGTGTTTGCAAGGCCCTTTGTATGTAAGTCTGTGGTGCATTATTGTGCATTATTGAACTAGAGTTCATTAGGTAATGGAGTTTTATGAACTTTATTAACTTTTTCATTTTCTTACCCAGGAGTAAATAAATAAGGTTCTTGCTCTAAATAATAATTTCATGAACTATTGGTAAGATGACTTTAATTTTAAAAAGGCTAGCAAAAATAAATGAATGAAAAGCTTGTTGCTGTGTTCTGTCATCATCATCTTGCAGAACACAAATTTCATATTCACATTAAAAAGACATATTGCTCAAGTTGATCATTAACTAGGAAAATGAGCCATAGGGTGTACATTATGCTAAAGAACAGTGAAGTGAGAAAAATTCCCAAGACATTTGCCTCTTGAAAACAGCCTATAAGTAAAACCTTTTAAGCACCATGCTGTCATTTGATAAACTGTTATACTGAAAAGGTAAAAGTCAATACCCAAATTTGAGATGTCACCACACACATATACTGTGTGACTTCACTTGTCTGTAAATTGAAGTCCTCTTTTTAATTTTAGTTATAATAGTCAATATTCTGGTAGTTAGCAGGAAGTTAACAATAATAGCTTAATGATAAAATAGCAGCCCTGGGAATTGAGATAATTCATGATCTATATATATTCTCAGTGTACTGCTCCTTCATTTAAGATATATAGGTACAAAATGAATGCAATAAGCAGTCTTTATTTCTTTTGCAGGTATGAAAGACTTGGGCTTCTGTGTCAAAAAGTCCTCAGTTGAAAGCTTGTTCCAAGCTATGTGAACTTGCATATAGTGATTTACTCATCAGAAGAATGGGGCTAATAATACCATATATTATAAGTATTAAGTTAGATGATTCATTTAAAATGATGCTAATGTTACACTTAGCTCATTGGCTTCAATTAATATGTGGTAGCAATTATTTTTAAAAGACTGACCTTGATAAAGTAGTCTATTCATTATGAAAAAACTCAAGTTCATTTTTAAACTTTAGGTTCTTCTGTTGTGAGTTTGGAAGGCTAACATAATACCTTTCCCCCCTTTTTTCTTTTTTTTCCTTTTCCAGCTAGTCACTGAAATCTCATTTATATTTTTTCTTGTAGAAGTGTTAGTAGGTAGCACATTTCCAGCATGTGAATAGCTTTTGGAATCAATAAATCCTGAAGATTAGTTTGAGACAGAGGAACTAAACTTCAAAAAGTAGCTTATCAAGGGCTACATTTATATGGCCTTTAGACATTTCTTATATTATTGTCCTGAATTTTTATTTAATTTCAAGAGTAACTGTCTTGTCTCTCTAAAAACAGCAGAAAAGGAACCTTAGATATTGTCTGTGTTTCCATTACAGATTTTTCTCTCCCAGAGGCTCAATAATAATGGTGTAATAAGTAGTAGATCTTATGGAGTTTTTTAGTCCACTGAATACAGATCCACTAAATATTGGTACTGATGCACTGTACTCTGAAAATTTTGAAGGTTCATCATGCTAAATTTGCTTTTTAAAAAAATTGGAGGAAAGATTGCAAACATACAATATATAGTAGATTTCAGTGGTTTTTATTTTTTATTTATTTTTTAAAATAAATTTATTTATTTATTTTATTTGTGGCCACATTGGGTCTTTGTTGCTGCGCGTAGGCTTTCTCTAATTGTGGCAAGCAGGGGCTACTCTTTGTTGTGTTGTGTGGGCTTCTTATTGTGGTGGTTTCTCTTGTTGCAGAGCTTGGACTCTAGGCTTGCAGGTTTCAGTAGCTGTGGTGCATGGGCTCAGTAGTTGTGGCTCACGGGCTCTAGAGCGCAGGCTCAGTACTTGTGGTGCACAGGCTTAGTTTCTCTGCGGTATGTGGGATGTTCCTGGACCAGGGCTCGAAACCGTGTCCCCTGTATTGGCAGGCAGTTCCTTTTTTTTTTAATTTTTGAATTTTATTTTACTTTTTTATGCAGCAGGTTCTTATTAGTCATCAATTTTATACACATCAGTGTATATATGTCAACCCCAATCGCTGAATTTATCACACCCCCACCCCCACCCCCCTGCAGCTTCCCCCCTTGGTGTCCATACGTTGTTCTCTACATCTGTGTCTCAACTTCTGCCCTGCAACCTGGTTCATCTGTACCATTTTTCTAGGTTCCACATACGCGTGTATGACAGTCTCTAGGTCCATCCACGTCTCAACAAATGACCCAATTTCGTTCCTTTTTATGGCTGAGTAATATTCCATTGTATATATTACCATGTCTTCTTTATTCATTTGTATGTTGATGGCCATTTAGGTTGCTTCCATGACCTGGCTGTTGTAAATAGTGTTGCAGTGAACATTGGGCTGCATGTGTCTTTATGAATTATGGTTTTCTCTGGGTATATGCCCAGTAGTGGGATTGCTGGATCCTATGGTAATTTTATTTTTAGTTTTTTAAGGAACCTCCATACTGTTCTCCATAGTGGCTGTATCCATTTACATTCCCACCAACAGTGCAAGAGGGTTTCCTTTTCTCCACACCCTCTCCAGCATTTGTTGTTTGTAGATTTTCTTATGATGTCCATTCTAACTGGTGTGAGGTGATACCTCATTGTAGTTTTGATTTGCATTTCTCTAATAATTAGTGATGTTGAGCAGCTTTTCAGGTGCTTCTTGGCCATCTGTATGTCTTCTTTGGAGAAATGTCTATTTAGGTCTTCTGCCCATTTTTGGATTGGGTTGTTTGTTTCCTTAATATTGAGCTGCATGAGCTGTTTGTATATTTTGGAGATTAATCCTTTGTCCGTTGATCTGTTTGCAAATATTTTCTCCCATTCTGAGGGTTGTCTTTCATCTCGTTTATGGTTTCCTTTGCTGTGCAAAAGCTTTGAGGTTTCATTAGGTCCCATTTGTTTATTTTTGGTTTTATTTCCATTACTCTAGGAGGTGGATCAAAAAAGATCTTGCTGTGATATCTATCAAAGAGTGTTCCTCCTAGGTTTTCCTCTAAGAGTTTAATAGTGTCCAGTCTTACATTTAGGTCACTAATCCATTATGAGATTATTTTTGTGTACGGTGTTAGGGAGTGTTTGAATTTCATTCTTTTACATGTAGCTGTCCAATTTTCCCAGCACCACTTATTGAAGAGACTGTCTTTTCTCCATTGTATCTCCTTGCCTCCTTTGTCATACATTATTTGACTATAGATTAGTGGGTTTATCTCTGGGCTTTCTATCTTGTTCCATTGATCTATGTTTCTGTTTTTGTGCCAGTACCTTATTGTCTTGATTACTGTAGCTTTGTCATATAGTCTGAAGTCAGGGAGTCTGATTCCTCCATCTCTGTTTTCTTTTCCCTCAAGACTGCTTTGGCTATTCGGGGTCTTTTGTGTCTCCATACAAGTATTAAGATATTTTGTTCTAGTTCCATAAAAAATGCCATTGGTAATTTGATAGGGATTGCATTGAATCTGTAGATTGCTTTGGGTAGTAGAGTCATTTTCACAATATTGATTTTTCCAACCCAGGAACATGGTATATGTCTCCATCTGTTGGTATCATCTTTAATTTCTTTCATTAGTGTCTTACAGTTTTCTGCATACAGGTCTTTTGTCTCCCTAGGTAGGTTTATTTCTAGGTGTTTTATTCTTTTGTTGTAGTGATAAATGGGAGTGTTTCCTTAATTTCTCTTTCAGATTTTTCATCATTAGTGTATAGGAATGCAAGAGATTTCTGTGCATTAATTTTGTATCTGCTACTTACCAAATTCATTGATTAGCTCTAGTACTTTTCTGTTGGCATCTTTAGGATTCTCTATGTATATATATCATGTCATCTGCAAACAGTAACAGTTTTACTTCTTCTTTTTCAATTTGTATTCCTTTTATTTCTTTTTCTTCTCTGATTGCCATGGCTAGGACTTCCAAAACTATGTTGAATAATAGTGGTGAGAGTGGACCTCCTTTTCTTGTTCCTGATCTTAGAGGAAATTCTTTCAGTTTTTCACCATTGAGAATGATGTTTGCTGTGTGTTTGTCATATATGGCCTTTATTATGTTGAGGTAGGTTCCCTCTATGCCCCCTTTCTGGAGAGTTTTTATCATAAATGGGTGTTGAATTTTGTCAAAAGCTTTTTCTGCATCTATTGAGATGATCGTATGGTTTTTCTTCTTCAATTTGTTAATATGGTGTATCACATTGATTGATTTGCGTATATTGAGGAAACCTTTCATCCCTGGAATAAATCCCACTTGATCGTGGTGTATGATCCTTTTAATGTGTTGTTGGATTATGTTTACTAGTATTTTTCTGAGTATTTTTGCACCTATGTTCATCAGTGATATTGGTCTGTAATTTTCCTTTTTTTGTAGTATGTTTGTCTGGTTTTGGTACCAGGGTGATGGTGGCCTCATAGAATGAGTTTGGGAATGTTCCTTCCTCTGCAATTTTTTGGAGGACTTTGAGAAGGATGGGTGTTAGCTCTTCTGTAAATGTTTGATAGAATTCACATGTGAAGCCATCTGGTCCTGGACTTTTGCTTGTTGGAAGATTTTTAATCACAGTTTCAATTTCATTACTTGTGATTGGTCTGTTCATATTTTCTATTTCTTCCTGGTTCAGTCTTGGAAGGTTATACCTTTCTAAGAATTTGTCCATTTCTTCTAGGTTGTCCATTTTATTGGCATAGAGTTGCTTGTAGTAGTCTCAGGCTGTGTTGTATTTCTGCAGAGTCTCTTGTTACTTCTCCTTTTTCATTTCTAATTTTATTGATTTGAGTCCTCTCCCTCTTTTTCTTGATGAGTCTGGCTACTGGTTTATCAATTTTGTTTATCTTCTCAAAGAACTAGCTTTTAGTTTTATTGATCTTTGCTATTGTTTTCTTTGTTTCTATTTCATTTATTACTGCACTGATCTTTATGATTTCTTTCCTTCTGCTAACTTTGGGGGTTTTTTATTCTTCTTTCTCTAATTGCTTTAGGTGCTAGGTCAGGTTGTTTACTCGAGATGTTTCCTGTTTCTTAAGGTGGGATTGTATTGCTATAAACTTTCCCCTTAGAACTGCTTTTGCTGCATCCCATAGGTTTTGGGTCGTTGTGTCTCCACTGTCATTTGTTTCTAGGTATTTTTAAATTTCCTCTTTGATTTCTGCAGTGATCACTTCGTTATTGAGTAGTGTATTGTTTAGCCTCCATGTGTTTGTATTTTTTACAGATCTTTTCCTGTAATTGATGTCTAGTCTCATAGCATTGTGGTCGGAAAAGATGCTTGATACAATTTCAATTTTCTTAAATTTACCAGGGCTTGACTTGTGACCCAAGATATGATCTATCCTGCAGAATGTTCCATGAGCACTTGAGAAAAATGTGTATTCTGTTGTTTTTGGATGGAATGTCCTATAAATATCAATTAAGTCCATCTTGTTTAATGTATCATTTAAAGCTTGTGTTTCCTTATTTATTTTCATTTTGGATGATCTGTCCATTGGTGAAAGTGGGGTGTTAAAGTCCCCTACTATGAATGTGCTACTGTCGATTTCCCCTTTTATGGCTGTTAGTATTTGCCTTATGTATTGAGGTGCTCCTATGTTGGATGCATAAATATTTACAATTGTTATATCTTCTTCTTGGATCGATCCCTTGATCATTAGGTAGTGTCCTTCTTTGTGTCTTCTAATAGTCTTTATTTTAAAGTCTATTTTGTCTGATATAAGAATTGCTACTCCAGCTTTCTTTTGATTTCCATTTGCATGGAATATCTTTTTCCATCCCCTTACTTTCAATCTGTATGTGTCTCTAGGTCTGAAGTGGGTCTCTTGTAGACAGCATATATATGGGTCTTGTTTTTGTATCTATTCAGCCAATCTGTGTCTTTTGGTGGGAGCATTTAGTCCATTTACATTTAAGGTAATTATTGATATGTATGTTCCTATTCCCATTTCCTTAATTGTTTTGGGTTCGTTATTGTAGGTCTTTTCCTTCTGTTGTGTTTCTTGCCTAGAGAAGTTCCTTTAGCATTTGTTGTAAAGCTGGTTTGGTGGTGCTGAACTCTCTCAGCTTTTGCTTGTCTGTAAAGGTTTTAATTTCTCCATCAAATCTGATTGAGATCCTTGCTGGGTAGAGTAATCTTGGTTGCAGGTTTGTCTCCTTCATCACTTTAATTATGTCCTGCCACTCCCTTCTGGCTTGTAGAGTTTCTGCTGAGAGATCAGCTGTTAACCTGATGGGGATTCCCTTGTGTGTTATTTGTTGTTTTTCCCTTGCTGCTTTTAATATGATTTCTTTGTGTTTAATTTTTGACAGTTTGATCAATATGTGTCTTGGCTATTTCTCCTTGGATTTATTCTGTATGGGACTCTCTGTGCCTCCTGGACTTGATTAACTATTTCCTTTCCCATATTAGGGAAGTTTTCAACTATAATCTCTTCAAATATTTTCTCAGTCCCTTTCTTTTTCTCTTCTTCTTCTGGAACCCCTATAATTCGAATGTTGGTGCGTTTAATGTTGTCCCAGAGGTCTCTGAGACTGTCCTCTGTTCTTTTCATTCTTTTTTCTTTATTTTGCTCTGCATCAGTTATTTCCACTATTTTATCTTCCACCTCACTTATCCGTTCTTCTGCCTCAGTTATTCTGCTATTGATCCCATCTAGAGTATTTTTCATTTCATGTATTGTGTTTTTAATCGATGCTTGATTCATCTTTAGTTCTTCTAGGTCCTTGTTAACTGTTTCTTTCATTTTGTCTATTCTATTTCCAAGATTTTGGATCTTGGAAATAGAATCTTGGATCATCTTTACTATCATTATTCTGAATTCTTTTTCAGGTAGACTGCCTATTACCTCTTCATTTGTTAGGTCTGGTAGGTTTTTATCTTGCTCCTTCACCTGCTGTGTGTTTTTCTGTCTTCTCATTTTGCTTATCTTACTGTGTTTGGGGTCTCCTTTTTGCAGGCTGCAGATTCGTAGTTCCCGTTGTTTTTGGTGTCTGTCCCCATTGGCTAAGGTTGTTTCAGTAGGTTGTGTAGACTTCCTGGTGGGGGGGACTAGTGCCTGTGTTCTGGTGGTTGAGGCTCGATCTTGTCTTTCTGGTGGACAGGTCCCCGTCTGGTGGTGTGTTTTGGGGTGCCTGTGGCCTTATTATGTTTTTAGGCAGCCTCTCTGCTAATGGGTGGGGTTGTGTTCCTGTCTTGCTAGTTGCTTGGCATAGGGTGACCAGCACTGTAGCTTGCTGGTCGTTGACTGAAGCTGGGTGCTGGTGTTGAGATGGAGATCTCTGGGAGATTTTCGCCGCTTGATATTATGTGGAGCTGGGAGGTCTCTTGTGGACCCGTGTCCTGAAGTTGGCTCTCCCACTTCAGAGGCACAGCACCGACTCCTGGCTGCAGCACCAAGAGCTTTTCATAATGTAGAGAACATATCATGGGAAGCACATAGACAGTTGTTAAGCTTCTCCACTGTATGATAAAATTCTTGAATTATTACATTATAAACCGGTCCGGGGAGGAAGGCGTCATCCGGGAGCGCGTAAGGGCTGCGCGGCGCAGGCGGCGGGCAGGGCCGAGCGGTGGCGGCGGCGCTGTCCTAGGAGAGGTACTGGAGCCGGGGGACGCCGAGGCGGCGACAGCGGCGGCGGGGGCGCGGGGCCCTCTCTTTGTGTCTTAATGAACAAGGATAACTGGGACTTTTTTGAAGTCTTTGCTTGAGTTGAAGACACAAAATGCAACCTGTACTCTTATAATATGTTCAGTTTATCAGTACACAAACTTATAAACCGTGAATTTCCCTAAAGTTATTATACCATTTAGAAGATGTTTGCTGGGACGTTTACTTAAAACCAAACAATTGAGGTCTATAGGTCCAAATAATTTCCTTCTCTCTTGCTGTCTCCATTTCAGTTTCCTGAGTTTCTGGGAAGGCCTGGTTTCCCCAAAGGAACGATTTCTGGTAGAAGTCTGAAGGTCTGACCCAAGAAAAAAATCCAGTATAGCCAATGAATTGAGGACAAGAAGGTTTCCAGTCAGGAACATTTAATCTCATACATTACAATCACCTTAAGTAAGGTGTGCTGATAGCTGGATATGATTTAACTTCTTGGAAAAAGATGCATATATAACCTGCCCCACAAGGAAGCTGTTCTCAATTCCCTTAGTGGTTGTGGTGTTTATCAGAGAGTGCCTTGGGGGAAGATGAGTACAATAACAGTATGATGCTTTTCTTTTCATTTTTAGCTCATTGTTGCCACGTACACTTGGTGATCTTGGTGCCTGTGGTTTAATCCCAGGAGGTTAGACATGTGGAACAGCACATTAACCCTTTTTAGTATTTTCTCCCAAGACAAATCATTTTTATAGGTTGTCTCCATGGTCTTCTAGTTGCTTATCAAAATTAAGCATCAAGTCTTCTAAGTGAGCAATAGCCCCAGTCAGTGTGAGGAAATCAGCTTGGTTCTTATTGGGGCACAAATTCTTGGTCTTGGCACAAAGTGAGTTCACATAGGGAGTTAGAAGGAGAAGAATGGGACATGCGAAAGGGGAGTTCTCTGTTCTCATTTACCTATGCCTGTTGAAACTCCACTAACAGTTTTATTTTCATTAGCAATTTGTGATAAAAACTTAGGGTAAAGGGAATAATGAAGCTGTCCCATTATATGGCAGGACAAAAGATAGCAGTGACATCAAAATCAGGGCCTATACATCTCATTTGCAGTTATATACTCAGTGTTTAGCATAGCATTTGACCCCTCATCAGTATTCAATAAGAAGATGCGTGTTGAATGACTTAGGGATGAATTAATGAATGAAAAAAGTTAATATGGTAGAAAATGTGTTTTATCCTTGTATTTTCGTGTGTTGACTTCTGTATTTCAAGACCCAGCGCTGTAACTGACACATAGAATATAAGCAGTAAAATTTGCTGAAAGAATGAATGAGTCCCCAGAATTCTAAGAAGAATTTTAAGACCAACACCGACCCCATATCTGCCAAGGTCTATGACAGAAGTATCCAGAGAAGAAAGCCTGATCTCAGCTAGTGGTAGAGCTGACAGAATTTATCTAGTTTTAATAATTTACAGCTCATCCCATTACATCTAGGCATAGTACCTACGTGAGCCATACAATTAAATGTTGACTGAAAAAAAATGCACAATCTAAAAGTTGAGAATTATGTTTTATTTGGAGGACATACTGAGGACTTAAATCAGGAGACAGCCTCTCAGATAGCTCTGAGCGACTGTTCTGAAGAGGTAAGGGAGGGCACAGGATATTTAGGGGTTCTTGCAAAAAAAAAAAAACCCAGGTAGTTGGAACATCAAAAGATTACTGTTAATTAAAGAAACTAGACATCTTAAGTTAATAAATTTAGTACTTTTCTATATATGGTGAGATGCAAGAATCTGGTCTCATGGAAATCATTCCCTTGATATGCACTTTAATTATCTAGGGCCAGTATCCTGTTTTCTCCATCCTGAATCCCCTCAGGGTGCAGCACTGGGGGTGGCTTCAGTGGCTGATGGCTTGATGGCTATAACATCCTTTGTTACTGATACCGCAGGCTACATTCTTTGTCCACGTAAATGACTTGAATATGGATAGTAAATCTGTGGATTTGCAAAACGTAATTCTTGGAGCATTTTTAGAAGGACAAAGTTAAGGGCAATTTCAGAATCACTAGCAGCTAAAATTGCTATTTATACTTTTCCACCGGTAGGTAGTAATCTGCTGTTGCTATCTTCAGTATTCCCAAGGGATAACAAAAGCCATTTAATTCAAGAAAGAAATGTAAACTTTAGCACAATGCAACTTCCACAAAACCAAACACACAAACACACACCCAACTCTCGCAGATATGAAGTAATAATCTGAAATAGAATCCTAGAACTAATTGCAAAAAAAAGAGCAAATGTACTCATATTAGATTTTATTCTTTTATTAATGTTTGATATATATATATATGTATTTATTAATAAAATTCAGAGTTGCTATATGGAGAAATAGCTTTGTACGAATATTGTCTTTGTAGTGTTTATCAATAATGTATGAGATTGCCTCCTATGCTCCTTTTCCTTTATTCTCTTGCAGGCAGTAAATGTAGTTATCAGTTGTTTTTAAAATTTCTAGGCAGCCAAAGGACTAGTATCACTTAAATAAAGAAGGCAAATTGTCCCAAAGTAGGAACAATTTCCCTTCATTATGGAACATAAAGTCCTCATATGAAGGGGGAAGAATTTCATAGCTGAAAGCTTTCAACTACAGAAGATTTATGAGTAACTATGTATGTTGTTTCAAAGTGGACTCTCTATAATTAATGTCTAGGGGTTATCTTTGGTATATAATGGATTTTGATTTTTTAAATATTATTAGATAATATACAGAAGAATATATTTAATTGTATGTAAGTTATGAGAAATAATAAAAAACTCCTGCAAACACACCACCAAAACTAAGAAGTAGAATCAAAACTGCTGAGTCTTCTCTCTGTTCTCTACCCTGATCCCACCTTCCTGCTTTCACCAAAGAAATCACTCTGACCTTAGCTTTATGTTCAACATCCACATAATTTTTATCTGATTTTGCTTATTATTGAGATTTATAAAATTGATATCATACTTTAGTCTTCTGTGCTTGCTTTTTTTACTCAACATTATGTTTCTAAGGTTCATCCACTTTACTTTAACTAGTGTTCATTCATTTGTACTACTGTATAATATTTTATTGTATAAATACAAGAAAATGTGTTTATTATTCTATTAATGATATTTGGGTTGTTTGGGGCCTATTATGGACAATACTTCCATGAACATTTATTTTAATGTTTCCTGGTACACATGTGCAAGATTTAGCATAAGTAAAAGAGTAGACATGCTAAGAGTAGAATTGCTGAGTTGTAGGGAATTCAAATATTCAACTTTAAAAATTCATGTCAAAATGTTTGCCAAAGTTATGGCATCAATTTTCAGCCCTTTTGCTCTATAGCTTCACCAGTTAGAATGGCCATTCTAGTCTTTTGTTCCTTGTATTAGTCTGCTCAGGTTGTCCTAGCAAAATACCTCAGATTCAGTGGCTTAAAAAACAAGAGATTTATCTTCTCACAGTTCTGGAGGCTGGAAGTCCAGGCTCAAGATGTTGGCAGTTTTGGGTCCTCCTGAGGCCTCTTTCCTTGACTTGCAGATGACCACTGCTTTCTTGCTATGTCCTCACATGGCCTTTTCTCTGTGTGTATACATCCCTCTTATCTCTTTCTCTTCTTACAAGGACACCAGTCATATCAGTTAGGGCCCCACCATTATGACCTCATTTAACCATAATTATGTTTTTAAAGTCCCTGTCTCCAAACAGCCACATTGGGAGATGGGGCATCAACATACGAATTTTAGGGAACACAATTCAGTCCATAACAATTTTAATTTGTATTTCCCTAATTACTGATAGGCTGAGAATCCTTTCATCTGTTTAATAGTTGCCTATGTTTCCTATTCTGTGAAGTCCAGAGAATATCTTTTGTCCATTTTTCTACTGTTTATCTTTTTCTTACTTATTTGTATTGTTTTTTAAATACAAGCAAATAATCTTTGGTCAGCTATATATGACACAAATAAGTTATTTCATACCTTCTAACTTTTTTAATGTTGTCTTTTGATAAATAGCGGCTCTCAATTTTAATGAAATCAAATTTATCTTTTAGCTTAGTGTCTTTTTGTTCTACTTAAAATGTCCTTCCCTAGTTTAATGCTACCCAGATATAGTATATTTTCTTCTGAAAGTTCTAGTGTATCTTTGTTTTATATTCAAGCCATTAATGCACTTACAATCGACTTGTCTGTATTATCCAATTTCTTTGTTTTCTTATGAATAATTAAGTTTTCCAGGACCATTTTGGAATGAATGGATTTTTTAGGTGTGTCTGAGCTGTTCTTGACCATTCACATAAATTTCAGAATTGGCAATCCTGTAAAACCTCTATTAAGTATTTTTATTGTAATTGTATTGACTATATAAATTAAGTTGGGGGAAACTTACACCATTATGATGAGTCTTTTCTATCCATAAACAAGATGTACCTCTCCATTTATTTAAGACTTCTTTAATATCTTTCAATAAGGTTTTATTTTCTCCATAAATGTCTTGCACATTTTTATTTAGATTTATTCCTAGGTAGTTTTTTTTTCCATTTTAAATAATTTTTAAGCTCTCTCTTTGTTCCTGGGTTATAGAAATCCAATAGATTTTTGCATCTTGAGCTTATATCTAGCCATCTTGCTAATATTGTTTTTTAGTAAGAGAGGATTTTCTTAGCAAAGAGGAATAAATGTAAAATTAAATAAAAAGGTTATGGGTCAGCTCTGGTCAATAGAACTTTCCATGATAATGGAAATGTTCTTAGTGCTGTCAAAAACGACAGCCATTACTCACATGTGTTTTTAAATTTTTAAATGTAAGTTCAATAAAATTAAAATTTCAGTTCCTAAGTCAAACTTGCCCACATTTCAAGTATTTAATAGCCACTTGTGACTAGTGGACACTATACTGGACATTGTATCTCTAGACTATTAGACTGTGAAGCCATGGCGTCCCGGGATTTTATCTTTGTCAATGGCATAGTGAGATCTTTCATGTGACAGTTATTCTGTTATTAAAAAGAGGGCCTCCCTGGTGGCGCAGTGGTTGAGAGTCCGCCTGCCGATGCAGGGGATACGGGTTCGTGCCCCGGTCCGGGAGGATCCCATATGCCGCGGAGCGGCTGGGCCCGTGGGCCATGGCCGCTGGGCCTGCGCGTCCGGAGCCTGTGCTCCGCAGCGGGAGAGGCCACAACAGTGAGAGGCCCGCATACCGCAAAAAAAAAAAAAAAAAAAGAGAAGTTACTTAACCTAGTCATCCCGAACTTTTTGAAATAATCCAACATAGCTTTCACCATCCATGAATTTCTTGAATCATATTTATGTTTCTAAACTATTTCTTATGTCATGTGTTCACTTTGTAGCAAGTTCATTGTCCTAAAATGGCACATACCAAAGTATCAAGAGGTTCCCTTATTCCTGATAAGCTGTGATTGGATGAAGAAGACCTTGTTACCCTGCCTATCTGATTTTTATTATAATCAGATGTTAATCTGTATCAGTCTCCATATTCAAAATTCACCTTCAAAATTATATGTTATTCCCATGATGGTTGTCTTTATTTCATTTAGCTAGTATCATGACCTTATAAATGCAGTTTTGGTCATTTTCTACTAAAACCTCATATTTATCTGTGTGGAAATACATCTCCTACTTGTTTGCCCTCTTATAAACTCTTCCTGTAATTTAATCCTCATGAGCTTTATTTCCCCGAATTTTAATTACTTAATATTTTGTAAAACATTTAAGAGATCACTGGTATGCTCTTTTTTTCAGTCATCTATACTTTTAAACAGTGTGTTGCAATAAGAAATAGTACTGGTAATCAGAAGACCAGAGTCCTAGTTTTACCCATAAAAATGAACTATATGTGCATTTAAATAAGTTTTATATAAGGTTATATAAGGTTTATTCTGATTCTAAAATTGTTATGATTATTTAGAAAATTATGTTTGAAATATGACATTATTCAAAACCAATAGAGGTTTGAAATCTATTAAAAATCTACAAAGAATTCAACTATTTCACCTTTTTCCCTGATTTGATATTAAACTGTAATCCTTCATCTTTCACTTAACAGCATGCTGTAGCTGCTGTTGACACAAAGACAAAATATAATGTCTAAATATTGTGTACTTGTTTTTAAATGAATACTTTTGTTTAAAATTGTCTTTTACATAGATTCTTGATTCCCTTTTCACAACTTTTCCATTCCCCATGCTACTGCAATCAATCACTCATGATAGAAAATTATTCTCTTTTCTGTTTGCTAAAGCTCTTTTTAAAATACCAAGTTTCAAATGATCATCAATTCAAGAAACTTTGGGAAATGAACCTCATAATTTCCAGAATGAATATTTTGTTTCACTGGCTACCAGGACACCATCCTCTCCTAGATTTCTCCCCTCTCACTCACCATTCCTTGGCAGCCTCCCATGGTGATGCCTCCCATCCCTCAACGTCTGTTAGAATGCCCTAAGGCTCATTCCTGGCCCCCTTCACTCTCCATCTACCTTAACTACTCATGAGTTTTAATCTAGTCCCATTACTTTAATGGGAAGATGACTTATGACTCCCCAGTTCATACTTCTAGCCCTAAGCACTCACCTAACCTCCAGACTCCTAATTCCAATTTCCCACTAAATATCTCCAATCTATGCATAATAGACATTTCAAACTTAGCAAATAAAACTAAATAGTTTGCTTTGATCCATCCATTGCACTCCAGTTTTTCCTGGCTCCATAACTCATCCAGTTGCTCAGGCCAAAAATGTTAGATTCATCCTTAAACTCTCACTTTCCCACAATTCCTATGTCCAGTCCATCAGAAATTCTTGCCAGTCTAACTTGAAAATACATCCTGAATCCACCTACCTCTCACCTTACTCTTGCCGTCTTTTCTTACTCCAAGCCATCATTGCTTGCCTCATCTAATGCAATAGGCAGCCTCTTCCACAACCTCCTTGCTTCCTCCCCTCTTGCCCCAATCCTTATAGTCTCTAACCAATACAATAGCCAGAATAATCACAAAAAAACCATGAATCATATTACATTATTTCCCAAAACCTGTTCCCATCACTTTAGAATAAAAATTAAACTTTTTACCTGTCCCACATGCTTTATTCAGTATTTCTTCTGCCCTACTCTCCAAGCTCGTTTACTACTACTATTCTCTCACACACACATCCAGATTTTCTTTCTGCAGTGGCTTTCCCAACATCAGGGCCTTTGCACTTGCTATTCCCTAAAACCTGGAAGATTTTAAAAATCTGTAAGATTCCTCCAAGCAAGATCTTAGAAGGTATTTACCTTTCATTTTGGAGAGACATTTGGTAGAAGACATTTTTGCAGAAGATTGATACATTTTACTTTGGCGGCTATTCACACATCTGGCAATTTCCAAGTTGGTTAAATAACAAATGTGAATTGATGAAACTAAAATAAAAGAACTGTAGTTGGTGAGACCTATGTGTTTTAAACCGTGAACTTTGAGGAATTGTAGACATGCAAACTACACCATGGTTTCAGTGTTAATGTGTGAGAATTAGCTAAGGTATTTTCCAAATACTCATTACTCTCTAAAGAGCTTCTGAGCAGGAAATCAGAACAGGGCCTGTGGACCTGAATTTTATCTAGTACCACAGTTGATTCTGTTGCAGATGGTTTTCAGTCAGCCCTTTGAGAGACACCAAGCTGGGGTATTTGCCCAGATATGATTACCAATGGTCATGCAAGTCACCAATGAGATACAATCGAGAATCAACAAATGACTGAAAAGAGTGACAAAAGAAGAAGAGGATCCAGTAAGGACCAGTAGAGACGCTATCCCAAGCACTCGTGGCGAGGAGTTTTACAAATCCATTCATATAAATGGATGATAGTTAACAGCCAAATGGCACTGCATACTTTTTTAAGTTGCTGAGTATTAAAGTGTATGGCTAAGCATCATAAGTTTTGTTAAATTATATTTTGGTTGCTATAAAATTAGGTGTACATTGTGTGTCATAGATGTAGGGATACAGATGTGTAAATATATGTCGTTGTTTCAGTTCTTCAGCTGATACTTCATAATGTCTTTGCAACTTCTAAATGAAGGACCTCTTCAAATATTGTTTAGAAAGAAAAGATGCCTGTTCATCCCTGTCCACCTCCCTTTCTTCATCCCCTTCCTTGTCCCTTCCCTTCTTTTTTTTTATATCTTTATTGGAGTATAACTGCTTTATAGTGTTGTGATCCCTTCCCTTCTTGAACAAATTAGTCCATTAAGTGAGGTAAAATAACCCTTTGTCAGCATGGGGGAGGTGGGCATTCAAGGAACCACATGACTTGGCATTGGGTCTCAGAGTCTGAGAAAGGGGAGAGGATGTCTGCATAAGGGAGCCTGGAGTTGACTGCTGAAATCTGATTCGTGTGAAAGGGCATCCACATGAGGAAGTGGCCTTGGCAACCACTCTGTACAGATTGTCATAACCCGTGCCAGGTGGAGAAAATGTGTGGATGGGAAAGTGGCAGCTACAAGAATTTACTTAAATACAGGAAGATTGATCAAATAATTAAGGATATTAAGAATATGGTAATCAGTGTTATTTTAATATCTGTGGAGGGAGTTAAAATATGAAAAGGGCAAAAACTAGAATGAAAGGGTGTTGAAAGGGAATGGAGGATGTTAATGTGAACATATGATTTTCAATATAGAGACATTATAGAAATAAACATAGACTATATGTATGCATATGTTTATGAATGTGTTTGTGAATATGTGTAAATGGTTATGAATATGTGTTTTCATATGTGTGTATGTATATATGTACATAAATCCCCTAGCTCTGCCTATTGAGAGTACCTGGGACCACTGCTTCCCAAGAGCAATGAATACACCTAGTGTCCAGATCTTGGTTTCTAAATACAGCTCTCCAACTGAAGGAACTAAAGGTCTTTGGAGAAATGGCTGATTCTAGAACCACTACAGGGAAAATATAAGATGACCCTAGAACATACTATTGTTTCAAGAAGTAAGGGATCAGCCATAAAAAGAAACGAAATTGAGTTATTTGTAGTGAGGTGGATGGACCTAGAGTCTGTCATACAGAGTGAAGTAAGAAAGAGAAAGACAAATACCGTATGCTAACACATATATATGGAATCTAAAAAAAAATGTCATGAAGAACCTAGGGGTAAGACAGGAATAAAGGCACAGACCTACTAGAGAATGGACTTGAGGATATGGGGAGGGGGAAGGATAAGCTGTGACAAAGTGAGAGAGCGGCATGGACATATATACGCTACCGAACGTAAAATAGATAGCTAGTGGGAAGCAGCCGCATAGCACAGGGAGATCAGCTCGGTGCTTTGTGACCACCTAGAGGGTTGGGTTAAGGAGGGTGGGAGGGAGGGAGACGCAAGAGGGAGGGGATATGGGGATGTATGTATATGTATAGCTGATTCACTTTGTTATAAAGCAGAAACTAACACAACATTGTAAAGCAATTATACTCCAATAAAGATGTTAAAAAAAGAAGAAGAAGGGAGATATCAAAGAATAATTGGGAAACATCAAAGGATATAGAAGCCAAACTGAAGGGGTTTCCACTGGACAAATCTTGAACAATCTAAGCCTCAAAATAAATAATGGTAGAAACGTATTATAGTCAATTGAATAAAATAGGAGTCTATGAGTTCATACTGATTTAAATAATTAAATTGAATAAATTATGTTTGATGAGGAACAGGATATTTACATAATTACAAAGTGCCTTACCACAAAAATTATTAATAATGAAGGAGAAAAAAATAACTTTACAATGGAGAAGACTGGGTGATATACACCTTAATCAAATGAGTAAAATAATATTCCAGTAAGGTTACAAGTTAAAAGTTTGCCAAAATTGTTTGATAGGAAGCAGTGAGAAGAACAGAGCTTTACCACTGTGTTATTCCTGCCAACTACACATATCCTGAATAATCATGAGACAAATACAAACAGCTAAATCCTACAAAATAGCTGATCCATATTCTTTAAAATTTTCTAGTTTATGAAATTCAAGGGAAGCCTGAGAAAATTTTCCAGATTAAAAAACTAAAGGGCTTCCCTGGTGGCGCAGTGGTTGAGAGTCCGCCTGCCGATGCAGGGGACACGGGTTCGTGCCCCGGTCTGGGAAGATCCCACATGCCGCGGAGTGGCTGGGCCCTTGAGCCATGGCCGCTGGGCCTGCGCGTCTGGAGCCTGTGCTCCGCAACGGGAGAGGCCACAACAGTGAGAGGCCCACGTACCACAAAGAAAAAATAAATAAATAAATAAAAAACTAAAGAGACAGGACAACTAAATGCAACATGCGACACTGGGCTGATCCTTTCATTATGAAGGACATGATTGGGATAATTGACAAAACTTGAAAGGGGTCTGAGGATTAGTAGCTCTGTAGTCATGTGTCAGTGTTAATTTCCTGATTTTCATGATTATAGTTGGATATATGTTTGTAGGAAATACTAGAGGATTTGGGGGAGACATTGCATTGTGTTGGCAACTACTCTCAAATGGTTTGGGAAATAAATTATTTTTATTGTCATTTCAACCTTTCTTTAATTTTCGAGATTGTTAAAAGAAGTCAAACAAAGGAGAAGACCCCTGAGTCAGGTAACCCTCCTTTTCCTGGCGACTCCCATAGTTAAAAGCTCAGTTTACAATGGTGGTCAGTTTTGCAGTCTATTTGTGCTAATTTCTGTTACTAACAACATAGCATCTTATTTTCTATTTGAGGTTTTTGGATTTTTCCTAATTATGCTTTTGCTTTTTATTCTATCAAATGTCTATGAATTTAATAAAGTCCTCGGTATTAACACAAAATCAGTAAGATTCATAAAAATAAAAATAAGTTCTTGGAGAAATTTATAAATTTCTACCTGCATTCAAATTGGAGTAAGTTGGCAAGAAATTTATAAGGGGAAAATACTATAAGGAGCACTCCCATTCAGAAACTCAAAATGGTTGCACGTGTTTATCCTGTAAGAGGTCTGTGATGAAACAGCAGGATGAAGGCTGTATGTCCAAACTTAAATGCAATCTTTTAAATCACCTTTCATGTCAGGCCATGTAAGAACTGGGCAATTCAAGAAGTAAATTAGGGCTTCCCTGGTGGCGCAGTGGTTGAGAGTCCGCCTGCCGATGCAGGGGACACGGGTTCGTGCCCCTATCCCGGAAGATCCCACATGCCGCGCAGCGGCTGGGCCCGCGAGCCATGGCCGCGGAGCCTGTGTGTCCGGAGCCTGTGCTCCGCAACGGGAGAGGCCACAGCAGTGAGAGGCCCGCGTACAGCAAAAAAAAAAAAAAAAAAAAAAAAGAAGTAAATTAGAACAATTCTTATTTTCAATAATTTCTTAGGTCAACACTTAGAATAATGAAAAACTTATCTTTAACTCCAAGAAATCTGGACAGTTATTAAAGCAAATGTGTTGTCCTACTGGCCTACACCTGGTTATAAACAGCAGTACGACTTCAGAAAACCCTGGACACTGAGTGGACTTTCTAAATATAGCTTTTTCTTTCTATAAAGGTGTTTTACAAGAATGCTATCTTTTGTGAAAATGTGGCCTTTATAAAGGGTACACTAAGGTCTGTGACTTTTAGACCTAGAAAAGATTTGAAATATTTTCTTAGCCTGGGAATCCACATTTTAGAGGCATAGAAAGAGAAACCCAATGAAATTAAATATTTTGCCCACCATCAAATGGCAAACAAGCAGTAACGACAGCACTCAAGCCTCTGTCTTCTAAATCCATTGAATGCAGCATAAATAGATTGCAATAACTGCTGATTTTCATTGTCCTCAACACTACATTTCTTCTGTGCCTTATCCCTTTTCTTTTAAGAGGGATGACAACATTATCTGCAAACTTTATCTATAACTATTTTTTTTTAATTTTGCTGTTTAGTAACTCATTTTTGAAAAATTCTGTTTCTATGTTGAAAATGTGTAAGGACATTTACCTTCTTTCTTGAAACACCTTTGCCTGCATTTATCACATTTTATTTTGAACTATTGTGTAGCAATAAGTACAAAAGCGCGTCTAGTAGAAGAGATAATGTCAGAGGCAACAAGGTGTGTGTATGGGGGGGGTCGGGGTTAGAGTTGACATACCTTAAGGGAGATGAGGAGAGAGGGAAGAGAATAGAAATTTTATTTATTGGAAAAAATATGATGGCAAGTTAGAGAATTTTGGCTAAACTTAATACAATATAGCTTTCCTTAACTTAAATTCCGGGTTAACTTCCACTGTTTACATTGCCACAGACTAGGGAATAAACAAAGCAAAAAGATTTTTGGTACCACCATTTTGTGTTAATTTCATAAAGATTTCTACAAGACTTTTTAAAAATAAATTGAAAAACGAAAGTCTTGTCTTTAGCTTATTTTCCCTGTGTGCTTGCACTTTAATAAGTTGATAAATGATATTTAAACTCAATAGTTATGATTAATTCTGTCCCACAATTTTTAAAAGCACTGGGGATTGTGTGCGCGTGCATGCGCGCACCTTTACAACCAGTAAAACAAAGTTCTTGATCAAAAAATTATTATCACTTAGACTATTGAATAAAATCAGATATGATAGAGGGGCGAGCTGTTGATAGGTTTAAAAGTCACCCTAGGTGATTAATTCATGCAGCAGTGTTGCACGTTTCTCTTTAGATGAAGCACTTAGAAGTATAACCAAGCTTGGCTCTAATTTCATATCTGAGACCTGTTTTATTTAGAGTTCTTTGGCAAGTGCTTGCTCTGTGTTTTTATAGTCTTTGGTTGTGCTATAAAAATGTCAAAATTATGAATTAACAGATATGCAAAAGTGAAATCCTAGAAGATAGGATAAACATGAAGTCCTCTAATTATCACTCAAATAAGTTTGGTTGACACAGAACTGGGAATCAGATAAAGACATTAATAATTCATAATGCTGAAGTTAAAATCTTCTAGTTACAGTACAAAAGAAATCCTAATTTGTACCACAAGGTAATGAATTCAGTACTTTTCATTTGTTAAATATTTGCTTATTACCCTGCACCGTGCATATAACACTGTTGCCAAATTTGGAGGGCAAACAGGAAAAACAGACACTCTCTACCCTCAAGTTGTTTATACTGCAGTCAGTGAAATTTCTCTACTTTGAGATCTTTTAATTCCTCAGTTCATTGTAACATCTTCTTCAGATGAATTGTTTTTTGTTTGTTAAAACCAATGTTTAGCACTTTAAATAGTTTCTTCAATGTTCCTGATGGTGAAATAGAGTCATCATGCTAATTTCCAATACTAATTATAGAGTTGATAGGAGAAATGCTCAAGATTGATAGTAAAGTGATTTCGATAATCTACAAAATGTCTTGAGGTTTCCCAGATAACAACTTGTCTCCCAGACAAAAATGCACTTATTATTGATATTCCAAGCTTATAAAAATGTTTGTACTTTAATCATATAGCGATTTTACAACATCTTTTCATTCACATTTTAAGATATTTTGTTCAGTAGATTATCTCATTTTGAAACTATTGATTTATATATACATACTATGTAAATATTAGTATATATTTCTCAATGACTAGATTAGTGCTTTCTTAACTACTTAAATTTGTTTAATTCATATTGTTGTTCTTCAGCATTTCTTTTACTCACTGGAGCCTATCCCACTGACTTCAAAAAGCCTGAAAACTCTGAAAATCCCATTTAAAGTAACTGTATGGAAAATCGTTAAAATAACATATAATGGTAGAGAAGAAGTGTATTTAACATTGTGCTGAGATTATTCCATTAATAAAGAGATTAATCAATAATTCTAACATTCAGACATATAATAAAAATGAAAAACAATCATAATACTGAGCAATGACATTTTCAATAAAGGGAGATATTGAATATTGTATAGGAAACGAGAATCTGCAAAGCAGATAAGTTGGCAATGATTATACATATATTTAAAATACGTTGAAACAGTCATAGACAGTTTTTCTTTTTGGATGGAAAGAGGCATATTGAAGTGTTCAAGCACTACTTCAATTGGAATAGATATTTAGACACTATACAGAAAACACATGATTGCAGAAGAGCAGATATTAGCAGGTGTGTGAATGTGTATGTCTTTAATTAATGCATTTTCTTTTATTCAAAAAGGAGGAGAATGCCAAATTTACTTTAAAGGTGGCATTGTGATATGTTAAAGTTCCATTCTTAGACTTTTGCTGCTGTTACTGTTCCTTTAGTATTCACCAAAGAGTACCGTCCTGTCATTTATCCAAGTTAGAAATCTAGAAGCAATCCTGGGATTCTCATTATAGGGTCCCCTACCTTCATGCTCCCCCCTCAAGAAGTAACAAATTCTTGGCTCTCCTATATAGGAAAGCTCTCTCCAATGTACGCCTGCTCTGTAACTCTCCGGGTCTCGGCGCGCGGCTGGGAGAGCCGCCCCCGCCGCCCCGCATCCCCTCGGCTCAGGATCAACGGGCCGCCCGCGCCGCCGCCGCCGCCCAAGTCGGTCTCTCACTCGCCCAGGGCGCGCGCCCGGGCGGGGTGTGCGCAGCCAACTCGGTCCAAGCGGGGGAGGGGAGGACATGGGGCGAGGGGGACGCCACCCAAGTGGTCTGGGGTTCGGACCCAGCTAGGCGAAACGCGCCGGGAATCGATGACGGCTGGGGAAACTCGGGCAAACCTTTCTTGGGGAGTCACCCCTCCGACACCCCACCGCCCAGGCGCTGCAACGGAGGGTGAGCGGAGGGTGAGCGGAGGCTGGGGGAGCTCAAACTTGCGAGAGCTGGAGGAGGCGTCGGGCAGGCGGCTGTCGCCCGAGCGCTGCGCCTGCGGGGGGAGGGGAGGCGGCTGCTGGGAGGGAGGGGGAGGAGGAAGAGGAGGGAACCAGGGAGGGGGCACGCGTTGGGATCGCGGCGCGCGGCGTCAGACGGAGCCTGGGCTCCCAGCGGCGAGGTGAGGCGGAGCTACGCTCCTTGCTGAACGCGAACCGAGCTCGGCGGCAGCGGGGAAGACGCGCCGGAGCCCAGGCCGCGACCGAGAGCGGGAGCGAGGCGGCAGCGGCGGCGGAGGGGGAGCCCGCAAGCTGCCGGGCGGGGAGCCCAAGCCGCGCTGTCGCCGCGCAGGGAAGACTTGGCCAACACACTCACACACACACGTTCACACACCCAGCCCGAGCTGGCGCTCGCGGCTAATCGTCAACATGGCGCTGGGGCTCCTGCCCGAGCGCGCGGCTGTCGCCACCTGCCCGGAAGCTTTGAGCCCGCCCCGCCCGGCCCCGCCCCCGCCCCCACCCGGCCCAGAGCCCACCCCTCGGCGGGGCCGACCGCAGCAGACAGCGAGAGAGGCGAGCGGGTTGCGGGCAGCGGGGGACGGCAAACTTTGCTGTTCGCCGCGCTTCCCCGGCCCGGCCCCTTCTCCCATCGCGAACGTCGCCACCCCACTTTCCTCCAACCCCGCACACCTCTCCCCACCCACCCCACCTCCTGTCGCTCCTCCTCGCCGCCTCGACTCTGCTCCGGGGAAAACTTCAAAGCGCCGGATCGCAGGCTCCCTGCTTACTCCCCGGCTGGGGATTTCAGGTCAGTGCCCGGAACACCTTTCCCCGCGGAGGCCGCGCGGGCTGGCGGCCGTGCGTGCGGCGGGCTGCAGTCGGCCCCCTCCCTCGGGGCCCAGACTAGCGGCGGGTGGCTCTTCTGACTCTCGCGTACCCCTCGAAGCTTGTGCCTCGCGCTTCACTTTGGCTGCTTTGCTCGCTTTCGTTTTTATTTCCTAGCTGTAAGTTATTAAAAATGCAGCCAACCTAAGCGGCCCGGCGTGGGCTTCGGGGAGGGAGGGGCGCGGCGGGGGCGGACTGCCGCCCCCCTGGGGGCTGGGAGGAGAGCAGGGAGTTCGCGGAGTGGAAGTTTGCAGGCAGTGTGTGCCTGTGTGCGCGGGAGCGCGGTCGTCGCTGAGTGCCGCGAGTCGGGCGTGGGGGGCGGGGGGGTGAGCTGGGCTGGAAGTTGGGAAGCTCGGCTCGTCGTTAGCTCGCCAGCAGGAAAGGGAGGGCGGCGGGTTCCCGTCTGCTTTCTTTTTCGACTCGGGAAAGAACTGTAAAAACCCCCAGCCGCCGCTGCCTCGTCTCGCCTCTCCGGGGGCAGCTCGTTCTTGCTCGTGGAACGACGGCGTGTGCGTGCGCGAGGGTGTGTGTGGCGGGCGCCCCGAGCCGAGCTCGACCTGGCCGCCGCTGCCGCGCGACTCGTGAGGGGAGTCCCGGTTTTTTGTTGTTTTGGCTTTCTTTGGCTTGCTCCAAAGCGTGAATCACGTGGATTAAAAAAAAAAAATACTAGGAAATGGAGCAGAGCGAGGGGTTCCGACTCTGCCCGCCCGCCAGCCAGCCAGTCAGGTCAGACGCTTTGTTTTGTAAATGTTCTTTTAAAATTGTAATCTGCCACCCTGGTCCACCCCCACCTTCCCCGCGACGTCGTGGGGTTGGTTTTAAGTTGTGAGACCCCAGGGGTGGGGGTAGATCGTGCGGGGGCGGCGGCGGGCGGGGGGGCGAGACCTGGGTCCTCCTCTGGGTAACGTGGAGTCTGGTGGAAAGCCCTGTAGGTCGTGTGCGAGTCTGCGGCCGGAGGAAGTTGGTCCCACTCGGAGGGCGTGCGGCGCAGAGGCTGAGGGCGAAGAGGAACTTGCGCACCCGGGCGCGATCCTCGGCCGAGGCGGGGAGGGCGAGGCGCCGCTGCGCCTTGGGGCCCGCGCTCGGAGCAGGCGGGCGGCTGCGCTGCAGAGCCTCCGCCAACTAGGGGGCTCGGGGCGGCGGCGACGTGCTCCTGCTGTTTACCAAGCAAGCCCCGGGGCGCCGTGTGCGGAGTAGGGCGGCTCGAGGCACGCGTGGTCCCGGCGGGCTTCGCGCCGCCTGCACTCTCGAGTGGGCACGTCCCCGGGTCCCTGAGACGGCTGAGCCTGGCCTCGTGTAGGCCGAAGCCGGGGCGAGGCTTAATTTGCAGTTAATGAATCTTTTCCAGAAGTCCGCGATCTCCAGCTAGAGGCTGTGAGTGCCCGCGCGCGAGGGCGCGCGCCGCCGGCGTCTAAAGGGTTGGGGGGTTGCGGGGATGGAAGAGCGAAGGAGGGGGGAGGGTTATGTGTATTTAAAAACAAACCTTAAAAAAAGAAACCAGCGCGCTTCAAATAGGTATTCGTACAGCCTCTTGTGTCTAGAGTAGACAGCTCAGGGTTTTAGCTGCTTTTTTGTTTGTTTGTTTTTTTCTTTTTTTGAGAGAAGGCCAGAGGAGGGGTAGTGGTATTTGCTTCTAGGGGTAGTCTCTGGAGAAAAATCCGTAAAATGACTTAGGAATAAAAACGAGGAGGAAATGGCCCACCCCAGAAGGTGGTGGGTGGTGAACGCAGACAGACTTGGGTATTTGTAGCCATGTGACACTTGCTGTGGCACTGGAAACGGACACCGCGGGCCGAAATTAATCCTTAGGAGGTGTTGGATTCGGTTTGGCCAACAGAATTGCTTGTGTGGAAGGCATTTTAATTGTCGGCCTCTGAGACTCCTGTACGTGGACACTTGGAAAACACATTTGCTTCTCGACCCTTCCCACTCCACCCCCGACCCGTTATCTGGTCTGGGCTTTGCAGTGTCGGTTCCCGTGTTTATTATGGGCATGATTTCACCGCGAGGAGGAAGCGGGGAGATGGCGGTGATTAATATGCCGTCCAGGTTTAATCCGAGGCTGGCCTTTAGTGTGCGGGTTTACGCCGTCACTCACCGGGATTGCCTGGGGTAGTGGGGGGGGGCGCGGGGCTCGGGCGCCAGGCGCTCCGCGGGCAGGTCGGGGTTGGGGCTCGGACGGCCCCAGCGCTGTGCTTTGAGGCACTGTCACCAGTAGGTGACTGAGAGTTAATTAGGAAGTGTTCTCCGGATCAATGGGCCGCACAGCTTATTAGCGATTCTCTCCAGCCCTTTGCAGGGCCGGCCGGGCCTGTGCCTCCCACACAGGCCGGGACCCCGCGGCCCGGGCTGCGGAGAGCGCCTCTGGGAAGTGGGGAGGGATGGGCGGCGAGGGGCGACCGGGAGGTGAGTGTAACTTGGCCGGGCGGCGCGTTGCGTGCGGCGCCTCGAGGCCCGCGCAGCCCGCTCTTTCTTCCTGCTCTCGGTCGCCTCGACTGTGTCTTTAACTCGCTCCCGCTCGCGTCGCTGCCTGGCTGCTCCTCCCCGCCTCCCTTGCCTATCTCTTGTTCTCTAAGCACGACGCCTGTGCTCCCCGCCCAGTTTGGGATTAGACAAGATAAAAATCGGACTGCCCAGCGCGCAGAGCTGTGACTGTGCCCCGGCAGCCGGGCTGGCGGGAGCGCTGTGGGCCGGGGCCGGGGCGGACCCGCTGTGCGCTCGGGGCAGCCCGAGCCCGTAGAGTCCCACCCCGACCCTGCAGGCGCGGTCACGCTCCAGCGTTCTGTCTGTCTGGGGGCGGGCCGCGGAGGCGGCGGCAGACTCCCGTGAGCGAGCGAGCCTTTGGGCCCAGCGACCAGGGTGGAGGCAAGGCTGCGAGGGTTTCTCTTAACCCTTTAAAGACGATAGGGAGAGTGGGGGTGGGGAGCGTAGTAGCAATTCCTGGAGGCAAAGTAGCCCCCTGGGGAGAGGAGGCGGGAGTCTGGGCTTAGGGTTTTCCTTTCTCTTCTGTGTATGCAATCTCACATCCTGGTACATTGGGCTCGATTCTTCGAGGAACCAAACGCAGCTGCTAGGTGATCTAATTTGACCCGATACTTCTCAATGGGGAAGGTGTGAACACACACAGTGGGCACCCTCACTTAAGGAAGTGAGTTGGGGAGATGCAGAGGTTAGACCTTACCGTTCCCAGCGGCCCAGTATGTGAAGGTCTGCTCAGAGCTTTAGTCAGTGGGGCCTCTGACCGAGAGTGTTGCCTACCAAAGACCCAAGCCTGAAATGCCTGTCCACTGCGTACAGGTATGCGTCGGAGAGAGCAAAGGGGTCCTTGAGTTGTCTATGTAAATAAAAACACTTTTAACCATGAACTTGTGGAGAGTTCAAATAAGATATGTGCAGGGAGGCAGCCTCCAAACAGGAGTTGGACAGCGATGTGTACAAGGTCGATCATTTGTATACACATCCATGGGGTCAACATTGAATGGGTCTAAAAATTTAATACAACTCTGCAGGCATTGGTCTCGTTCTTTCCCTGAGGTAGACCCCTGAGGTAGGTGGGTTACCCTATAGAGAAATGAATCATTAGTCACATTCCTCTCTCCTTCCCCCTCCTCTTCCTTTTAGGGTTTGTAGTCTTAGGGGATCCTCTAGTTACATTAAACTGCAACCCCATATTGGTCTGGGAACGAGCCCCATTATAGGCAAAGCAAGAATGTAAGTCGTGGGGAGGTGTACGTGTTAGACAGGAATGCACAGATTAAGATGTGCGCCTGAATGACATGTGCTGAGACAAATCAAGACACTTGGGCTCTGGTGCCCACATGGAACAAGAGATAGAGAAGAGAGAAAGAACTGGCCGCGAGGAATGTAAACATGGGTATGCAAATACTGAGACCTAGAGCGAGATCCTAGGAGAAAATTCCAGACTTTGTTGAGCTGGCAACTGGAGCAGAATTTCTGTAAGTTCGTTCGAGAGACAAAAGCCCATTTAAAGGTGTGAAGAGGGTCACCTGGAAACACAAAAAGCATTCACATGCATACATCCATGCTTAGATACACAGGCTGAACGACAAAAACTCCTCAGTGCCTGATGAAGATTTTCCTGCCCGGTGAGACAGAGCAGGGCACGGAAGTGTGGGCCACACAACCACATTCGCACACTCATTCACTGGGAAATACTGTGTCTTCGGCTAGAGGGAAACTGAGGGCGACGGTGCCTAGCTAAGGGTGGATGGCCCTTGGTTACTAAGATTGCTTCTGGTTATAGTTTCTTCCCATCTGGAGTGGGGAAGAGAGTATGTCTTGAGCAGGTAGGAGGATTTCTGAAAGATTTTTGAGTTCTGGACCCTGAGAGGATGGATGGTGGAGGAAAAAGGAGTAGCTTTGCATTCTGGGTCGGAAGCAAGGGATGTTGCGCTCCTCTAAGCCCTGTTTGCTAAGGTGGCGCAGGGCCTAGTGAACTGAGAGAGACTGAACCGAAAGAAGTACGAAGCTCGGCCTCTGGGCGGAATCAAGGGGAGGTATGCTTACTTTCCCTTTTTTTTTTCCCCCTTGAGGAGACCGTGCGGGGACGGCCAGCGTAGAGAGGATTAGCAGGCGCCTCTGTGACCCCAGACGCGCGCGTAAACTCGGCTTGGGTTTGGTTTGCGCGTGGCGTCGGTTTGCCGCGGTCCTTCTTTGTCTGAGCCCAGCCGGGAATTCCAGCTTTTATTGGGAAGACAGCACTCGGGTGGAGCCCGCGCTGGGTTGGGCACGACAGCCGGGGCTGGGCAGGAGGCTCGCCGGCCTCCGAGCCGCCCGAACCCCAGGACGGTCCTCGGGAGTGCCCAGCGGCCCCGGCAATGCCACCTCGGTGGTTTCCTCGAGGGCGGCGGGCCCGGCAGACCCAGCCCGGCGGGGCGTGGGGCCTCACGGGTCCACTTGGGCCGCCGTACCGCCCCTCTCCCCGCTGGCCCCACCGCTCCCCCGCCAGCCCCACCGCTCCCCCGCCAGCCCGAGGCCGAAAGGAGCTCTGAAGGCCCTCTGTTAAGCTCCAGGGTCACACCCGTACCCTGGGGGCCGCGCAGGGGCGGGAGGACCTTCTCCTGGCTGGAGGCCTCCAGCCCTCGGCTCACACGGTTTGGGCCTGGAGGGGCCTCGCCCAGGCAGGGGAGGGGAGGCCTATCCCGACCGGGCTGCCTCGCCCGAGTGAACGGCTGGCAGGATTCCGTCTGTTTGCAAGGCTGGCTGCGCTGCCGGGGCCTGGATGGTGGCGCTGGCTTGAGAAGCAGCCGGGGCAGGAGTGGAAGGTCTTCTCAGGCCACCCCCGTGGCAGCCAAGCCGCCTGTGCCCCGAGCACTTGGCCGGGGACGTCTCCCCAACCTCCAGCCCGGCCCGTCGGCTTTCGCTGGTTGCCCGCCATGTGTTCCTCCGGAAGGGATAGCTGACTTTCTGTTGGATGGGAATTAACCAATGAGCTTCCCCCCACCCCCGCAACGTTTCTGTAGCAGGCCCCCTTTCCCAGCGCAGGCTCATTTCCGCCGGCCCCTATTCGAGGGTGTTGGAATTGGGTGGGGGCGTCCCCGCACTTTGTTATTTCTTAGAACCATGTCTCCCCGGCCAGCCATCGCCCCTCAGCACCCATGGGCTCCGGCGCCCCGTGATTAGACTAGCGGGGAAGTCCGCTAGGAGAAGATCCTGACAGCATTAAATAGAATTTGATCTAAAAGACAGTTTCCAGTATAATCTCGTTATGCATCACAGACTCCCGGTGTTATTTTGTGGAAGGCGGACAATGATCAATTGACATTGACCCGGGGCCGGGCGAGCTTTTAGATGGTAATTGCCATATTGATTTGCATGCAAAAAGGAGACCTGCTAAAGTTAAAGACCGGAAGCTAAATGAAACTAAATTTATTGTCTAGGTGCAAACCAGAGGAACTACTGGGGGGAAGAGGGTGAGTGAAGTCAGGGTGCCAGGGGCAGAGCAGGTGAGAGGCCCAAGAGCTCCGGGAGGTCACAGATTTGGGAGCGATCTTTGCCCTGGTGATTTCAAAACGTGAGGAGCGGGCTTGTTTAGGGTATGGGGACCCAGCAGGGAAAAGTTATAAACAGGCACTATTGCATTGAAGGCACTGGGATCTTTTAATGCTAATAGTAACTGCGAGGGGGGAGGAGAGGTTTATAGGGTTATAGGGGTCTTCCTGCACCATTTCCGGCACCCCCCATTTCTGTTGTTCTACCCGAGCGCTTATAACCGTGCCAAGGGCACCCAAATTCTTGCATCTGAAGAGTTACATTTTTTTTTAAAGACAGGCCTTAAACTTTCCCCGCCCCCCCCCCCCCCCCCCCGCGAGTAGGGGGCGGTTCTGCATGCCGCTGCGGGCAGACCTAGACGTTTGGAGGCTGCGGGAGTTCCTCCCCGGACGCAGCAGCAGCAGCCCCAGACTCGGCCGGACGCCGATCGCTTTGGGAAGCGGCTCGTTCCAGGTGGCCCAAGTGGCGGGGGCGGGGGAGGGTCTGCCGGGGCCAGGGACTCACGGTGCCGGGGGTGGGGGGATCACCTCCCTGGAGGTTGGAAGGGCCTGCACGGAGGGTGTGGAGGAGGGAAGGCGGGGGCTGGAAATCCTGTCCCAATCGGCGGTGATCGCCAAGGCCGGAAAGTTTAAAAAAGAGAGAAAGCCACTGGCTGCAAGCCAGGGGCTGCCGGGCCGCCGGGGCGTGTTTGGCTGACTAGAGGGGTGAGGACCCGGCTCCGCCATCGCCTCGGTCCCTCCCGCTGCGGAGGCCCTGGCTTGCCCCAGGCGCTCCTGGAGCCATTTCACGCATCCGGAGCCTCGGCCACTGGAGGAGCCACCCGCCCGGGGCCGGGAAGCCGCAGGGGCGGCTGAGTGTCCGGCGCTCCTGCCCGTTCCCCTTCCCACCGAGCTGAGCTGGAGACGGCCCTGGGTCGTGGAGCCTGTGGCGTCTGTGGCATCGGGTGTGGATGGTTCCCGGAGCTTCTGAAAGCCCGGGGCAGACCAGGAAATTGAAGATGGGGTGGGGAGGGGATGTTGAGCGCTGATCCTGCGCTGCTGGGATGAGAAGTTGGGGAGAGGAGAGAGAACCCCAACCTCCGGCTTGTCTCGGGACTTGGCTTTTTGTGGGGACCCCCAGGAGTCCAGGAGGGTCCAGCATCTTGCAAGCCGCTTCCCCCTCAGTTGCCTCCCCAGCCCACTTTGGTCCCTGGGTTTTTCATTAAAGTCCTAGGAAAGGTAGATGTAGGCAGTCTTTCCAAAGGGCTTTTGCTCTGTCTAGATAATTTGATTGATTGCTTTATGTGGCAAAACTAGTGTGGCAAGCCTTCTTGTAGTTCCAGGTGTCAGCACTTTTTCCAGAGACCTAAGAGTAGCACCCACCTCCCACTGCCTGTTCTGGGCTCCTGGAGGAGGGGAAAGTGGAGCCTTGTTGGGAATCCCTGGCCTCACAGCAGGGTGTTCCAGTGTAGGGAGATGGGTAGGATGTTGGCAGAAATTTCGAAAGACTTCACATGGACCAAGAGATTTCTGGGTGTAGGAGAAACTAGGATGCGGGCTCCTTGTGGACCGAATTTCATAGGTGTTAAGTGCTATCCTTTTACTCTGTATTGGAGTACAAGGGCTAAGGAAGCCTTCCGAACTTCTTGGGGATTCGGGATGGCACAATTTGACCGATAATTGGCTCCTCTCCGCAACTCCAGGACTGAGTTTGACCGTGGCCCATTTTTACTAGCTGTGTGACCTTGGGGACAGGTTATTTATGGCCTCTGAGCCTCAGTAAGTTTCTTATTTGTCAGACTGGGTATAATTTTCCACCTTTAGGATCAAAGAATACTTGGCACATAGTAGGCCCGGAGGATTAGTAATTGCTTTGAATGACTGGTCAGATTCCTATAGGTTGCTTCTCCGTTCCCTGCTGCCCCTGAGGTGCCCGCCGCCCTCCCCCCGCAAGACCTGCGTAGGCCAGTGTCTGGGGACCAACCTGCAGGTTAAGCTCCCCTCCAAGGGTATTCCTGAGGCTATTCCTCCAGGTCTGC
Source organism: Mesoplodon bidens (assembly GCF_964165515.1). Classification (NCBI taxonomy): domain Eukaryota; kingdom Metazoa; phylum Chordata; class Mammalia; order Artiodactyla; family Ziphiidae; genus Mesoplodon; species Mesoplodon bidens. Next base: position 153,547 of record NW_027672245.1, on the reverse strand, counting down.
CTCCGTGGGTTCCTCCTTCTTTCCCTTTGTTACAGTTCTTTGCATTCTGGGCTTTAAAGGAATCCATATGAAAAGGCTGGGATTTTTTTTTCTCCCCCTAAGTGGGATCATTTATATGGTTAGGAATTGATTCCAGAACCGGTATCTAGGTGCTCTTTGGCAAGTCCTCCCGTCATTCTTTCGGGGGGAGGGAACAGCAGCGGCTGGAGGGGAGAGACCTGGTGGGAAGAGGTGAAAGGGTCTGGCCCGCTGCAGAGGCCAGAGGTGCTGTGGTTTGTCTGATAGGGATTAAGTCCGGATGTTATGAGGTCTCAGTGTGGTTTTCAATAAAAGTCTGTCAGGGATTGCTTCTTTTCTATGGATATGTATTTTAAAAACTTTACTAGCATGAGAAGAAAACCAGACCTGTATGGATCCAGGCCGGTAGTAAGCTACTGTGATCAGGTTTCCTACTAGACTCCCAGAGGGGAAGTCAGCGTTTGATTGAAGCTACACTTGGTTCTTGACTCTCTGGGGATGCCTGCTCTGAAACAGGAGCCCTCCCTTTCTCTCCTCCCCCCCACCCCCCTTTTCCCTTCTTCCCCTAAAAGCCTTTGTGCTGAAAGAGCTTCAGTAGGCATGAGTCCCTGGTACCTCTCTAAAGAATGCCTTCCAGTCTTTGCTGACATTGTTTTGTGAACAGTGGGTTTTACCAGGCCAGCAGTTTTCCCCCGATCTTAGCTCACTATTTTAGAGGTTCGAGTATGCCCAGGATGCGCCCAACTGCAGTGCTTTCCAGTGTGTGTAGCCAGGGCCTTGCCTGTAATCTGAAAGACACCTTAACCTTTGCCCTAGGTGCCCCCCCGCGGGTGGGGGTGGTGAAGGTGGGGAGAGCAAGGACAGGGGATCTTGTTGAGGGTCTGTTTGTTTTCTCCAGCCACAGAGGCAGAGGGGTGGAGTGGGGCGAGGCCGAGAGTACGTTCCAGCCTTGGGTCTGATTTAAAACTTGGTTTAATTGGAGAAACTCTTAGGCATTTAACAGTTCTGTACAAATGCAAACTTGACATAGCTCTAGGCCTACGTCAATTAGGAAAGAATAAATGAAGTACAGAGATGTCCAAACTATGTAATTCCTAGAGTTGTCTGCCCTCCCGTAAACACATGACAAGTGCCAAGGCATTTCCAGTCAAAACACCCATGGAACCAGCAGCCTCCATCCTTTGTATTTATTATTTTATTAACAGCATTTTACAGAGCATTTAACAAGCACAGCCTGCCTGCTTTCCACCACAGCTCTCAGCAGACTGAGGGGTGGAAAACAGATGGGGGTGGCGAGGAGTGGTCTCTAGAAGAGACTTCTAAGCTGGAGACATCTCTTCAGATGGGCAAGGAAAAGGAACATTTGGGGTTCCTTTCTCCTGGCCCCAAAGAGAAGACAAAAGTAATGCTTTGGAGGAAGAAATCCCCTCTCCCTTCTCCGGAGGAAAGTTGTGCAGATGTGGTCTGTCTAGTCTCCACTTGGATTCCAGAAGGTGTGAAGCAGGGTCTGCTTTCCCAATACTCTGCCCATCAGTTATTGGTGCTTTTCAAAGAATAAGTATTTGTCTGCTATCATTATTCTATATCCTGGTGGAAAGTTTATAAGGAAAACTAATGCCTTTCTTAAGTCATAAAATGAGCCTTGTATGATTATTTAATTAAAATCTATTTAAGGACCGATTAGGCGTGTAATTTGCGCTAATAATGACGATGATGGAAATGTTCAACTTAACCAAAAATCATAAAAGGAGACATTTTGATCAGTGGGGCGACCAGGAAGGATTCAGGGAGTTGGACGGTTTTCCGAAACACGAGGCTTTGGGCTGCAGAAAGTGCCGAGCTGCCTAGCCTCTGGGACCACGGTAGAGAGGGCTGCAGGACCCCAGGCTTGGCCGGGGCAGGCCGACCCACGCTTTGCTGAGCAGAGAAACCGACCCTGGGAGTCTGAACAACCTTTATTCCCAGCTGAGGAAATGGGGGAGGGGGCCTGAGAGGAAGAAACTCTGGGAGAGAGCTGATGAACCCCACAGAACTCTGCGCGAAATGGCTGTGTTCTCTTGCTTTAACAATCAGCAGCGACACACGCATTGCTGTCTAGGCTAGCCTTGGCTGGAGCCTGGAAGGGTGGGGGGAGGGGGGGTCTCTTGTTCTGGAGAAACCTGCCAGCTGCTGGGCTTGGTGCGAAGGCAGACACAATGCTGCTGTTGGTTTGATCTCTAACTGGATTGTTAGTCTGGCTTTAACTGTGTGGTAAGGGGGGAATGTGAAGGCTGTTTACAGCGAGTGCAAATAATGTGACAGCTGTTGGTGCAGGAGCAGCGCTGTGCCTCCTCGGCGCTCACACAATGCGTGCACTGTGCAGGCCCACGGAGAGCTGCAGAGGTGGCCGCCCCTTGCTGGCCCGGGAGCCCTCGGATGCGCTGCGAGAGAGCCCTCCGGCGGCGGCACCCGCACCCCGCGACACGCATCTTTCTGGCTCCTGGGATCGTGGTGGACGTGCGCGCTGGTTGGTGTGTTGTGGATTAGGGAACTTGTTAGGCAGAGGTGGCAGGAGAAGGCCTGCGGGGTCATGAGTGTCAACTGTCTGGAGGGGTTTGGCCGGGATCTGTTGACCTGGGGCCTCAGTGGCTTGTGACCGGGTTGTTAAGATTTGGGAAAGTAACTTTCCACCCTAAAGCAAGCCTGTTGGAAAGAATGTATTAACTGAAGGCTTTCTGGAAATTGCAGAGGCTCTGAAGGCCGTTGTTCTTCCTCTGAAATGGCCCTGTTATTCAGACAAGTTCAAGAGACAGGCGGCCGCTGTGTTCTATGCCCTCGGCCCCGTTTCCTGGATTGGAAACACAAGTGTGTAGGTTCAGGACCCGAAGGGGGGTGAATGGGGGTGGGGAGGGGTGCAAGTCGGCTTTTGATCACCCGCCTCCCTTTGCCTTCCCGGTTTTTAAGAGCGCACTTGCCTTTCAGCTGCAGGACCAGCGGTGCTGTCTTGAGGTCTGCCCACAGCGCCACCCACTCTGTGACTTAATCAACGAGATGCCCACAGCCCGGCCTTCTCTGAGTTCCTGGTCCTCTGCCAGGCACTGCGGGGAGGCGCCAGGGTGGGAGGGAGAACAGTTGGTGGGTGGCAGCAATACCCCGCTGGGCCGGTCCAAGCTGGCAGGCTCAGGATGGTCCTCAGGATGGTCCAGAAGATGGGCCTGCCCCTGGGCTGTCCTGGGGCAAGCTGGGGGTAAGCACCACTCCCCCCAACCTCAAGGTTGAAGGCTTCCGCAACCCTGGCCCCCGGGCTTTGGAGGATCATTTAGAGCTGACTTAATTCTATATCCTGCCCTTCTGTGTGATTTCGGCCCCTGAGTGTACAGCTTGCAGGATATCTGCAAATTACGGGTCCACCTCCGCTCCCCCCTGCCCCCACATCTACTCTCTGAGTTATAATGTGGACTTCTACATCTAGTTGGGTTCCCTAGTGGGGAGCTGGGAGATGCTTCTGGAATGATACATGAACTTCGGTGCCAGTTCTATAAATTGGTCTCTTTTTAGGACGTGTGCCATTTTCTGTAGGAATGTTGCTTGCAAAACGAGTTTCGCCTTGGAGGAAAGGCGGAAAGATAAACAAGCCTGCAACGCCAAAGCGCTGGCAGTCTTTCCCTCCTTCCAGCTCTCTTAAAGCAGCCGGGCTGCATTTCCAGGATTAGACTCGTGCTTGTGAAGAGGGACTCTGGTTGGCTTTTCTTTCCCCCGAAGCAAATGCAAATTAGAGAAAAATAATTTTCTTTCAACGATATGCAACGTATGAGTCACTTGTTATCGTGCTCCGAGGCAGGTCTCATTGGCGCGTCTGCCAGCTCGCTCACATCTGCTGGGCGCTGTTTGGGGCATTTTAACCTTGGTGGTGTCGTGTCTGGTCCCACGGGTCAAGGAGGAGTAATTAAGCTCTGAACAGCTAGAAAAATTCACGGGCCCCCACGTCTACCGCAGTTTTCCCACAGCTTTGTTTGGGGTGTTCCGGGTTCCAAGATGAACAGACGTGGGGTTCCTATTGTTCCTCGTAAAGAAAGTGGGAGCCCCTGTCCTCCTCTGACCCTCATCCCCAGCCTTCCCAGGACTCCCAGGCTGCACACAATCAGCAGGGAAGCCGGGTGCAGGTCACAGGACCCTGTGTTTTATGCATCTTTTTTTTTTTTTTTTTTTTTTGCAGTATGCGGGCCTCTCACCATTGTGGCCTCCCCCGTTGTGAAGCACAGGCACCGGACGCGCAGGCTCAGCGGCCATGGCTCACAGGCCCAGCTGCTCCGCGGCATGTGGGATCTTCCCGGACCGGGGCACGAACCCGCGTCCGCTGCATCGGCAGGCGGACTCCCAACCACTGCGCCACCAGGGAAGCCCCTATGCATCTTTTATTCGTAAAAAGTTCCTTTGTGCTTCCTGTGTGTACTAATGATAGCTGTCGTTAATAGCTTTCTGGTCTAGCTTGTTCCTTGTGGGGGGAGGAGTTTGCAGTGAGTTCACTATTTCTACAAAGCCCTGATGGAGGCTGCAGTGCAGTGACACCCCGTCTAGAGTCGTGGTCTATGGATCGTTTATTCTGGATCTGCCTCCAGGTTGTGTAGACTCCAAGTGGGAACCCAGCCTGTAGGGACCAGACCCGAGGGGGTGTGGAGGGTGGGTGGGCGGGGAGGAGAGGAGTCAGGTTGATTGATTGCTTTCAACCGAGGTTTCCTGTCCTGGGCTGCTGCCTCCTGTTGAGGGACACCAGCTTCCAAATGGGGCCCCCTCTTGCATACACGCGTGGTTGTGTGTGGCACAACCGTGAAAGAAAGTGAAAGGAACAAAAAGCCGAGGCCTGGCGTCGGGAGGGGGGGTTGGCGGGGGGAAGGGGAAGTGTCTGAGGTTGGTCCAAGAGCTGACGGGGGGCCACGGCTCTGTTTTTTGGAAAGGGGGTGTGTGGCGGGCAGCCCCGGTTTGGCAGCGGCTCTCCCGGTCGATCCTTGCTGGTGCCCCCCTCCCCAAGCCCCCGAGCCCCCTTTTACAGTTGGCTACACCTGGCTTGCATCTTTGAATCGGGGAAGGTGGGGGAGGCTTCCACGGAGAGAACACTCCAGACTGGCCGAAGGGAGCGCAGGACGATGGGCCGGAGCGGTCTCCAGTCAGTGCCCACTCCCCTGGGGCGCGCCGCCGCACATCCTGGGTTCTCCGTGCGCCCACCCAAAGTTGCTTTTTGTCAGAGATTCAGCGGCAGGCGCCTGGGAAGGGGGAGCCCAGAGGAGCGCGCGGGCGGGGTGAGCTGGGGTCGGGGGCTGGCCGAGAGAGCCGGGGGTCCTGGAAGGTCGGGCGGGGGTGCGTGTGGGGGGGCGGCCCCGCGCGGGGACCTGGCGTAGGAGGGGCGCGGAGCCTGCGGCAGCGCGGGTGTGTGTGGTGGGAGAGAAAATCCCTTTGCTGCCGACCGATCCGTGCTCGGGGCTGAGGCGGGGGAGGGGGCGCCGCTGCCGCTGCGGGCCAAGTTCACTCCCGACTGACCCGAGTGGCTCGCGGCGCTATCCTGGCGCCCTGGGAGGAGGCAGGGAAGGTTCTGGTTGCTCAAAAGGTCAGGGCCAGCCGCGTGAGTTTCCCGTCCCCCACCCCGTCACACCCGCACTCCTGCTCCGCAGCTCTGTTACTAATGCAAAACTTGGGTCGTGAGTGGGGACGCCTCTGGAGGCGGCGACAGCCATGACTTGGAGTGTGCCAAGAGACAGCGCCTGGGCAGGCTGGATCACTCCTTCCACTCCTCACTCCCCCCCAGCACCCATGCCCGGCTGCAGGACCCGTCGGGCGACCTCCTTCAGCCACACCCCAGGACGCCTGCGACCCTCGCCCCGACCTGGGGGCATCCTTGGGGTTCCCTTCTCCCCACTGCTACACATACTGGGGAAAACATCCCAGGAGGACTTGCCCCAACGCTGCACACCCTGGACCGCTTTTTCTCATCTCCCACCTCCTCGCGGCCCCCAGTGCTAAAATAGGAACTTCTTCTTCCCTCCCTTCCTTGACACCAGTAGAGAAGTGTCTGTGTGTGACTCAGTCTGCGCTTGGAGCAGTCCCAGGAAGGGCTCCCGCGCCATGAGCTTTGGGCTTCCATGAAAGCCACACACTCTGCAGAAGGTCACCCCTCCCTGGCCCCCTCTGTGTCCCTGCCTCAGCCTTCCCTCTGCCGCAAGGAAACTATGTAGCCATTCTGGGGTTGGTTTGTTACGTAGAATGTTTAGTGGAGTCAGATGCTGTTTAATGGGTCAGATGTGGCCTGCACCAGCTATTGCCAGGCAGAACTCGAGTCCATAGTGCAGTTTAATCCTCTGGAAAACACGGTGCCAAATATTTACAGATGAGGGGGCCAGAGTTGAAGAGGTCCGGCCACCTGCCCAGAGACACGCCGTGGATGAGAGTGGGAGCTGGGAGGCTGTGGTGACTGCGCGCGCGCGTGTCCTCCACAGAGAACCAGCCATGCCGGTGCAGCGAGAGACACCCCTTCCCCGAAGAGGTCCCCAGCCTACTGAGGACCGTGGTACATGGCATGCTGGCTGGGAGCCCTGCCGTCTGCCCGGCCTTCTGAGCCGGAAGCTCCCCAAAACCCGTCCAGGTCTTCTTGGTCACTAACTGGATAAATGCCTGATGCGGCATGGGGTGCCTAGAGAGTGAGGCCCTAGGAAGGGGCACCGTTCGTATTGGAGTGGAGTTGGGATGGTTTGGTGGCACTGCTTCCCATTCCGTCGCTGTCACTTGACAAGCGTGCTGTGCAGACTTGAACCAATCCATCAGCGCCTCAAGGGCGGAGGCAGTGGAAAGTGGCCCGGTGCCAGGAGGAGCTGGGGTGGAGAGAAAGGAGAGGTGGCAGGAGTGGCCTGGTGCTGCCTTCCTCCCTGCGCTCACGCCAGCCTCTCACGGCCACTGCTCCTTCCTTTGCAGCCTGTTTGTTGCCTGCCAAGGGAAGTCGCCTTTAAAGAAAAAAAACAAAACAAACGTTCTCTCCTTCTCCTCATTCCATAATGGTGTCTTCATGGCAGGAATCGGCAGAACGGTGGTGGGTGCAGCTGGGGACCCGTGTGCCCCCTCGTGTCTTTTCACAGAGGGCCAAAGTGCCCTCGCTCAGGGATGCCGAGGTTGGGGGGACAGCTCCTAATCTTGGTCCCTCTGACCTCTTTCTGCCAATCAGGCTCTTCTCCCCAGCGTCCAGGCCAAGCTCGGATGCTAATCATAACTCTTGGCTCCCGGACCAGATGACTGCCCAAGTCTGTCGAGGGAGACTCAAGCTCTCCTGTGCTTGCCCCTAGGGCCAGACCGAAAGCCGGAGACCACGCGGCAAGTCTGCGTTTTGCAAGCCGGGTCTCTCCCAGAACTGGGTGTTCAGCGGGCAGCCACCACAATTCCTGGTCTGTTCTTCAGAAACCAGACGCTCTTCCGTCTCCCCGGCTGACCCCTTCTCTTGGCCACCTTCCCTCTTCATCCCTGTCCCACATCCTTGCCCCCTTCTCTCCACTGCTGGAAAAAAGGGTTAAAACCCAGAGCCAGGGTGTAGCTTAGCAGCTCCCACTGGAAACAGGTTGGTGCTTGTAAAGTGCTTTTCATGACTGGCTTCACACATCTTGGCACTTCCAGAAGCATCACCCACCTGTGGAAGAAAAGGGGGGGGTCGTTGAGAAATAAGGGCAGATGAGCCTCTTATATACAGCAGCAAAGCGCCTGCTGTGTCTGTCATCTAAATCACGTCATTTGCCCCCTGCAGCATGACCCACAGCCAAGGGTCAGGGAAGTCACTTTTGAAGAACTTTTCCTTGGAGGTTAAAAAAAAAAGAAGAAGAAAGTAAGAAAGACCCCCAACTATTTCAATAGCCGCTTCTAGAAGAGGAATGGGGTGAGCGTGGCGGTGTCTCTGACCCTATCTCTGTGTCCCTTGCGCCCACGATCCCCTTAGTTAGTTTAGTTCTACATCCCAGAGAGATGGGGGGTGGGCCCGTTCTTCAGTGATGGTGGGGTGTACGCAGTATGGCCTTTGCCCAGGATGAGGGTGTTCCTGCCCAGGATTTGGGCTGTCACTCTGGAGAAGGGCCTCACGCCAGGCAGGGCCCCCGGCTCCTTGGCCCTTTCCACTCAGGTCCATCTTTGGCCCGGAACCGGAAGAGAGTTAAAAGTCTTTAGCTCGTTGCAATGAAATTATGGCTGGCAGTGGCGCCGCTGTTTGTTCAACAGACCTCCACTTTTAAACAGTTCACAAAAAGTTCATGGGGCAGCTGAAGTTTATAAGTGTGTGGGTGTGGGTGTGTGTGTGTGGGTGTAGTCAGCAGGATCCAGTACTGAGCCTTGCCCCTCCTCCTCTTGTTTCTTCACGGCCAGCCCCCCGCCCCGCCCCGCCTCCACTCCCGTGACACCGGACCACGCTCGGGGCCTCAACGGACCACGCTCGGGGCCTCAACCCTCCATCTGACCCTGTGCACGTAAGAACACTTCATCCTGCCACTGGGTGTTATTTATCTGTGCGGCGTTAATATTGAAAACCCCACCAGTCAAGACCTGGAAGGGCGGGGAGAGGCTTTGAAAGCACCCCATGGTCCCAGGTGTCTCTAAAGTGCATTCCCCTCTCATGCTAAGTCCAGGCCGCCCTTTCTAAAGAAAAGCCCTTTCAAGGGAAGGGGGCTGCTGGCCCTTTTTGAGGGGAGGGGAGAGGGTTCAGTAGGATGATTGTGGCAGGGGCCTTTCTGTTTCCTCAGTCAGGTGCTCAGAGGTCCTTGTCCCAAGGTGACAACTGAAGGAGACATGTAAGAGGCAGCTTGTGTAAGTTTTGAAGACTGGAGCACCAGAAGAAGATTGGGGCTTCGAGGGCACACACGCTTCGTCGCTCATCCTTTTCTTAAGGGTTTGATGGAGTGACCCTTTGGCTTCTGGTATAATGTCCAAATTTCATCATGACACCCAGCCAGGGGGTGGCATGGTGTGGTCCTCCCGCTGCAGCCACGGCCAGGACACTTGCACCGAGGAATGTTGCTCCTCCACCTTTTAGATGAGGCTTCCCTGGACATCTTCCTTTTGGTCTTCCTTTTGTAGAAGGGGCTGCAGGGGTTAGGGAGGGGACACTTTGTTGAACGTGCCTTCTGGTCGGCCCTGCACTAGTGGTGGCCTGCCCCCAACTTGATTTGTATGTTCGAAACATGGAAGAACAGCCCGTGAGCCCCCCACAGAACCTTCCTTGATGCCCAAGTCCATCTGAGTCCACCTTTTCGGGGCACTGTGGCCAGCCACTGGAAATGCCCCAGTCTGTCTAAAGAAAGGGACGCTTCCTAAAGAAATAGCTTCTCTAGAATCCCACCAGGCCGGACACAACTGGGAGATCCCTGCCTCTCCTCCAGCTTCATCGTTGAGCTCTAACTACGCGCCGTGTGTCTGCGGCGTGGGGCTCTTGATGAACAGATGGTGTTCTCTTCTGTATAGGGGCCGATGGGGGATGCTGGTGGACAAAAGCCTGTGTTAGGACAAAGAAATGCAGAGGGATAGCCTGGCTGGCTTTGGGATTCAGGTCTCCCAGGTGCTCCCCGACCCCACCCCTAGTCACTCTCGGAAAAAGAGTCCCCAGTCCTTGGTGGCTCCCACCCAACAGACCTGGCAGTCAGCTCCGTGTGCTAAAGTGTAAAAGCAAGCATTTGCGAATTTTTTCCTGCTAACAAAGGAAATGTGTCGACTTGGGGAACATTTGGGCTTTCGGGAGCTGTGTGGGTGGGTGTGTGAGGGAGGAGAAAGAAAAGTTGCCCCCATGAGCTGCACACCAGTGATTTCACACTCAGGTTTGGGTCCTGTGTAAAGAGGCCGTGGCTGGGGGGGGGCCCTCCCCCGCCACCCTGCCCCGGACAAGGGAGTCTGAGCAGGGGAATTGCCTAGGGCCATCGGTCCCAGGCATTAAAGGCTCCCCTACTTATTAACCCAGCATTTAACAGCAGGATATGGAGCTGAAGCACAGTCAAAAGAAACGGCTCAACCTCCAAAGAGCAATTAAAATCCTGCACGAGGATAAATCACGCACCGTGATAATCCTGTGAATAAAATGCAGCTTGTCCTGACCCTTCACTCATGCAGCAAACTAGAATGTGGTGTGGGTGGGGCTGGTGGGCCGGGAAGTTAAGGAGGGGGCGGGGCTCTCCCCTGTGCCTCAGCAGCCTCCCCCCTCTTCCCGCTAGACGGAAAACGGGTGGCTTCTGCTTGCTCCCCGTGGGCCGGAATCTTGCAGCCCCAGCCCCAGCCCCAGCCCGGCAGCCTGGGCTGCTCCAATTTCTGCACTCGCTCCTGATTGCTGGTCCCCAGCGAGCAGGCGTCATTGAATTACTCAGCCCCCTCCCTCTGCAGCTCCCAGGCCAAACCACCCAGGTTTGGGGCTTAATCTAATCTAGGGCTCGGGTGGGGTGGCTCGCCAGCGCACTGACTCTTTTTACCCCTCCATCTGTAAGTCACACGCACCGCAGCCGTGGAAGTGAGTCGTAGTTTGGGCCACCACACCGGACTGTTGTGCCTTTTAGCCCACACCCCACCCCTGTCCCCAATCCTTTCAGCCACAAGAAGAGTCAATGTGGGGCTCCCTGGAATCTAGCACCGTCCACTTTCGATCCAAGTGTGTTCTCCAAAAGGCTGGGAAAGGGGAAGGGAGAAGGGAGAAGGGCAGGTTAAGGGTGTCATGTGCTGTACCTTGAATGGTGTGGCCTGTGGCTCTTGAACTCTCTGCATCCCCAGCGCCTCCTGCCAGGGAAGTTCCACCTCCCTCCTTGAACCTCTGGCTCAGGTGTGTTCCTTTGCTTCTGGCCATCTGTAGAACGTGGAGCAGGGTCTGCCTTCCCAAGTGCATTCTGTATGAAGTGCCTAGAAGGAGGGTTTCTCTTGTTCCCTCTTTGGCTCCTTTTTTATTCAACCTCCTGGGCTTCTTTTTGTTTTAAACAGACTAGACGCTTGAAGAAAAGCTGCCATCCAAGAAGACGACATGCTTTCAGCACACACACCCCCCGCCCCATATGGGAATGTTCACAGCTGGATGAACAGCGAGAGGGTCCGCATGTGTGGGATCAGCGACAACAGGTAAATGCGCGTGTCCGGCTGAGGCCTGGGGAGAGCGTGGGTCCTTCCTCAGGGCTCCTGAGCAGAGCCCCCCCTTCATGTCCTCACAGCCAGAGTGGGCCCTAAGGGGGTAGGGGGGAGATCTCCTGCCTAGCTGGTGGCCCTTGATTTACAGTTTTAACAGGCAACCTGGCTCAGCGAAGCATTGCCGCCCTTTAAGAGGTTAGCCCCTAAAGCGGCCTTTCAGTGCACTTTCGTCCTTAATTTATTATTTCATATTTACGAAGGAGAATTAATCCCAGTCTATATGCTGCTTTAACTCTAAATGTCAGGAGTGTGGGCCCAGGTGGATCGGCCTTCGATGTGCTTTTAAAACAAATAGTTTGCTCAGTAATAAATGGAACGATAGCCACCCTTCACACCATTGAAGCCCAGGGTTTCTCTGCGTCCTCCGCCACCTGTTAAGCGAGGCCACTGGCTCCTGGTTTCAGTCACCCGGCAGCTCTGTTATGCTTCCTCATCAGTAATTTTGGAGTGCGGGGTAGAGGCAGCTAAGCAGTAGATAATTGAAGCTGCTCTTCCGGGTAATGATGAAACTTCTCTCTGCCGCTTGTCAGTGATTTTATCCTGGGGATTTGGAAGTTGGCACCAAGCACTTTCTTTATCGATGCTCTCTGATAACAAGTTCCAGGGGCAGCCGCAAGCAGCCTGGCACAGATGTGTGGCTTCCCCTGGAGCAGCTGACATTTGTATGATATTAGTGTGTTATCCCCCATCATTTTGATAGAGGCAGTCAAATATGGCTTCATTATCACCATGGAAACCAGTTTCATAGGACATGGTACCTAACTTTGTTTGGGGAAAAGTTTTGAAAGCCTGTCCTCACGGGTAACACAGAAGTGATTGATGTAGCCAGCTCGCAGACTCCAGCCTTGAGGTCCCCACTTTGGCTTTGGACATTGTATTACTTCATTCCTGTCCTCAGGTAGAGCTTATAAGGGTCTGCTAGGACAGCAGAGCCCGGACTGTCCTGCCCGGCCTCTCTGGAGGAAGAATTGTGAGGGTGACGTGGTTGTGCAGACTTCCTGCCTTACCCACCTCGAGGACGTAGCATCTGTGATTTCACATCCCTGTTGCCCTGCCTTTCCTTTGTTTTTCCCAGTCCCGTTGAATCACCATTCGGGGACAACTTTCAATATGGGCCATTGGGGAGGATTTTTTTTTTTTTTAAGGGCAGTTGGAAAAACGGAGTTATTAGAAACTGGTCTATTCTGGGGCAATCTATGAAAGATGGATTAAGTGAGGAATGCTTTCATGAAGTTGGTGTGTCCTTCTAAATAGGAAAATTCCTGTAAACGAAGGTGACACTTCAAAGGCCGTACTGGAACTAAGGGAAGACAACCCCTTGAATCACAACGTGGTAAGAGATTAATGGCTTCTGTTGATGTGCTGAGTATCAGTGATCTGTAATCAATCGTGCATTCATTTGCATACCATTAAAGGGCCTTTTGGGGGCGGGGCGGGGTGTTTCAGGGCAGGGCTGAGTAGAAAGCCTAGGCCGCAGGACGAAGCCTCACCCAATTTCTTCCTGGCTCACTTTCTTGGCTGTGCTCGCCATTTACGTCCTCGTCCCCTGGTGACTGGTGGGATACGTGCCGCCTTTTCTTCGATAAGCTACGTGCCACATCAGTGCTCCCAGCTGGATAAATGTGTAGCCTCCAAGTAGACCCTTAGGGTTTCCCTTCCCAGTAAAATATGAAACAGAGCTGTCTTCAGATACCAGGGAGAGGAAGTCAAAAGACACAACTACAGTTTGACCCATGGCCTCTTTATTGATTTAGAAATGAGACAGCTCAAGTCCTTCATTCCTTACTGTCCCCCTGAAGATTGGTTTTTGTTATGTTAAAGAATGCCTCCCCGCTCCATCCGGGGAAAACGCAGTGCACATCGCCCCGCCCTAACCTGACTGGGGCCTGGGGAGGGTGAGTCCGAGTTCTGTACCCCATGAGGGTGGTTCTGAGAGCAGTGGAGTTGGTATCACCTCAGTTGCAGCAAAGAATTTCTGCTGAGAAGGTGGATCTTCCAGAGTTAATAGATGACTGATTAATGCAGGGGCCTCAAGTCTAAGGGGACCAACGTTTTCCGTGCTTTGAGGACACTAGTTGGACAACGGTGAGGCGGCAGGCAGAGGAGGGTTCTGGATAAGCGGGGGCCAAAGACCTTGTGAATCCTTTAGTTTTTAACCGTTTCGGCTCAGATGTTGAGGCTGATGTCCGATTGAGCTAGTCCGCGGTTTCTCTTTGGGATGGGCTGCTTTGAAGGCATGTCCTCGGTAATACCCATATTCTTCTTCTGCGAAGGTGGACGCGACCACGGCCCATCGGATCGATGGCCTGGCAGCGCTGAGCATGGACCGCACGCACCGGCCTGATCCGGGAAGGGCTGCGTGTCCCCGGAAACATCGTCTATTCTAGCTCGTGTGGACTGGGCTCAGAGAAAGGGCGGGAGGCTGCCACAACCATAGGTGGTCTGGGGTTTTCTTCCGAAAGAAACCCAGAGATGCAGTTCAAACCGAATACACCCGAGATGGTGGAGGCCTCCGCTGTCTCCGGAAAGCCCCCAAATGGCTTCAGTGCTATATACAAAACGCCACCCGGAATACAAAAAAGTGCTGTCCCCACGGCAGAAACACTGGGCTTGGACAGACCTGCCAGCGACAAACAGAGCCCGCTCAACATCAATGGTGCTAGTTACCTGCGGCTGCCCTGGGTCAATCCCTACATGGAGGGGGCCACGCCAGCCATCTACCCTTTTCTCGACTCGCCAAAGAAGTATTCCCTGAACACGTACAAGGCCTTGCTACCTCAGCAGTCCTACGGCGTGGCCCAGCCGCTGTATTCTCTGGTCTGTACCAATGGGGAGCGATTTCTCTACCTGCCGCCACCTCACCACATCAGTCCCCACATCCCATCATCCCTGGCCTCGCCCATGAGACTCTCGACGCCTTCGGCCTCATCAGCCATCCCGCCTCTGGTCCACTGCGCAGACAAAAGCCTGCCCTGGAAGATGGGCGTCAGTCCTGGGAACCCGGTCGATTCCCACTCGTATCCCCACATCCAGAACAGTAAGCAGCCGAGGGTGCCCTCTGCCAAGGCGGTCACCAGCGGCCTGCCGGGGGACACGGCTCTCCTGTTGCCCCCCTCGCCTCGGCCTTCACCCCGCGTCCACCTTCCCTCCCAGCCCGCTGCGGACACCTACTCCGCGTTCCATAAGCACTGTGCCAGGATGTCCACCTCGCCCTCGGTCACCCTGTCGAAGCCATACATGACGGTCAGCAGCGAGTTCCCCGCGGCCAGGCTCTGCAGCAGCAAGTATCCAAAGGCTCCAGAAGGAGCCGAAAGCACCCAGCCAGCTCCCGGGCACACCCGGAAAACAGCAGGTGAAGACAGAAAAGATGGCAGCTCACCTCCTCTCTTGGAGAAGCAGACGGTTACCAAAGGCGTCACCGATAAGCCACTAGACTTGTCCTCTAAAGTGGTGGATGTAGATGCTTCCAAAGCTGACCACGTGAAAAAGATGGCTCCCACCGTCCTGGTTCACAGCAGAGCTGGAAGCGGCCTAGTGCTCTCCGGAAGTGAGATTCCGAAAGAAACTCTTGTCTCCTCCAGGAAATGGCTGTGCTATCTATAGATCTGAGATCATTAGCACGGCTCCCTCGTCCTGGGTGGTGCCCGGGCCAAGTCCTAACGAAGAGAACAATGGCAAAGGCCTGCCGCTGAAAAACAAGGCCTTGGACTGGGCCATCCCGCAGCAGCGCAGTTCTTCGTGTCCCCGCATGGGTGCCGCCGACGCCGTGGTCACTAACGTTTCGGGGTCGGTCTCGAGCGCCGGCCGCCCAGCCTCTGCGTCGCCGGCCCCAAATGCCACCGCCGAGGGCAGCGAGACCAGCAGGAGCTCCGTGGATACCACGCCATCCGTCATCCAGCACGTGGGCCAGCCCTCGACCACACCTGCCAAGCACAGCGGCGGCACCGGCAGCAAGGGCGCCAAAGCCAGCAACCCAGAGCCGAGCTTCAAAGCGAATCCCTCGACCACACCTGCCAAGCACAGCGGCGGCACCGGCAGCAAGGGCGCCAAAGCCAGCAACCCAGAGCCGAGCTTCAAAGCGAATGAGAATGGCCTCCCGCCGAGCTCAGTATTTCTGTCACCAAACGAGGCGTTCAGGTCCCCACCAATCCCCTACCCCAGGAGTTACCTGCCTTACCCAGCGCCCAAGGGCATTGCCATAAGTCCCCTCTCCTTACACGGCAAAGGCCCTGTCTACCCTCACCCGGTGTTGCCCAATGGCAGTCTCTTTCCTGGGCACCTCGCCCCAAAGCCGGGACTGCCCTACGGGCTACCCATGGGCAGGCCGGAGTTTGTGACCTACCAGGACGCGCTGGGGTTGGGCATGGTGCATCCCATGTTGATACCTCATACGCCCATCGAGATCACTAAAGAGGAGAAGCCGGAGAGGAGGTACCGGTCCCACGAGAGGACCCGCTACGAGGACCCAAGCCTCTGGAACCGGTTTTCTGAGATACTGGAAGCCGGCAGCACCAAGTTACATCCAGAAGTCCCCGCGGACAAGAACCTAAAGCCCAGCACCAGCTGAAATCAAGGGAAGACCGTCGTCAAGAGTGACAAGCTTGTCTATGTAGACCTCCTCCGGGAAGAGCCAGATGCTAAAACCGACGCTAACGTGTCCAAACCCGGCTTCACAGCTGAGAGTGTCAGCCAGAGTGCCGAGCCCACCAAACCCCCACCTGACCCGGCTCTACAGCCACACCGGGATTTCATTGCCCTGAGAGAGGAGTTGGGGCGCATCAGTGACTTCCACGAAGCCTATACTTTCAAACAGGCTCCGGGCCAGCCAGTCTCCGGCTTAAGCAAGGAGAATGTTCCAGCGGTAACCAACAAGGAGAACCTGGCGACGCCGGTCTCGACTCCATTCCTGGAGCCGACCCTGGGGAGCGACGGCTCTGCGGTCACGTTCGGGAAAACCCAAGAGGATCCCAAACCATTTTGCGTGGGCAGTGCCCCACCGAGTGTGGACGTCACCCCCACCGACACCAAAGACGGAGCTGACGAGGCAGGATCAACCGATGGCAAAGTTCTGAACCCGAAGCCATCTAAGCTGGCAAAGAGAATCGCCAACTCCGCTGGTTACGTGGGTGACCGGTTCAAGTGTGTCGCTACCGGACTGTACGCAGACTCCAGTCAGCTCGGCCGGGAGCAGCGGGCATTGCAGGTGAGCCCCCCCCCACCCGAATTTCAGGAGCCTGACCAGTTGTCAGGTTTTTTTAATGTGTGAAGAGGAGGGGGCCGGGGGTATGATAGGGCAGGACACCGGGCTGATTTGGTTAATGAAGCTTAGGATAATTGAAATGTTTGAAATGTGTCCAGTAAGGGGACGTAAGTGGATACTTTAAGTTATTCTGTAGATTTTAAGCGAACTCCACTCGAATGCTGACAACGGAAGTTTTAATTATTGCGAAGGATGTCTAAAAGACTGCATGACATTTACCTATCAATCGCTTTGATTTCTCTGCCGTTACTGTACGTTAACAAATATACCTAAAAGCGTTGCTTAGAGTGCCTTACGTGATACTTGGTGGAGGTGTGTAGCGGCCGCATGTCTGTGAGATTCGTGCAATTTTTTTTCCACCCAAAAAACAAACAAACAAACAAAACAAAAACACAAACCTTGCTTAAAGGGATAGAGTATGTATTTAACTTGCTAGTGAATGATAGATGTTGTATAGGAATTTCCTTAAGATATTTTACTTTTAATTAAAAGACAAATAAAGCCAAATTGTTTTGCAATGTTAAGAAAACAATTGGTTTATGCTTATAAAAATGGCTGAAGTTATCTAAATGATCCATTGAGTGCCCATTTTAATTACATACATGGAAGGATTACAAGAGGACAGTATTTTGTCTACCCGCTGCTTACTGTGAGGTCAGTTCTTCAAATTTTTATTACTGGAATCTTCCATAAACCTTTTGAGTTAAATTTCATTTCCAAATATACAAAGGGAAGTTTGTGGGCCATGGTCGTCTTTATTCACTGTGCATTTGTTTTCTTTTCTGTTGTGTTTTTGTTTCGCTTTCTTTGCGTCATGTTTTTGTTTTGTTTTATTTACCTTCGAAAGAGAATGTCTGTCTGTATGCCACAGTGTATGTATGGCTATACATACACACCACATATATCTCTACATACATATGGCTTTAGGAATAAAGAGTGTGTGACTAGTTACACATAGACACTCTTACGTTTTTATCGTTCAATTTTAAAATATCTCAGTTGTATCATAAATTGTGGTTGGTTTTGGGCAAACTTTTCTTTGAAGATACCTTCCTTTAAGGTAAGGGCAGTGAAATAGCTTTGGTGGTAAGGTGTGTCTTTTTTCCATCTCCGTTCTCTTTGTAGCGTGCAGTGATGCGCTTCTCAGAGTTGGAGATGAAAGAGCGAGAAGGCGGCCACCCCACGACCAAAGACTCCGAGGTGCGCAAATTTAGCCCCACTGACTGGGAAAGGCTGAAAGGAAGTCAGGACAAAAAGCCAAAGTCGGTTGCCCCGGAGGAGGCCATTGCCGACCAGAACGACAGTGAGAGATGTAAGTGAACCCAGGCGGCTCGCGTGTGGTACCACGTCGGTGGGAACGGGGCGCTTCCGCTCCCAGTGCCGAGGGAGGTGAGAGGAAACAGTACGCTTCCGACGGCCCAGCGTCTGGGTGCTGGCTGTTCGGAGAACGGGCTGCTCTGGCCACCCTTCCCAGCTGTGGATTGCAAGGCTGGTTGTCCTTTGGAGCGTTGCGACATCCAGGAGTGAAGCACCTATGAAATGCTGTTCCCTGGCACGCGTCTCCTTTTTCCGGAGCAATGCTAGTCCTGTAGTTAGTAATAGTCTGATACAGTAGAGCAGAGGAATGGCAGTGCAGGACCTCCGGCGTAGCAGGTATGTGTTCTGTTGTGTAGCAGGTACGGACACGGGTTTTTGGTAGCAGTGGAATGGCACTTGCAGCCAGAGCCAGACCCTCCAGAGTGACAGTCTCCTGTGGGAGGGAGTGGAGGGTACTCGGATTCTCCCTCCAGAGGCAGAGGTTTCGTTCAAGTGCGATGAGGGCTGATGAAGGCCCCAGAGAGATGAGCATCATTGTGTTCTGTGGAGGCTCGTTTGCAGTCATGAGGAGCTGACACCACGCTCCCAGGCCGTGGGATCAACGAGGCCGTTCTTCCCACCAGACGGCTGTGTTCTGTTCTGGAGGCCGAACTGGAGAGAAAGCTCGTGTTGGCCTCTAGTCACACTCTGCGGTCCCCTCAGCTGCTCCCCCACTGGGGTTGACTTCGGGCTTTGCCCTCGAGACTTCCTGGGCTAATGAGATGCGTTGGCAGCAAGTGGAGGTCTTTCTCCCGCTTTCTTCAGTGTGCGTGCTGGTGGCCTGTGGCCTGCAGCCTGCTCCGGACCCCAGAAACCTTACCGGTGATGGTGAGTGAGGGCACCTCGGTGAACGTCGAGGACAGGGTGGGCGTGACATCCTCCTGAGACGGGACGGTCGGGGGTGGTGGGCACGTTTGGGAGGCCCAGGCCCTTGGACCCAGTCGTAGGGTCGGCGTTGGCCCGCACGCTTAGGTCGTGGGTGCCTGATGCAGTTCGGGAGAATTGTGGTCAGCAGCAGCGTGTGCTTCTCTCTGCTGCTTGGAGCACTGCCCTCCCCCAGCTCATCTTTGGGGTCAGACAAAGGCCTGTGGCCAGGGTTCTGGGTAAGCCACACTGGGACTGGTCTGTCCCACGTGGCTCCCGTAGAAGGGGATTTCTGGGGCTAGTCAGTGGCGGCCTTACCCGAGGGATGGGGCTCTCGATGTGCCTGGAGTAGACGATTCCGAGCTCCTCCCCCTCGGGATTGGAATGAAAAACGGAGGGTCCAGGCCACCCTGGAGTGAAGCAGCAAGAAGGCCTCCCTCCTTGCCTGTGCTCACAGCTGACATGCAGCCCTTACCCTCCCGAGTGGCCTCATAACTCAGCTCTTGGGAAGTTTCTCAGAGAGATGTGGTAAAAGTGGGCAAGGCCAAGTTCACGGGGATGCACTTTTCTGAGGAGGGGATCTGCCTGTTCTGGGTGGACGGTGAGGGAGGCTGGAGGAAGGGAGCGGGCAGTTAACCGGCCTCGAGTCTTCTCGCCCTTTTCTCCAGCAACGTGGCCAAACCCAGGGTGGCCGCTGCCCTTCACGTCTCAGTGGCCTCACCCGCCCTTCTTCCCAGAGACGTTTGTGTGCGTCCTTCCCAGTCTTTCCTGCTGAGCGTGGAGACGAGAACTCGGTGTGGCTGATGGGGAGCAGGGCCTGAGCCCCAGATGATTCCGAAAGCCCCCTCCCCCCACCGCCTGCCTCCAATCTCAGACTGACCGACGGGTCTCTTCCTGGAGCACCCGGGACATGGCCCAGTGAGCCATGAATGGCCACCATGGGAGGGCAGGAGAAGGGTTGGGGAAGGTGAGGGGCTCCGTTTGAAAGGTTGGGGCAACGGAGGTGGGTTCCCCACCCACCCTCTGTCTTGTAGAAACGTGGGGTTTGTAAATAGCTGGTCAGGAAAGGTCACCTGAAGGGGCCACTGTTCTTACTGCGGCCTCCACGTCCAAGGCCCAGCAGGTGTTCACTCCATTCAGCTGGATATGAATGGGCCTTCTTGTTCTTGGGCCATCATGTCTTGAGCTGATATGGGCTCAGGTCCTTCTCATGGGTGTAGGTGTGGCCGAGAGCCGAGCTGTGAGCACATGGGAGCTGGGGCGGGGATTTGGAGCGGGCAGGGGTCCCAGAGAGGGTCCAGGATGCCTTCAAGATGCCTTCCCCCTTCTGAGGCAGCCCCTACCCATGGAGGGCCCAGGAGCTTCCAAGGTGGTGGGTGCTGTTTGCGTGGCCCTGGTTGTCCTGGTGCGGGTGCATCTTGTTGCTAGGGGCTTGTTTAAAAAAAGGAATTAACTTGAAAACACAGTGGCCGAGATACTCATTTATTCTTTATGATCACATGGGTGGCTGAGTGAAATTTTTATTTTGGAAGTTCACCAGAGTTTGGAGGTTCCTCAGACTTGGAAGTTCATCACTAGGAACCCTCAGTGGCATTTGAAGATGGGGCGGGGCAAGGTGGCACTGGTCCCTTCCTTCTCAAACTTGGAGTAACCATCTCCCTTGCCAAGCACTTGGCTGGGACAGGCCTAGGACCTGCTCAGTGGCAGTGCCTGGCCAGGAGCTGGAGGAAGCCTCAGTCGAGGGGCTTCATGAAACTTCTTTGCTCAGGGAACTTCTCTTCCAGCTGAGCACTTGCACGTTTGTAAACTACTTTGGAACAGAGATCCCCTGCACTCCTTGTGTAGCAGGTGTAACTTTGAACAAGGTTAGCCCTGACTGGAGGTGCTATTATAGTTAAGCTACAGAGAAGGGGATTTTAATCCTGGGGAGCCTTCCAGCAAGTCAGAACCCTCTCACCTTGTTTAGGCCTCACTGGGCATGGCTCAACAGTGGTGAGGGTGCTTTGCTGCCACAGTGACTTGTAAATGTTGCTGTGGTGATGCTTCTGTGAGGTGATGCTATGGTACAATCATAATGAATTTGGGATATATGTGCTGTGAGTCCTAGGACCATGCTGCAGGGACCACGTTCACATCTTGCTTAGACTGGGTGACCAAGGGCACATGGCTTCCCACTTTTAGAAGGGCCAGAAGTAGCAATGATGGCAAAGCCTGATGGTTAGGATCCCCGTGTATCTATTTATCTCCCCATCTCCTTTGCCCTCAAGGGTCATCCTCCTGTGGGTCGTGGTTAGAACAGTCTTTGAGAAGCTCCAAGTGACACGGAGCCTCTACCCCATAGCTGGTGGCCATGGGCATCTTGGGCAGTCGGGGTGGGTGTCCTTCAGGGTTATTACTGGCCTGGGTAAGGTCACACTAGCGTAAGGTCTTGGGGGGCCTTAGCTGAGGGGAATTGAGATCTTTGCCCTAAAAGGCTCCGGGGTTGGGGGATGGGTGGATGGACCTAGTTTGGAAAAAGAAACTTTCAAATTGGACATGGGGGTTCTTAAGGTAGCCCTTCCATTCCTCCATGGATCCCCTCCCACGGAGCTTTTAGGGAAGGCTGATTGGACCAGAGAAGTGCAATGGTGTAACCAGCAGGGCTCACCTCTTAAAATTTCCTACATTTCAGGCCTGAGATTCAGGCTGGTCTGAAAGTCTTGGCATCTTTTGGTTAAAGGGATTTTTCCAGCCTTTCTCTGTGCTGAGCCCGGCCCGTGATTATGAAGCCCACCCTGGAGGGAGGCTAGCAGTAACATTCCCACTTTACAAGTGAAGGGGGCCGAGTTGTAAAGCGGCGCCATTCCTGCCCGAGTGTTTAAGAGGGTCACAGAGCAGCCCGAGTGAGAGTTGCAGCACGCTGTCTTCACCGGGCCTGCAGTAGCCTGGGCTGCATCACCCGTAAGCACAGGCCAGGAGTTTGGGGTTTCTCCTGCTGCCATGACAGGAGACCCTCGCGGTTGGGGTGATTCCACCATTCCGGCAAGAGTAGATGGGGATCTCTCCCACCTTGGGATACCCTTGGAGAAAAGCTAAGTGTGTTCCACCATTGAGAACACAGGTCAGGCTAGCCCAGGCCAGGGTGAGGTTCATCCCCACAACTGGCTGCCATTAAATGCTGGGAATGCCCCCCAAGAGAGGCTGATCAGGGGACCAGCCGGCTGGGCAGAAGTGGGAGTGATACTTGAAGTGGTCTAGGGAGAGGAGGAGGAATGCGAGCAGCATGTGAGGGGTGTGTCCATGATTTCATCTAGAAAAACGGGCTGTGGGAGCTTAGCTCAGGTGTTAACGAAATACCAAACTCATACACCCACCCCCACCCCCGGCCGGTGATGGACACAGGGTCATCTTCGGGGAACTCTTTAACAGCACAGTGATCATTATGGAATTATTTGTGTGTTAGAAACAATGTGACTAGCAAAGCAGTTGAACTGTTTCTTTGGCTAGAGCAAAAGCGAGGAGTAATGTTAGGCTGGGGTGATTGGAGGAAAAGCCCCAAGTGGATGCTAGATTGAGCAGAGGGGGCAGGAGCAACACAGGCGGAGCTGGGGTGTGAGCAGTTCAGCC
Source organism: Mesoplodon bidens (assembly GCF_964165515.1). Classification (NCBI taxonomy): domain Eukaryota; kingdom Metazoa; phylum Chordata; class Mammalia; order Artiodactyla; family Ziphiidae; genus Mesoplodon; species Mesoplodon bidens. The sequence continues at coordinate 131,295 of NW_027672245.1, read as the reverse complement.
CTGCCCGCCGCCCCCCCACCCGCCCCCCCATGAAGGGGGTTGGAGTCTTGTCTTTGAAATGTCCTTAGATGCTTGTTGCCTGGGAAGGAAGGCGTGGAGACGTGCCAGGTGGGTGACTGGTGTCACTGAGGGCCTTCTTCCTAGACAGGAACTAGGAGCAGCCCCTCGATGGCAGTGAAATGCTTTTCCCCCCACGGGTGTGGAAGGAGGACAGACGGAGTTGTAGCAATCTGGTTGAGTTCTTTGAAATTGCCCTTGACCCTTGTGTGTGCACCAGGAAGCCTTTCCTTTCCCTTTGCCAGGCTCCTCTTGCCTTGGTCTCCCCAGCTTCCCAGCCTCCCACCATTCTTTCCCTACCCTTTTTCTTCACCCTCGCCCCTGCTGACCCAAGTGAACATTGGTGCTATGTCTGTGTAGATGGCAGTTGGGGGCTATTTGGTCTGTTGATGACATCAGCCTTTTTTGTTTACTAGCAGCTGTTTCCATAGTCATTTGTAGTTCCGCCCTGATTGGTTGGATAGTCATTTGTAGCTCCGCCCTGATTGGTTGGATCTTACTGTGAGGTCACTCACCCCCCCTTTAAAAGTAAGCCACCTTGGAGAGTTAAGCAGTTAGGGAGTTATCTCACATGCCTATAGAGAGAGAGTGTAGATGCCTCACCTTGACCCTTGAAGGATGGATTGTGAGTGGGCTACACGCCTCATCTTCTGCTTTCTTTGCTGGCTGTGTTCAGCTGTCCTTCCTTTGGGACGTCTTTCTGAGGGTTTTGTGCTTCCGGCGTGTGAGGCCCCTGGTCTCCAAAGGGGGGTGGTCTGTTGGTAGCAGATTGCCTTGGGCATGGGGGTCCTGCCTGCTCCTGGTGACCTTTGTTCCCTCCTTTCCGGGTTGTCTCCCCTCCCCTAGGGGAGTGTTATGATGGAAGCAAACCTGACCCCTTCGAAGCCCCAGAAGACAGTGATCTTCCTGAGGACATGGACACGGAGCCCCCCAGAGAGTCCCCCGCCGACCAGACGGCCCCGGACGCGTCACGCAGCCCCACCCTCAGGCTGAACAGAAAGCGCAAGGTCTCTGGCAATAGGAAGCACACTGAGACCACTGTGCTCCCGGAGAACTCTCTGCTGAAAGCCAAGCCGAGACGGGTCTCCAAAGGTGAGCTCGGTTTCGCTTCGGCCCGCAGGGCACCCTACGGAAGTCCTGGAGCGGAGCAGTGGAAAGTTCCAGTCCCACCCTGGAGCCCTGGGGGGAGCCACTCACACCTCCCCACCCCCCACCCCCCCAAAGCCAGGTGGCGGGGCTGGAGCCCAAAGGTGGCCAAAGGCAAATAGGCCCCCTCCCGAGACTTGGTGACAAGTTCCAGCCAACACAGTGACCACACCCCTCCCCTCCCCCACTCCTGTTAGTGATGTGTAAGACAGTTCGTTCCCCGCCCTGGGGGGCTTCTTCATTAATTTGTAGTTACTTCTCCATTAGCTGACTGGCCTGAGAGGGAAATGACAAACAGTTCCTCTAACCGCTTAGAAGAGCCACATTATAGTGAGCTGACCAACCTGAGGTGTGCATTGAATTAACAGGGCTCCATCCCAGAAAGCAGCGCCGCTTGCTGCACCTTAGAGAACGGCAGAAGCAGCAGGTGTCGGCAGCAGAGAGCAAACCTGGCCGGCAGGGCAGGAAGGAAGTGACCCAGGCGGTCCAGCCTGCGGTCACCCCCCAGGGCAATAGCATCTCCGAAGAGAAACCTGGCAGGAAAAGGGCAGAGGCCCAAAGCAACAGAAGCTGGTTGGAGGAGTCCCTTAAATGCAGTGACAATGAACAAGGTACGCACGGGGCGGGGGGCGCTCCTGGAGGGTGGATCACCCGCCCTCTGTGGGAAACGGCCCTGGAGGGGACCTGAGGGCCATCCAAGTTGACAAGAGTAGCGTGTGGCGAGCGGGGAGTTTTCTTCATGAGGTCCTTTCAGCCTGCACACTTCTTATGGAATGGACAGTGAGGTGGGAGCTCGACTTCCTGGGCTGCTCCTCATCACCCAGCCCGCGGCTGGGCAGGAAGGGAAGTCTTGGGTGACCCCGGGCGCTTGTCAGTGCCCTCATTCCAGCCTCAGGCTGTCTGTCCCCAGTCGCCCTGTCCCGAGCACCCAGGCCCCCCATGGGTGGGGACGGGAGCGCAAAAAGGGCTGGCTTCTGCCCTCTCTTGCGGCCCTTTGAAGCGACTTGCCATTTGGCGTTTCGTGGGTTAGCCCATTTGCCGGTTGAATGTGGGATAATTAAAATATTAGTGCTTTGAAAACATAATTGGTATATCTTTAAAAACTGAAGCTGCTCCACCGATCAGTGCTAACAATGGGCTTTTCTTTCCTCACCGGCTACAACTGTGTAACGCCCGCTGCTTCTCCCCCTGACAGATGTGCTGTGCATGGACGAAGAAATGGATCGGCAGCCTTCGCCCCTGCCGCAGAAATACACCGACAACAGCGAGAAACCATCCGCGAAGCGACCGTGCAAAACCAAGCATTTGATCCCTCAGGAGCCCAGGCGGGGCTTGCCGCTGCCAGGGGACTCCTACGTGGACAATGCGGATGGCAAGGTACCTCTTGCCCCTGGCTCTCCCCCGCCCCCCGGGCCTCTGCAGGCACATCCCGCCTGCCTACTTCTCTGCTTCTGGGGACAAAGCTTTCCTTTTCCTGAACCCCTCCCCCCAAAACGTCCCTGCCCCTTCCTAGGGGACGTGTCTCCTGGGTGGCGGTGAAGTTCCCAGCGAGTAAAAATGCAGCCCCTTCCTCGCGCCCCGCCTCCCTCAGACAGAGAGGAGGAAAAGTGCTTTCCTCCACTCAGGAGCGGCCTGAGCCCAGTTCCGACTATGATCTTTCGCCGGCCAAGCAGGACCAGAAGCCCTTGGACCGTTTGCAGCAATTGTTACCATCTTCCCAGGCCTCGCAGCTGACATGCTCAAGCTCCCCTCCAGAGACCACCCAGTCCCGCCCGATGCCACCAGAAGCGCGGAGACTTATTGTCAATAAGAACGCAGGCGACACCCTCCTACAGCAGGCCTCCCGGCTTGGCTACGAGGTGAGCATCCTTGTGGGTGCCCCGGATCAGGATCCACCGGCTGCTGCTCCTTGGGTGGGGGACACACTGGCTGGGGATGGGGGGCGTGTCTCAGAGCCCAGCCCCCTCCACGTGGCGGGCTGGGCTGGGTGTTCCAGCAGGGTGTTTGCGTTGGCTCCCGCTCACACTGCGGGCTCTTTGGTGGCTTGTTCAGTCGTGGTGTGAAAAGAAAGGCAGGCCTCTCTGATGTTCCGTTCCCGTTCAGGCAGGTAGGCTGCTTCGGCCAGTCCGGCTCACTTATCTCTGATATAAAATCTGACCTAACCCAGGGCTTGGCGACCAGGGGAATTTTAATGAGCCCTTTTGGATTCTGAATAGCAAGAAGGAGAGTAGTTATTAGCTCTACTAACTTGTGCTGTTTGGGGCAGAGTGATGCCCCTGTGGGGTAGCGGGTGGGAAGTGTCTGTGCAGAGTAGGGGTGGGAGTGGGGCAGACCTGAGCAGTCTCTTTCTGAGAGGGCACGGGAGCCGAGGGCTGATGGGCGGGGAGCAGGGGTTGAGCCTTGCACAAAACTCCCTGTCCACACTGCTGTATCCCAACCCAGCACGGCTGATGACAGTGATGGCCTCTATTGCTAGAGCAACATAGAAAGATAGCTGATATCTGCCTAAGCCCGTGTGATCTGTAGTAACTCCTTTCACCCTTTTAACATGTTCACTTGGGAGTAACGCGTACTAGCCCACTCTCGGATGAGGAAACTGAGCCTCAGAGGGGTTAGCTGATACCCGTACAGGTAGCAATCCAGCAGTGCTCCACAGCCCACCACGCTCCTCAGCAAGACTGGCTCACACTGGAATTGCCCTTTTGACAGTTCAAAACCACTGTGAGACAGATGACTCTCCATGCCCTGTGCAGTTCCCCCACCATACTTGTCAGTAGCAATTGTGATGTAATAGCCCACAGGGCAAAGGCATTTTTCTGTGCTGGCATCAGCCCTCTGGGAGTTGAATGGTGACAGTAAAACGCGGTGCAGCAGGCTGAGCGTGGAGGTGTGGCTGAGCACTGGGGTGGCAGGACCCAGGCTGGCCCGGAGCCCTGGCGCCCACACCCTCAGCCAGCTCTGTGCCCCTGTCCCCCGTCTCCCGTCGTGTCCCCCCACCCCGGTCCATAGTGCCGTGAGCCCTTGGAAGTGTGCCTGCCTTGGCCCTAAGGCATGACTGTGGGTGGGAAGTTGGAAGCACTAGGGCTATGCTTAGTTTGGGATGTTTTTTTGTTGTTGTTGTGGGTTGAATGTGCTGTTGTTTATATCTACACGTCTCTTGGAGACCTCTCCATTAGCTAGAGAGCACTTTGTGGTAGTTAGCGCAGTTACTTGCAGGTGAAGTCCAAGGAGCACCCAGTTGGTTTCCCAAGAGCTGAGAGCGGGCGCCTAGGAGGACAGAGCAGATGTTGCACATAGTGTTGAGCTACACCCCCCCGTGGTTGAGAAGATAGTCTCCTTGCTTCCAGCAAACGCTGGAGGTCGGGGGGAGACCCCTAACCCCAACTTTTGGGTTAGGGTTGAGAAAGTAGACTCCCGCTTCCAGCAAATGCTGAAGATGGGGGGGCGGGGTGCTGCTGCACCCACCGTGGAGGGCGGGGCTCCGAGCCCCACCTGTGAACTTGGCATCATTTCCAGCAGCCTCCCTTTGGGACCAGAGACGTCAAAAGACCCTCGTTGGTCCTCTAAGACAGTTTCCATTTTGGTTTGGTGGCTCTGAGGCCTGGACCAAGGGGCACTTGATCCATACTTTTTTAGGCTACCTGGCCTTTGATTGCACAGGAAACCTTGGGAATGTTTAGGGTCGGATTTGTTTTTTTCTTCAAATGTAAATTTCAATATGTAGATTCCACAGATCACCAGTGTTGATGCTGAACATTGTGACAAGTAGATGAACGCTTTCAACTTTGAATCCAACTTTCTGGGATTTCTCTGGGCAGAATTTTAAATGTTGGGATGAAGGCCCAGTTGGGAGATGTGGCAGCTTCAACCTTTTCAAATTGAAGGACAGTTTGCTTAAGCAGATAAGGGTGTGGTTTGGGAGGGTTTTCCTGAAGTTTTGTCTTCAGCATTCTTGGTTATTTTCTTCTGCTTAGCCAAAGATACCATGTGCAGTATAAAGGCTGTCTGAGCTTTATGTCATGATAATCTGGTTCTGGAAGTTTAGAAACACACTCTGGCTTCAGATCCGCGTTAAATAGATCACTTGCGTGGCCAAAGACCTCAAACCTTTCCCTCCTGGGAAAAAGGCTTCTATTTCTTAGGCTGAAACGCCAGTGTGCAACCACATGCTTGTGCCTTTAGCGGTGATGGTTAAATTTTCTATGAACTGATTAAGTCATGTTTTTCAAAAAGTTAATGAGGCATTTAATTAACAACGTCGGGCTTATGGCCTTTATGGTTACATTTTGCGGGTAATGGCATTCGGCTTATAGCCGCTGAACAGAGAGCTGTCCGACAAAAGCAGTTTGACTTTGCTTGGGAATGGCTGGGCTGCCCTTCAGACACTCCCGTTTATTTCTAGCGGAGAAAATAAACCAAGGAATGTGTTGCGTCGACAGACTCGCCCTGCCTCTTCACCTTTCAGTTAGAGAAAGTGTTGGTGGCGATGGTTGCCATCCATTTAGAGGCCATCACCCTCCTAGTTAGGATAGTGTAGTTAGCCCACTTGACCCCCAACAGAGAAGGCCTGTGGGATGCTCGTCACAGCTGGATTGCATCCCTCTAACTGGGGCCCTCTTGGGCCCTTTGAATCTTCCCAGCTGACCAGGTACCAAAGACCTGAGTTATAGGTCTAGTACTTCATGTTAATTGAACTTGGGGTTTAATATCTCTGGGCCTCAGTTTCCAAGTGTTGAATGAGGATGGTACTACCTTCCTTTCCTGGTAGCTCCTGGGTTCCTGTGGGTGACAGAAGACGTCCTCATCTGGGGAAATGAGAAGCACTGTGTAAATAGTGGGATCAACGTGGTTGAGTTAGGACAGCCCGTGGCAAAAAGTCTGACCTGGCCGTGGGGCTACTGCTGCCTTTGCTGCCATCTTCCAGGAGAAGAGAGTTGACTTACCCACCAGCTTGGACGGCCTTTCATTTCTAGGTACCCTTGAATCTGCCCTAGTAGTGATGAAGGTTTCCAGGTGAAGGCCATGATTGTCACAGCAAATAAACCCTGGGTTGAGTAAATTGATGTGTGCACAGCAGTTGGTGGCGTTCAGAGCTGATCCCAGAGCCACGTGACAGGGCCTCTCCCTGGCTGGGGCACACAACTCATTAGCTTGCAGCCGTCCACTCAAGTCTGGCTAGTGAGGGCCTGCTAAAAGAGCAGCAGCTTCATGCGGTATCCTGGATACCAGGGCTCGGGGCAGGTGGCCTGGGAGCCCAGAGGATTGTGGGCTTTCTGGCAGGTTGGGATGTAAACGGAGAAACGCATTCGTGGGCGTGCCTTTTCTCTTCCTCCTCTTGTTTTGGAAGGGAGCTGCTGCAGTGACCTGAAGTAACAGGGCCCCGATGGCCAGGTTTACCAGCATGCCCCATTGGGTTCACGTGGTAAGCAAATGGAACATTCTAGTTTGCTCCCAAGTGAGTGGTCACCTTTGATTGGCGTGTCCTCCAAAGGGCATAAAAGGTTTTACAGAACCCATCTCGCACTTATGAGCAGCTAGAATGACCCCCGTTTTAGGTTTAACAGATAAGTTACCTGAGAGATGTCACAAGGAGGCCTGTTCTGACCCCATCCCATCCCCCCCTTACCCAGCAGACCATGTGTTGGGCCACATGCACGTTCTGCCTACTCCCAGCTCTCAGAACCTGACGGCTCTCTGCTGGGCACGACTTACCCAGTATTAACAGTATAACGTGTTTTCTGGTGGCAAATGCTTTCGATGTGTCTGAAAACTTTCTTAAGGTAATAAAACATTGAATAAGTTCCTGCTCTGCTTACTGGGAGTGGTTCATATTAATATTTTAACAAGCCAAAGAAATAAGGTTAATAACAGTGATTCTAATGCACAGTGTTGACACAGAACATCTCCGGGGGCGGGGGTGAACGTTTTATTTGATTCTTGAAATGTGGAGGTTGCAGCCTGTGGTGTATCAGGTTCCTGTCATTAACTTGGGGCAGAATCAGTCTAAAATTTTCATATTTACTTGTGAGGGTGGAGTGAGGCAAAATAGAGGGTGGGGTTATTGGAGGCATTTTGTGTCATTCCTCGAGGATGGAGGGAGAGAGCTTCTCTTTAACTCCACTTAACGTACAGACAAGAGCATCTGAGGCCCAGGTTCTTATTTGGGGTCTTAACAGGGGGCACGAGGATGTAGCTGACCTGGGTGTCCCTGCTTCTCTAAGCTGGGGAATGTTCTCCAGCTGATTTAAGCTCTCTTTAAGTGTTGGTCATCCATACTTTGATCTAAACTTGTGTTATCGTCCACTGCCACTGACTGAACAGACCCATCAAGTGAGAATGGTCTGTGCTTGGCAATGTGTCATCTAAGGTGTTAGCAACCGTGACACCTCTCTGTACTGGTCACGTCGGCCCCTGGGCTGAGGGCTTCCATCGCTATCCGAATGCGTCCTCTCAGCAGCCCTGTGGAAGCTTGGAGAAGTTCAAGGGTAACTTGCCCATGGCCAGGCCACTGGTGCAGCAGAGCCTTAGACAACACTGTCTGCATCTCCAAGCCCTCTCACCCCCCACCAGGATGCCTGCCGCCTGCCCGCGCCATGGTGGGCTTTTGGCCCCAAGGATGTATGCCTTTGAAAGTGGGCACCGGCAAGCTATGGGGAGGTCACCCTTACAAGGTTCACTGTATGGTTGTCTGATGGTATCTCCTCTCCTCTCCTCTCCTCTCCCCGTAGGAAGTGGTCTTGTACTGCCTGGAGAACAAGATTTGTGATGTGAACCACCGCGACAACGCGGGTTACTGTGCCCTGCACGAGGCTTGTGCAAGAGGTTGGCTCAACATCGTACGACACCTCCTTGAATATGGCGCCGATGTCAACTGCAGTGCCCAGGATGGAACCGGGTCAGTGGCGGTCTTGCTCTTGGCCTGGCCCTGCTGGGGCATAGGCAGTGGTTCTCAGGGTGTGCGGGGAACCCCAGAAGGAAAGATGGAGAGTGAGTGCCATGTAAGCACACTGGTGGCGGAGTCCTCTAGAATGGAATCGGACAGATCTTTCTGGCAAATTTACATAGAACTTTAAAACTCTGTGACGCTCTTATAGACAGAAGTCCCTGAAAATGTTGAGCCTGCATGAATAATCAGGGGTGTTCTCTTTTAAGACCCTGGACTCTTCACCAGCGTCTGTTGAATCTCAATCTTGAACATATATGTGAGTTGAAAGTTGCAGGAGTACAGACAGGTCCAGTGGCAACTGGCTTGATAGGACCTGCCGTGTCCACCCACATCCCCGGGCCTGGCCCCCACTCTGTCCTTGACCTCGGTTTATTGGCCAGAGGCCCATGTCTGAGTCAGCCCAAGCATCTTCCTGGTTGTACCTGGGATGCCACCACGAGGCAGGGCACTGGGGCTTTCCTGACGGTCATAAAATGAGCAAAACCGTAAGGTATTTGGTGGTTCATGGTTTCCAAATAGCATCCTTTCTGGATGGGATTGCGGACAGTGTTCCTGACCCCAGCGGACACGGGCAGGAGGACTCTGTATCCTCCTGAGAACTCGCCCTGCCTGTCGACTGCTTCTGGGCGAGAGGGTTGATCACTCATCTCCAAATTGGTTTCAGGAGAGGTTCCACTTTGCCCCTAGTTTCTTTTACCAACTGCACTTTTTGGGTTTTGTTTGTAATGGTGTAACAATGGCTTCTCGTATCTGCTTCCGTGGTGCTGGGGTTCTTCCCCCCACCCCGCCGTATGTTACCTTCTTACAGTCTGTCACTATTTAAGTTCATTGGAAACATTTTCATCGTGGCCTGAGTTCCTCCTTGGGCCATGCATTAAGAGAGATTTGCATTGAAGAATGAGGCCTGAGATGGTCCCTTCACCTGTCCCGTAAAGGGTTATGTGTTGAAATAACAGAGTAATTTGTCGCAGCGACCGTACACTCACCTCCTCGGTGAAATAGCGCGCCTACGAGGCTTGGCCGCACACGCTCGATTTTGCCCCGTGTCCTTAGAAGCAAGCGTCGCGTGCACAGGTGTAATCCTCCGCACCTCTCCTAGGCCTCTCCACGATGCTGTCAAGAATGATCATCTCGAAATTGTCCGCTTGCTCCTCTCCTACGGTGCTGTTCCTACCCTGGCTACGTACTCAGGTAGAACCATCAAGAAAGTGAACCACAGCGAACTTCTGGAGAAGTTCTTAACAGGTACGGCAGAGGTCAAGACACGGTCTTGTTCAAGCATCTAGACGGTGACTTCACAGCCTTTCACCTGGGTTCCCCCTACCCCCACCCCCCGTTTACTCTAAGTGACCCTTTACTGGGAAAAGCGGCCCAACGTTAGTCTGTCAAAGAAGAGATACATACTTTGAGTTTTGCGAGGTGGGGGGCTGGAAAACTCTTGGCTAGCCAGGCTAGCTTTTGTTTGGCAGGCTGGGGCGGTGAGGCGGGCAGTCCCTCAGGAAGGCGGGTGGACGCGTGGGGAGGTTTCAGTCAGATACCTGGAGGCGTGTGCAGTGGGACTTGTCAGGAGGTGACACCAGCCCCAGCGTGAGATGTTCCCGAACTCCAGCAGCATTTGCCTCTTACCAGCAGGCGTTATCTTGTTTCTCTCTCTCTCTCTTCCCCTCCCCCCACCTCTGCAGACTGTTTAAATAACCTGCAGGCTCCTGACGACGGTAGCCCCGGTTGCTCTTCGGAGTTCTCTGGCAGCTCTGTGTGTGCTGAACAGCCTTGTTCGTTTCAGTTGGGCTTCTGGGGGTGGTGGTGGTGCTGTGAGCAGGACTTGCTTGGGAAAGAATTTTTCCAGAGTCCTTTTTGGCGAACAGCTGGAATCTTGCTCCAGCTTACTGACCTCTCTCTTGTTTGCCCCCCCGGTTAGAACCAGATGATGAAAGTGGTTATGATGTTTTAGCAAATCCCCCAGGACCGGAGGACCAGGATGACAGCAACGAGGCCTATGGTGACCTATTGGAATCTGAATTTTCCGAAGACCCCCTTTTGCCGTGTTATAACGTCCAGGTGTCCGTCGCTCAGGGGTGAGCGTGGCCAGCATGTGGTCAAGAGCCAGCCCAGCTGCTCTGTGGGGTGGCAGGAGTTAGAAATCCCCTTCAGTAGATGAGGTTGGCTGGGTTGGGGGGTGAGTGAATTCCTCACCAAGTGTCCACCGACCTCACATAATGCAGTGGAACTTTTCCAGAAAAGTTTGGGGGTGGGAGGGCTCCCCAGCCAACTGCCCTCATTGGAACACACCCCTAGAGCCCAAAGGACACGGGAGTCAGCGACTGCAATTGCACAGTTTCAGTCAGTAAACTCTTGGGGAAGGGATCCTCCCCAAACGGCTACCATAGGGGCCTTCCAAGGCGCGTGAGGTCCACGGGACGATACTGATGTGTACCCGCTTCTCGTATAAGATTAGAGAAAGCCGTATGTGGCACCTGGGATCTTATGTGTCTTCAGATTTGCATAGATCGAGTCTTGTCCCCACGGTCGGGCCACTGTGCCCCATGACCAACCCTTTGGAGTGAACACATCAGGAGACCTTGCTCTGCTGTGTGTTGACCCCGGTGCTTAAGGAGTAGCATCCTCCTTGGACTCTGAGGCTGGGAACGTGTCTGCCCTTGTGGTGACATTCTATTCGGGATAGAGATGATAAAGCGTGGCAGGGTATCAGGAAGGATTGTACCACCTCCCTTCTCGAAAAAGCCTCACTCCCGGCAGCATTGAGAGGCAGGTTGGAGGTGTGGGAAAGGCAAGGAAAGCCAGGTGACCTCGAGTGTTTCTCATGCTCTCTCCGTGAGGGCCGGAGGAGAGGAGAGGTCAAAGAGGTGTTTGCCATCTCCCTTGGGTTGGCATACAGACTGGTTTTCCCCAGTGACTAGAACGGGGTGCACTTACTTGGAGAGGGGTGACCTGAGTTGTGACCAGAGCCAAGGCAGCACTGGGGTGGCCTGCAACGAGGCTCGTTCAGGGGCGCTGCTCCTGCTTTTGTCTAAGTTGGCTGGTCTGCCCTAGGTGGTCTCTTAACACATGCACATGAGTCCAGAGTTCCCCCGCTAGAAGTAGATCTTCCGGGCTTCCCTGGTGGCACAGTGGTTAAGAATCTGCCTGTCAGTTCAGGGGACACAGGTTCGAGCCCTGGTCTTGGAAGATCCCACATGCCACGGAGCAACTAAGCCTGTGCGCCACAGCTACTGAGCCTGCACTCTAGAGCCCGCGAGCCACAACTAGAGAAAGCCCGTGCGCAGCAACAGGCCCAATGCAGCCAAAAATAAATAAATAAATAAAATTAAAAAAGAAAAAGAAGAAGTAGACCTTCTAAGGACAGTGAGAAGTGGGGTGGGGGTGGGGTAATCAAAGTGGAAGTAGCAGGCCCTTTCACCGCCAGGAGACGGGTAGTTCATAGTTGGGAGCGCCTCTAATTTTGCCGGAAACTCAAACCACTGTCCTTTCTCTGGTGTAGGCCTCGTAACTGGCTGTTGCTCTCAGACCTGCTCAAGAAACTGCAAATGTCCTCCTGCATATTCCGCTGCAATTTCCCAAATGTGGAAATCGTCACCATCGCGGAGGCCGAGTTCTGCCGGCAAGTGTCAGCAAGTCTCTTATTCTGTTGCCCCAAAGACCTGGAGTCCTGTAATCCAGAAAGTAAGGAGCTCTTAGATCTGGTGGAGTTCACGAACGAGCTTCAGACTCTGCTGGGCTCATCCGTGGAGTGGATCCTCCCCAGAGACCTGGACTCAGACGACAACTGGTGAGCTCGCCAGGGCCCGCCGTGTACAGTGTGTCATGGTGTTAATCCTTGTGCATATGTGTCATAATACGACTATTTCTGTAAAGAAAGGACACTATGAGACACGACTCCAGTCGGAAGGACTTCATGTTTTTTCTTTTTAAAATTTTAAGTCAGTTTTTATGAAGTTGTTAATAAAGTTTCTTTACTTTTCAATGTACACATGCTTTGGAATATGTTTGTTTTTACTCGGAACAATTGTTTCTTTTCTTTTTTAAGGAGAAAAAAAAAAAGGCAAAGGAGCTCCACACTTTGACTTAATTTCATACAAAGCTCCGACGACAGAGGCCATAACTGTTGAGAGTTGCTTTTGGGGCAAATTAAACCAGTAAAATTTTAAACTCTTCCTCCATATTAAAGGGATTGAATAAATTGGCCACTTTGGTGTACCTGTGTCCTGCGAATTGTCCAGTTGGAGATGGAGGTTTAGAAAGTGAGTTTCAGTCTTGTTTAAGTCTCTTCCCATCAGACTGGTGTCGTGATTTCCTACACACCATGTTACTTCCTGTCTACCTTTCCTTGGTGTTCATGCCTGGATTGTCTCCTATACCTGCTCAAACCTTGGTCCATTCTCATTTGTACCATGGAAGTTTGTCATGCCGGATACTGTCAGAACTAATTTTACTTAAGTTTGTGTTAAGGTGCAAAGCACATGTTTTGTATATTTTCTGTTTTTTGTGTTTGTGTATATTTTATGGTTTCGCTTCAAGAAATTTTATGGGAAGGGAAATAGCAAGATGTAAAGAGCAAAAAAGTCATCATTCTCTTTCAATTGTTAGAACATCTATCTGCAATCATAATTATGATGCACTGTGGTATGTGTTAAAATAGGAAATACATGTAACGTCCCGTAGGAGCAGCAAACTCAGTGGTGTTGGTGAGGGTGTGTCATGGAAGTAATCACAAAGCAGGTGACTGTTGGTTGGGGTCCTGAAACATTAGTGTGCCTTCCCTGTGTCCAGTAGTGGTCTGGAGGGGTCAGGAAGCCTGCCTTTGAATTTGAGGGAACAGAGGGTTTGAGGTCCTCTCTCTTCTATTGCTCTAGTACACTGCACAGCAGCAGTATACTGGGTTTATAGTTGACGTTTAAATCGCTGATTGATCATTAAGATTGGGATGTATCTTTGGAAATGAAAATAGGAAGAATCGTATGCTTTTTCTTTTTTTTCCTATATCTGAAAAGGTATGTAGTACTTTGCTGAGTGGTTGGGAATCAAGTTTGCAGTATTCAGTGTATTCAGTTTTAGTATCTAAGTAGAATTAAACTGTTGCTGTAAACTGGAATAGCACTTTGTTACTGACAAGTTTTAGAATGCATGTGTTCGTCAATTACCTGTTTGGGAAGATTGTAGTTAATGATTTTGAGAATGTGGCTATAAACTTCCAACTGACTCAAGAAAAGCAAATAAGTCAAGATTGACAAATGTATAGGCTCTTCATCTTATTGTGTGTGTGGGTTTTTTTTTTTTCCTTTTAGTTATTTGTCAAGGTATAAAGAATTCTATCACACTTAAGACAAGTTAAGTAAACTTCACGGGGTGTATTCTGACATGGCATGGAGCCGATCCCATGGCCTAGATCTTAAAGGTGATTTTATGTTTAAACTTTCATGAAAACATATGTGATTGAAACACATTAATATATTGATACAGAGGGCAGTTAATTTTTGTCTTTTTTGTGTGTGTGTGTGGTACTGTTGTGGCCTCTCCCATTGCGGAGCACAGGCTCTGGACGCACAGGCTCAGCGGCCATGGCTCACGGGCCTAGCCGCTCCGCGGCATGTGGGATCTTCCCGGACCGGGGCACGAACCCATGTCCCCTGCATTGGCAGGCGGACTCTCAACCACTGCGCCACCAGGGAAGCCCTAATTTTTGTCTTTTGATACATGTGAGCGCAGCTTTCATTTTGCTGAAAGAATGTGACCAGTTTTCAGTTTGGGATTCTACCATTTAGTAAAGATAGTCCACTTAATTTTAGAAATAGATTTAATATATAATACCTAATAATACTTTTATGAATGTTTTTTTACTGAAAACTTTTATTGTAATACTCTGAAGAAACTATGCCATTCTAGTCTTCAAGACTTAAATGAATCAAGTGTTTATTAGCTGTTGTAGTTTTTAAACTAATAAAAGTCACTACATCAGCAATTTGTAAATACAGTTTTTAAAATAATGCCTTAACAACTTTACAGTGGTTATAATGACTGTATTTAGGCCTAAAGTTAGTTAATAATTTGACATGAAGGCTTTTTAATAGTTTGATGGTGCAGATAAGGGATAGGTAAACTCTGGCTGGTGGGCCAGATGCAGCCCGTCGCCTGGCTTTGTAAAGGAAGTTTTTCTGGAACATAGTCGCACCCGTTGTTTACATGGTAGTTATGGCTCCTTTCACCCTACACCAGTGGGGCAGAGTAGTTGCAACAGTAACTGTACAGCCCACAAATCTGGAAATGTTTAAATTTAGATTTTAAAAATTGAAAAATTCTTTGAGCCTATACAGGGCAAGTGCATTGACCCCTGAGGTAGAAAACAGTCAGGAACTTGGGTGCGGAAGCCAAATGGCCTAGGTTCAAATCCCCTTTCTCCCATTTCATAGCTAGTGACCATGGGGCAAATCACTTAACCTCTATGCCTCCTTATGAGGTTTAAATGCACTTATTTGTATAAATAGTGCCTGGCACATACTAAGCGCTGTGTAAGTGATTGCTGTTGTTTCTGCTTGGAGTTTTAATAAGTTATTGTTAATAGAAAAATGACACTAATGATTTTCCTTTTAGAGTAACAAAGGCACTTTGAGTCTTTTACTTTTTCAGGAATGTAATAAGACTTTTTTCATTGACAGTCAGTGTTCCCTGTTACCAAAATTTACTTTATGAATATAAAGAATTGAATGTCTTCAGGACAGTACTTTTGCTTAAATGTCAAACCATTATTTTCCCAAGGTACATCAAACTGGCTCTGCATAGCCCAGGCCTCTAAAGCTTGTGTGCACACCCTAGGTAGCATGTGAGATACATTTTGTAAATATAGTTTTTTAAATAATGCTTGAGACTTCCCTGGCGGTCCAGCAGTTAACACTATGTGCTCCCAATATAGGGGGCTTGGGTTCGATCCCTGCTCAAGGAACTAGATCCCAAGTGCCTGCCATAACTAAGAGCCCACATGCCACAACTAAAAGATCCGGCATGCTGCAATTAAAGACCGGCACAGCCAAACAAACAAACAAACAAACAAACAAATAAATAAATCTTTATAAAAAATAAGTAAAATAAAATAATGCCTTAGGAGTTAGGAAAAGAAAATATTAGAACATTTTTACCTTTGTATTATTTTTAAAAATCTGTGTAGTTTATCATGTACATAAATTATAGGTATGGAACTTTGTGTATATAATTTGTTAATAAATAAGATGCATATTAAAAAGTTTTCTTATGGTTTGCCCAGTCAGGTGTTTGGAGGCCATTGGAGGACAGGATGATGAAATATAGGGCCTCAGCAAAGATAGAATTTAGAACCAATTCCCTGACTTAGAAGATAAGGAAAATAATTCATAGACTGTAATTGAGTTGTCCAACTTTGCATAAGTGTTCAGAAACAGGAAATGCAGTGGCTAGAATCTAATCACTGACCAAGCAGAATCTGGGTCACTGGACTCGTAAACCAGAAGTGACTGTTGAATTTCTCAGGTTGATGCTCCTGGCATATATGCTTGATCTGTGTGTGTGTGTAAATCTCTGACAGAATAAGCCATACTCAGGCACACCCTGTTTCCTTATTCAAGCATCTTAATTTCATCCCATTAAATCTTTGAAGTATCCGACTACCAGAAGGCATGAAGAAACCTGGGCTGAGAGTCTTCATTCCAGGAGACGTGATCTTGACTGCATGGCTGGTTTGAGGCGCATCACTCTGAACTGCAACCCGCTCATTGGTGACCTGGGTGCAAGTGCTTTGGCAGAATCTCTTAGTGAGGATTTATGGCTTAGAGGGAAATTCTAAAATTGAAAATATTGAATTTTTAATATGAAATATGCTTAGCTTTTGGCATGATACTATTGTGATAGGATTTTTTAAAGCCTCATTTTACTGATAGCTTTTATTTTGCTTTTCAACTTTCTCTCAGAGTTGCATATATCCTTTACAGAAAATACAGAGTAACAAGAGAACAATTACCTATAATTTTAATACCCAGATATAATCACTGTTCATTTTGGTGTATATACTTTCAGTCTTTTTTTTTCTACAAATATATATGTACACTTAGGGATTACAAAAATAGAATTGTAGTATACTTGCTATTTCATATGCCTGCTTTTTTCACTTAATGATGTATCATGTAGTATTGCATCGTATTGATGTCCCATAGTTTAATCAATTCTTTGCAATTCTATTTAGACAGTTTGCTTTTCCCTGTCAGAAACAATGTGAATACGTTGTATATACATCTCTGTGTGCATCGGGATTACTTCTGTAGAATAAGGTACTACAAGTGGAATGACTAAGTGTGACCTATTTTTAAGACATTTGATACACATGGCCAAATTACCACCCAGAAAGGCTATGCCAATTTGTAGTCCACCCCAACAGTAGATGGGAAGCCTGCCTCTCACAAACACTGGCCTGTAGCACTTGTAAAAAAATGTAAAACTACAAAAATGAGTACCTCTCCATTTTCTATGCAAGTGGGATTACTCCAAATTTTATAACTTTTTTCAATTAATTCAGTATGAGCATTTTAGCAAGTCAGTAAATTTGCATCTCCTACATCATTTTTTGTGATTGTTCAGTATTCCATTATATGAATATGCCACAGTGCACATAGCTTATCCATTCTTGTATATAAGCTTTGTCCAGTTTTTCAGTTACAAATAGTACTCTGATATATATCCTTACCTATATCTCTGACTATTTCTTTTGGTTAAATTCTTAGAAAGAGAGTTGTTGGATCCAAAGTGTATAGACATTATTTAAAGGCTTTTCTTACAGAATCGTGGCTTCATCTGATAGGAGAATAACCACATTTTGTTTTATTTTGTATTCATCTGATTGACTGGTGAGGTTTACTGGCTGTTTGTATTAATTTGGCTATTTGGTTAATTATACCCTGTGTCCATTCTTCTGTAGTGAGAGTTTGTAAGGGTTGTATCATATCCTGTCAGATCCGTATGTCTGACTTGCTATTTCTGTGCGTCATGGGGGTGTTGAAAGACTCCAGTTATTTTAATGTGATGGTCCACACAACACTTAAACAAAAGACTCATCATAGTTTCCTTTCATGTAATATTTTTTAATCCCTGTGCTTTAGTGATGATCCCTTTGGTTTAAATGAGTAGGTTGTTCAGCCCCAGAACTACTAGAATTCATGATCAGTTTTTCTGGGTTTTGTCTGACCTTTTACTGCAAGGGTTCTTGACCATCATACTTTCATGATAGGTTTTTAGTATGTATTCTCTATTCACACATTGTTGAAAGTTTTTATTATTTGTATCCTCTTAGACTTGTCTTTTTTTCCTCTAAAACTAACAGTTATTACATTTCTTCTATTTTGTTTTCCCCTTTGAACTAGTTTCAAGTGTGATTTGGAGCTGAAGATCATGATCAAAAGAATGCAGTGCATTTCTGAGCTCCACCAGGTTTTGCTTGTGAGGTTTACATGCCCCTGCCGCCCTTGCTAATTATGAACTGAGATTCATTTTGTGATGCTTTTTGCTCATAGGTTATATACAGTTATTCTTCAGTTCTGTAATTGTAAAATATGTTGTCTGATTTATTGGTACTAAAGCCAGGGTTATCATTGCACATCCAAGAAGAGGTTTTTAAATTGGATTATGTATTATGTGTGTGCGTATATGTCTCTGTTTTTTTCCATACCCAAAATTACAAACCTGCCATGACTTGTCTTGTGCAGGACTCTTCCACACGTGAGAAAATGAGAGTTGTCTATATGTTAAATCTGTAGAGTTAGCAAGTGACCTTTTGTCTTTCATCGAAAGCACTTGACCTGCAGCAGTGCGGCCTCACCAGTGAAGGAGCAAAGGCTTTACTAAAGGCCCTTGAAACCAACAGAACTCTGCTCGTTCTGGATATAATAAAAAATCTGCTGGTTGGTATGTGGTCACTTTTTTAAAATTGATAAACACATAGCAAAACAAAAAGAATTTGTTCAGGTATTGACAGTTTTTTAAAACTTAATGTGTTTAACTTTCCTCATCATATCCAGTTGGCCCTTGAACAACGTGGGGTTAGGGGTGTCGACCCCTACGCAGTTGAAGATCTGGGTATAAGTTTATAGTCAGTGGTTCCACATCTGTGGATTCAACCAGCCTTGGATCATGTAGGACGATAGTACCTATGTACTGAAAACTATGCGTGTGTCAGTGGACCCGCGAGGTTCAAACCCATGTTGTTCAAGCTTCAACTGTACTTTTCTAGTGTTGCACTTCCCTTATGTTTTTAGCAGCTACTGTACTAATTAAAGTGAATTATACTTGTCAATTTTTCTTATCTCTACTCTGAATAGAGGTGAACCTAGATACTAAGCCTGCTTCCACCAAGAGCATTCTTTCTTTCCTGTGCAACCTCTGAATTCTTGCCAGGAGTACTTTATTCATTTGTCAGATTCACAAGTAAGTTTGTAATCATCTTCTGTGTGCCAGAGATGGGTTTAGGGACCACGGATAAAGCAGTGAACCAGACAGACAAAAGTCTTGCCCTCATGGAGCTTACATTCTAGTGAAGGAGATCAGATAGAAATGAGTAAACAGATAAGTCATATAATTTTAGAGGGTAGGAAGTGCAAAAATATCTTAATGTAAGGAGAGTGAGGGAGAGCAGGTAGGACTCCATTGGATAGGTTTGTTAGGGGACAGCTTCACTGGAGAAGTGGCATTTGAACGGAGACCTGAATGAAGAGAGGAGCAAGCCATGGAAGATGTGGAGTAAGCACATTCCAGGACAAGGAGGCAATGAGTATGTAGGCATGTAGGTGGGTGGAGTATTTAAGGAAAAGCAAGGAGGCCAATCTGGGCAGAGTACTGAGTGAAGAAGAATGTGGTAGGACATGAGGTCAAGGAGCTAGCCAGGGGTCTGCTCTTGTAAAGTCTTGAAGGCCAGAGTAAAGATGTGGATTATTCTAAATGAGTAGAGGGGTTTGAACTGGAAAAAGGCATGATCCAAATCGTATCTGAATAAGGTGACCTGGTATAGAGAAGGGACTTGGGAGGATAAAGAAGAGGTACAGGGGTCTTCCCTGGTGGCGCACTGATTGAGAATCCACCTGCCAATGCAGCGGACGCGGGTTCGTGCCCCGGTCCGGGAAGATCCCACATGCCGCGGAGCGACTGGGCCCGTGAGCCATGGCCGCTGAGCCTGCACGTCTGGAGCCTGTGCTCTGCAACGGGAGAGGCCACAACTGTGAGAGGCCCGCGTACCGCAAAATAAATAAATAAATAAAGAGGAATAGGGAGACCAGTTAGGAGACTATCACAGTGCTCCAAATAAGAGATGTTTATGGCCTAGGTTAGGTTGGAAGTTTGCAGCAAGTGAAAAGTGGTTGAATTCAGGTTGTGTTTTGAGGGTGTAGCTCTCAAGACCTGCAGATAGATGTGAGGTATGAAGGAAATAGTAACAAGGAGACAAGTCGTTGATGATTATGTGTGCAACTGGGTAGTATCCCTTAGAAGAAGGGGGCTGATGGGAGGAGCAGCTTTTGAGGGAATATCAGGACTTGGTTTGTTATCTTGGATGCCCTGGTTTGATATCTTAGATGCTCTTTAGGTATCTAAGCGTCTGGACGGTGCTCAGACTGTACTTTGTATCCAAAGGTATCCAAAGCCACTTCAGATGCAAAATGTTTCAAGTTGACCTTTGCTGCTGCCAAAATAGTAGCCACTGTGGGCAGTCTGCAAGATGGCATCTTAGGTTTCTGAGGAAGAAATTAGAATACACAAAGGGGGAAATAAGTGTATTATTATATAATGTAGATTTCATATTTAAATGTCTGGGAAAAGCAATAATTAGTTGGCTTTTGGTTTTAAATGGAAATAGCCACTCATTGGAAAATAATTACTCTAATTTCAATTCATTTTACTTTAGATCATTCTGTGATGAAAACAGTTACCAAACAAGTTCTCCAGATGGAAGGAGTGCCAAGTCAGAGGTATATAACATGTTTCAGTTCTCTCGGAAGAATTCCTCTTTAATGGCTTGGTTTTCTTTCTTTCTTAAAAGAAAATTATCAAGGTACTTTCTGCCATCTTAAAACTAAGATTTGAGTCAAATCAAATGGCTTTTCTGTTTTTGAAAATGTTGTGTGATGCTTTAATTTAGGTTCCCAGATATGCAGATTGAAAACCTTTTAACTTTTTATTTTCTGTAACATATTATCGTTAGTCACAATAGTCTTTTTTTTTTGGAGATAAGAATGAATAGCAGGAGCAGCATTTGTGAAACCAAATCTAATATGAAACTGACTCTTTCTTGTGAGTAAATTTGAATTTTGAAACAGCAAAACAATAAGGTTTAATAAAAAGCAAAATAAATTGTTTATGTTTATGATCTGCCAATTTCCCACAAAGAGTTTTGTG
This sequence comes from Mesoplodon bidens, assembly GCF_964165515.1. Taxonomy (NCBI): domain Eukaryota; kingdom Metazoa; phylum Chordata; class Mammalia; order Artiodactyla; family Ziphiidae; genus Mesoplodon; species Mesoplodon bidens. The sequence continues at coordinate 110,732 of NW_027672245.1, read as the reverse complement.
GTGACTTTAGTTATATACCAGATACATTAAAATCACCAGTGGACAACACATCTTTTATTCAGGTGCCCTCTGAAAGTTTTAAAACTTTGTTGACTTCATATCACTGAACGGTCCACTTTAAAATGGTTAAAATTATAAATTTTCTGTTTTGTGTCGTTTACCACAATTTTTAAAAAATGTGTTGTTTGAAGATTTTTGGGGTTTATAAAGGTATTGTATTAGCATAAAAAAGAAAAATTTAAGAGACCACCTCTAATCCCATTATCCTATCAAGCAATATTTACATTTTAATTTTCTCTTCCTGCTGTCTATAAACATAGTTCCACATAGCTTCATTATAATTTGCCATTCTTATCTTTTCATACTAAATTTCAATTCTGTAATTCATAGTTATACTTTTTAACATTGCATTCACAAGGTTTCATTGAGTTGGTCAAGTTTTTAAATTGGTGAAAAATTGGAAATAACCTAAAATAAACTATTGTAAACATCTTCATAAATACAGCTTTTTTTTTTCTACTTAAAGTTGTATGTTTTTGATTCTCTATTCATCAACTTGCTTGGACAACAGTGTATTAAATAAGTTGTTAAGAGTGTTTATGAAGTCAAAAAAAAGCTTATGATCGTCTGCCAATTGTTATTTCAAGAGAGTGATATTTTAATAATCAAATAGTACATTCAAAGAAGTTAAGATTTGTGATATCACACTAATTAGATATTATTATTAAAAATTTATATCATATGTAAAGCATTCTTAAAATAGCTACCTTGACTTTTGCTATGATATTAGAAATGGAAATCTATATAAATAAAACATGTATATGTAAAACATATTAGGAATTCTGTAAAACTAGTACAGAATAATAGGGCATCATGGAATGAGAACAGTTAAACATTTTTTTTTAGTTAGCATGATTAAACAAAGTGGAAATGTAACTGAAGTATACAAACTCATTGAGCTCTTTTAAGAGTAATTTTATTTCTTGGGCTTTTTTTTGTGTTTGCCTCAGTTATTTGGAGACATAGAAGTAAGCCAAATCAGTATCTGGGTATATACCTAGATCCAGGTGAGTATAGGGGTGAAATAATGGTGTGAATTGTGTCACATTTATATTGTACTTATGTATGCCTAATAAAAGATGGGAACTTTTATTAGAAATTTTTTAATCTCCTAACAAGAAAAGTGTAATTAAAAAAATTTTAATACAAATGTATTTGCATTAGTTTCTGAAAGTAAAGGAAGGGTATACACATACATACCATATGCATACAAACATTTTTTTTGATGGCAATTAAGTTAAAACACAATAAAATAGCACAAAATGAACTGAGCTCCTATATATTTTTAAGAGGCATGTAAATCACACAGGATCGTGTGTTGATTATCAATAAGCTACACTCTATGAAATATTTGTCCTATATTACCGCATACACTCCATTTTACCCTGCATCCTAATGCTGCTAAAATATAGTAGAAAGCAGCAGCATAGCACAGGGAGATCAGCTTGGTGCTTTGCGATGACCTAGAGGGGTGGGATAGGGAGGGTGGGACGGAGGCTCAAGAGGTTGGGATATGGGGACATGTGTATGCATATGGCTGATTCGCTTTGTTGTGTAACAGAAACTAACACAGAATTGTGAAGCAATTATACTCCAATCAAGATCTATTAAAATAAATAAATAAAATAACATAAAATACAGTAGCTTTGAAGGATAAATATAACCATTTTAACCTATGATGTTTGTTTTCAGTAAATTCAAATTAAATATTTAAATGTGAATTTTAATATATGGCTTGTTCTAAGTAAAATATTAACACGTAGGTCTAGTTTTTGCAACCAAATGCCTCTTTACTACTGAAATATAGGGTAAGTCTCCACATTTCACTCTTTCATCCAGTGGGTTTCATTTGTTTTTTTGTGTGTTTTCTATATGAAATCAAAGGAGCAGTGAAGGTTGACAGGCTTATAGGAGGGTAAAATTGACTCACCTACCCCCCAGCAACTTGCAGCCTTATAACTTGTATTGTTTTTACATAGAAAAATTCATCTTAAATTTAACTTTTGGTCTACTTCTGAAGATTCTGTTTGGCAGAAGTCATGGGTGTATCTGTGTTTCTGTGTCCTTGAGATTCAGAAATGCCAAAGGTGTTCTACGATTCAGGAAACTTGAGTGTTTCTACATGATAGATAAAATGTATCATACTTTGGGATTTTTTTAAAACTTTTATTTTTGCATTTCTGCACATCTCAATACTTTTGTTTTAGTTAAAATAACTTGTTACTGTAGAGAACTTATATTTTTTTAAAATGCTGGCTTATGTAAAACCTTTGTACAAAACCGATCCTCTTTTTAATGGGCTTGGCATCATTGTCAAGTGCCTTTTTGATTCCTTTCGACGTGTGCACGTGTGACAGTTGCTCTGTAGACCTTTGGTGCATCTTGATTCCTTGTTTTCATGCTTTGTCAAACGTAGTCTTGGCCACAAAGAAGCCTGTAAGTAATGGAAGGAAACACTCTGCTGGTCAAGAATGTTACCCTCCTGAAGCGCTACCACCTGGAGTGTCTGGTTTCCGGCCATTGTGTCCTGCAGAAAGTGCAAAAAGCAACAGGTAACCTGTTTGCATTCCCTGTCTTTTTCAGTCATTTAGAGTTCTTTATTTTGGAACTTGTATTATGTGGGTGGTCTCTGGTGCTTTGTGTAGGGAAAAAAGGTAACTCACACATGGCTTCTGCCTAATGAGCCTTCTAAGGAAGAAAAATTAAAAGTAATTGGGAGTTTCAAGTTGTTTCTCAAGTGTCACAACAGAGGTAACTCCGTGGGAGTCTTGAGGAGACTAAAATGATCACCAATTGTGCATGTGAGAAAAGTTTCATTAAAGGCAGATGTAGTTGAGCGAAGCCCTACAGCACAGAAGTAGGAATTTGGATACGTACGAATGGGAAAAAAGACATTTTAGGCATGGGAAATAGTTTAATGCAGAATGGATGAAAAATATGCATTAGACCTCTTCTAAATCAACTGGCTTATTAACTCAGTAAATCAGATTTAGTGAGTCAAACTAGCATTAGCTGATTTCTTATCCAGGGGATAGCTGTTCATAGTAATATTTGTCACAGAACAGTAAATAAAATGGTTGAATTATAGCTTTAGGCTTGCTAAGTGAAATAGATGGCTCTAGATGATCTTCAGGTGACTTACTTGGTAGTAATCAGGAAATTGGGGATTAACAATTGCTTAAGAAAACAAAGAGAATTGATTTTAAATAGTACTTGAAGTAGTTACTGTGTAAAATATCTGTTCAGTTGCTCATGTTAAATGGATGTTTCTAATCCCCACTGGACAACCGACTACTTTTTTGCAAATGGTAATGTGAATTGCTGTTGCATAAACTATAGTGTTGAATCCCCAGTGTTTGCACTTGAGTTTCACAGCTCTGTGGTTTCCTGTCTTCTTCCTGAGACACTTAATTGCAGGTCCATCCTCGTCACACAGGGTGGTAAATTAGAGAACGATTAATATCACCATTTAAAGAAGAGAGGCTGAAATCTCAACCGTCCTGAACATAGGAGCTGAAGGGGCCTCTCAGCAGTTCAGAGAGTTATTAGCAAGCCAGTAGGCTGAATTCTGTTCTGTTTTCTCCGTAGCAGAGCCCTCCAGGTCCTTGTTTTGAGCTTATTTATTTTTATACACAATTCTGTATGGATACTGTTCATACTACTAAATAGTTGTATTAACTGGGTTTAACTGGTGATGTATTTACATGAAGATCTAACTTCGTTTTGTTGCTATCTTTTTAGGGGCTTTCCATTCATCAAAGCTCGTGATGTACGTAATCAGTTGGTGGTGTGTAGCTATCATATTTATGATATATAGGGCTTGAATTGGGAAAGGTGGATGGTCATTCTTCTTGCTTTTTAAACTGACAGAGCCTTCCAAGAAGCATTTCCCTCTCTGAAATAAATCCATGTAAAACATGTTTGGTCGCTCTCCCAATGCAACTGTGTAGTTGTGTGGATTTGGCACATAACGGGCAGCCTTGTGGTGATGTCTGTAAACAAGGAATCCTGTTTTCCAGTCCGCAAATCAGCTGTTACCCAGTGAGACGAACTTGACTGCCATTTCTGACCCCTCACATGGAGCTGTCATACTCAAGAATGTTCACATATTTTCAAGAAACGTTGTTTGCGGGCTATATGTACAAATTCCTGATCTGAAAGCCAATATACAGCAACATCTCCCAAACCTCTGCTCTCTCACCAAGGCCACACACATTCCCTCGCTTATGGCCTCGTGGCAAGCGAATACTGTCAGTATCAGATTCTCCTTCCCAGTGGTCTTGGGAGACTGCATAGTGGCTCTGTGAAAGGCACCACTGCTGAGGTTGAGAGAAGAGCATCTTGGGTGTCAGTCCTGGCCTTGCATTCCCAGAGAGAGGGGTGTGCACCACGTTCTCTTGTTAGGGTTTTCCTATGCTGCAGGGTTTGCTGCTTGTTGTCAAAATGATGTCCTAGTGACTTGTCTTCTTCGTGGTTATATAATCCCAGCACAGTTCTTTATGATCTGTAGACTTTTATGGGGTTGTGGCCAGGTCAGTTTTTAAATGTTTGGAAATGTCCTATTGAACAACATTGCAGTGGCAGTGAAGCTTGCTGGGAGAATTGTTGCCCTAGTTTTGGCTTAAGGGTGGTGAGAAGATGAAATTTTTGATGGGTCAGTTTTAGTTGTGTATGTGTATGTGATTTATTTTTTTAAATTCTAATGTCTATTATTCACAGCTTAGATATGTTGACTTCCTGATTATTCATCAGTCCCTTTACTGATGTATTTTCCTCTGAAAAACTACATTTTCTTCCAGACTGTTTTTGTCTGATGGTGAAGAATAAATTTTTCATTTGCAGTATAAAATTGATTTGAGAAAAAATGTTTACCTTGGATGTTCACTTGGCTTCTGTGAAAGAAACTTAATAAAATAATATGGGCAATTCCCATTACTAATCCTAACCACGTACAACAGAGGTCTGTACAGTAACATAGCAAAAATAAGTTACTGTACTTTTACTTAGTCATTGCCTGTTTTACACTAAAGAGCAGTGAGAGACATTTATAAATAATGATACCTCAGATCACTTTTGTTAAATGTCCTCTAATATTTGGATATTTGGTATCTGGCTTGTGTTGTCTTTTATGCAATCTTGTCTTCTTTCTTTGCACTTTAGTTTAACAACTCTATGGTTTCCTATCTTCCTGTGACACTCAGGTCCATCAGAATTTCCTGTGACGGTGACAGTAGGGAGTCCTTCCTCCTCAGAAATCGAAGAGGTCGATGATTCCTCAGAACGTGTTCAGGAGGAGCCAGAGAAAATCCATTTGAAACAAGAAGTATTGCAGGTACAAAGTTATCACTTTAAAGCTATAGAGAAGATTATTTTTCAAACGGAAGGCTGATTGCAACGTAGCACAGCTTGTGTGAGGGTTCTGTTTTCTCATGCCATCTGCATTGTATCCCCTTGAATGATTCCTTAAGCTTAGACCAAGGTGAATGGTGGACATTTGAACTCTAAGAAATTAAAATCAAAACATGTAGTTAGTAATATATTTTCCTTTCCTTAGAACCTTAGTATATTAGATTTAGGGAGAACCTTAGTGATCATAAGATAAGGAAATTGAGTTCTGAATGAATACAGTCAGCTGATTCAGTGCTCTTGTTTTACAGATGAGAAAATGGACAGTTCTAGTTGAACTCTCTTTTTATAAGAGGAAAATATGGCCTCATTTTAAATAAAAGTAAAGTTGAAAAAAGTTTTGATGTTGATAGTCTCCTTTCCTAAAATCAAAAATATCAAGAAGCTACATTCTATTACCAAATCATCCTGACCTCTAATGTCATTCCTTACTTTTGTTTGTATGGACAGAAAAGAAAAATTGATTTTTATAAGAAATTTTTACACCTCAAAATTAATATATTTATTTTATTTCAACTTTAATGCAGAGCTGAACATTTCTAGTAAATAAAGGAACACCATTTGTGGGGGACCTTGTTTTTGTGCTACAAAGTCCATGTTTAATTTTTTAAAATTATTTAGTATGATTTTCTCTTCATATGAAACATGACACTTGACAGGTTTCAGAACTATTTATCCCATTATTGTACGACTACGGGAATTACTCTTTGATTTTCAAAAGAGAAAGTTAGATTTTTATTTTTTAATTAAAATTAATGATAATATAGAGAAATTTTAAGAAAAGAACTTAGAAAATTATGAAATGTTAGAGTAGGAGAAATCTATAGTTCCTGTAGAGTTACTCCCTTTCGTTTTATAAATGAGCACCTACAATTTGTAGAACGTAAGTGGTTTATTAGTAAATGGCAGAGTATGACAAGACCCTAGAGCATCCAACCTGCATTCCTTGTTATTTTAGATGTGGTGTATTCATTTCCTTCACGAATAGACCACAAGATTGTATTTGTAAAAGCAGTAATAGACACTGGGGAAGTCCAAGAAGTTTAAACACTGGGACCACAGAATAGCAGATTCAGAATGCACTGAGATCTTTTAGCTCTTCTCTGTTTTGTTGTTTTTTTTTTTTTTGCGGTATGTGGGCCTCTCACTGTTGTGGCCTCTCCCGTCGAGGAGCACAGGCTCCGGACGCGCAGGCTCAACGGCCATGGCTCATGGGCCCAGCCGCTCCGCGGCATGTGGGATCCTCCCAGACCGGGACACAAACCCGTGTCCCCTGCATCGGCAGGCGGACTCCCAACCACTGCGCCACCAGGGAAGTCCTCTTCTCTGTTTTGACAAGACACTACAGTGATGGTATCAAAGTGTTTAAGTATATATGCCCACAACAATCAAGAGATTTCAACATAGTTTTGAAAGACAGAAGACAGGTGGAAGAGTGTGAAACTGAAGCAGTAGAACAGAGGAAAAGCATCACCTAGAATATGCACAGGGACCACGTGCAACTGAGGAGGATTCTGACCCCACCTGAAAAAGTAGCCCCATGCTCAGGTGCGCAGGTAGGAGAAAGGGTGGAGTTAGTTAAAAGTGTGACTGAGATAGGGGAGCTCATTGAAGGGTTGTGTTTGGAGGAGTGGACTCCCAGCCCCGCCCTCACCCTCCTGAAATGAGATGATTTCATTTTGAAAACAGTGAAACTGGCGAGAACTGGGGCAGCTAGTATGAGTTTTTACACCCTAGAAAACTGTGTTTGGGGGAGATCCTGTTACAGTTACTGCCCGCTTCTTCCTTCATAAGAAGCCAATCAATCGTTGACTTCAGGGAGCTTCCTGCGCTCATTCTTAAATAGAAAATAAGTGTCATTTGCCTGTTGAGTAAAGCTTACAACATGAGAGAGGGGGAAAGAGTGCAAACATATCCTAGTAGGACCAGGGACAATTTAGGGAACAGAATAATTTAAGAAAAAACCCTAATTAGTATCCTGAGAGAGGTTTAGAAAGAGCTAGCAACTATAAAATAAGACAAGGGTATTAATGAAAAGGAGAATGGTCAGAAAGCAAGAGAGTTCTCCTGGAAATGAAAATATGGGTGCTGAAATAAATTCAGTAGGAATTTAAAAAATTTCTCAGTATATAAGAAAGAAAGACACAATGGAAAATGTGATAGAAATATGTTAGAGAGGCTGCATCTGGGAGATCCCACATGTTACTATTAGAAACTCCAGACCCAGAAAAACAATGGAGGGAAGCTGTCAAAGGGCAACAAAATTCCCCACAGCTGAAAGTAGACATCAGGCCTCAGATTGAAAATAGTTACGCAAGATGAGCAAGAATAGACTCATACCTAGGCACCCTTCATTGTGAAACTTTCAAATACTGAAAAAATAAATTAAAATAGAATAAAATACTGAGAGGATACATCCATTCCAGAGAGAAAAATACTGGTCACCTAAAAAAAAAGGTTAAAATCTGACTTTATCATACTTGTCATGAGCACCATGGATCCTGGAAGGCACTAGAAAGATACCTCCAAAGTTTTTCAGGCACATAATTTTCACCCTAGGGGTTTGTATCCAGCCAAACTATCAGTCATACGTGGAAGCTGAAGAAGATATTTTGTACCCAAAGAAATTTGAAAAATTGACCTCCTGTGCTACACCTTAAGCTATTTATAGACATAATCCAGCAAAATGAGGCAATAAACCAAGAAGGAAGGTAATAGGGGATTCAGTGCAGATTGCAGCTAGTCTAGAGTGGAGAGGCTTCTATTGATTGTGTGATTGAGAGCTTAGAAACACCTTGAGGCATATTGTACTTACTAGGTGTTAGGCACTGTTGGAAGGGAGGAGGGAGAGGAAGAGGAGAAGGAACTTGAACTCCAGAGGAGAAAAGGCTATACGGACATAAACCTGAAGCACACTGAACTATGGTTGATTTTTAACCTAGTATTGGTGAGGAAGGGAAGAATCCACTTCAACTTGACACTATAGATGTCCCCCTTTTCAGTGACACACAGGGGTAATGACCACGTATCTAATTTGTTGTCCAAACCAGAACTTGTCCAAACTCCTTACACTTCAATAGTGTAAGGAGGCGCTCTAATGCTGTAACATCAGGACAACAGGTATAAACTGGAACAGCCCAAGGCGGCTTGGGGTATGTGGTCACCCTGCACAAGGGCAGTGACACTGGCACAGTATGGAACGAGGTGTAGTCTATACACAGAGACACAGTACATCTGCAGTGGGCAATATTAATTTCATTGTAATAATGGCAATACTGTCTTGGTTTGCAGCTTTTATTGTCAACGTGCATGTAATCACAAATAACTAAAGTAAACTATACTTAGTATGTATTAGTATTAACTTGGTATGTACTGAAATGTATTGTGTACTAGTATGTACTTAGTATATATTAGGCTCTAAGTGTTTTTGCATATATTAACTCATTTAATCCTCTGAATAGCCTTATGAGGTTGGTGCTAATATCATTCCCACTTTTGAGAACAGGAAGCTAAGACAGGGAAGGAACTTGCCCAGGCTGTACCTAATATAAGGTTGGATCGAGGCTTTGAGTTTAGGCTCTCTGCCTGTTCTCTTAAACCTTACTCCGTACTGACTCTCAAATAACAGAAGACTTAACTGCACATAGAACAGAATATAAATTTCAACTTTGACAACATAACAGCTAGGTTTGGAAGGTAGACAGAAGGTAGAAAAAAGGGAAGATGCTATGAATGTCCTCATTTTACAAAGCGTGACGTTGAGAGAGTTTCTAGTTGATCAACAATGTAGGTTTTTAAGTATATCACTACAAGTGAAAGAGATCATAAGCAGTGGAATAACTCATGATGACATAACTTTACTGAGCAGTGTGGACGTAGGAAAGAGTGTAGAGGAACTAAACGCTTATTAGTAAGTTAGAAAGTGAACAGATAATGCCTCCAATTTAGTGAGAAAATAGTCATGGAAGAGTATTACTTGGAAATGGAGAAGAATTCAAAATAACAATAGTTGGACCTCCCTGATGGTGCAGTGGTTAAGAAACTGCCTGCCAAGGCAGGGGACACGGGTTCGAGCCCTGGTCCGGGAAGATCCCACATGCCACGGAGCAGCGAAGCCCGTGCACCAGAACTACGGAACCTGTGCTCTAGAGCCCGTGAACCACAACTACTGAGCCCATGTGCCACAACTACTGAAGCCTGCGCGCCTAGATCCTGTGCTTCATAACAAGAGAAGCCACCGCAATGAAGAGTAGCCCCCGCTCGCCGCAACTAGAGAAAACCTGCACTGCACGCAGCAACGAAGACCCAATACAGCCAAAAGTAAATAATAATAATAAAATAATAAAAAATAACAATAGTTGACGTAAACCTCATAAAAAAGGAAATCCATACAGCCAGTAAACACAGAAAAGTGTACGACTTCATTAAGTAACAAGTGAAAAGTGAGTCAAAACCAAGGAAACTACATGTCAATCAGATTGACAAATACATAAATAAAAAGTCTGGTAGTATCAGGTATTGTAGACCTGAAGTACTATGGGAATCTTCTACCCTGTTTATACTGGAGTATAAATCGACACAACTACTTTGGAAAGCATTTAGCCCTCTCCATCACCTGAAGGTATATAAATAGCCTGTGAGCCAGCAGCCCTCACCCCCGCCCTGTGTAAATGCACCAGAATAACGGGTACAGCAGGATTCCTGTCCATGATTTGCATTAGCACAAACTGAAAGCAAACCAAATGTCCATTAAGAGTCAAAAATTAAATAAATGATGTGTATTTGTACAGTGGGAAAACTCTCCAGCAATAAAATTGAATGAACTAGAGCTACAGGCAGCAATGTGGATGAATTTTTTAAACCAATGTTGAGAGAAAGAAATAAGATAGAAAAGACTTCATATACTATGATCCTGTACATAAAGTTAGATGTTGACACAACTAAACTCTTTTGTTAGGGATGCATGCAGGTTAAAGGAAATGACTGTCAAGAAGTGAGGTTGGTGTTTAACCGGGAAGAAGGAAGGAGCTTGTGATGAGAAAAGGATATGGGGGGTTTTTGCGATGCTGACAGATTCGAGTAGTGCTTATGTAAGTATTCTCTTTTTATTTGTCACATTGACAGTTTTGTTCTGTGCACTTCTCAGTACACATATCGTATTTTACAATTAAAAACTGCGTAAAGAATCGGTCGATTCTTGAGTGCTGGATGTGGGAGTGGGATGAGACCGTTTCATTTTAAGTCCTTCACTACTGTTTGCATTCGCATGTTCATTCATTCAGCATTAATTGCACATATTCTATGTACCAAGCCCTCTTCTAATTTTATATGTGTTTTAACTCATGTAATTCTCACAAGAGCTCTGTAATATGGGAGCTTATCTCCATTTTATAGATGAGGAAGTTGAGGCCTAGAGTTATACAACTTGTCCAAGGTTATGTAGCTAATGGGTAGTGCCAGGCCCATTTGCCTCAGAGAATCTGAATATTTACAATATAATCTAAAAGAGAAATTTAATGACTAATTATAAGCAAAAAAATTGCACATTAAAGAAGATGACAAGTTTTCATCTATCCAGTTAGAGAAAAACACACAGTCTGTCTTTCACACACGTACATCTTATATGTATGTGTGTGGCAGGGATTCTCCTTATTAAGCAATTATTTATTGACCGTCTACGTTGTGCTAGGCACAGGTGCTGGGGATAAACCTTAATAAAATACACCCCCTATCTTCAAATAACTTGCACTCTCAGTGAGGAAGTAAGCCAACAGTTACAGTAGAGGTTATATACCAAGTGATACATCGCTGATGGCAGTGTAAAATCTCAGAAATCGTTTGGAAAGAAGTCTGGAGATAGGTACCTCAGAGCCTTAAAAATGTTCATTTGCTTTGATCTCAAACTCATTTTTATGGATTTATTGTAAGAATGTTATTCTCAATATGGAAAAAAGCCTTCATGCATAAAAACGGTTATTTTGTCTGATAATATTGAAAAGTTGGAAAGAATTTAAATGTGTAAAATGGTTAACCAGTAAACCCACTCAGTGGAATATTTTGTAGCCCACACAAAAAAATCAAGGTTATGAATCCCCTGATTATAGGAGAAATGATTGATTTCAATGTTAAATGGAGAAAAGTTGAACATAAAATTTGATATCCAATATGATGGGAGCTTTGTCCCAGAAAAATCACCCTAGCCGGTGTACAGAAGGGTGGAATGGAGAGCAGATGGCAGGAAGGAAAATTATTCCAAAGCCTTATCATTAGTTTTATTTAAGTAATAGAATATCAAGCAATTTTACTTTCTAACTTTTTTGGTTCCATATTTCCATGTAAGGGACATGAATTCTGAATACTTTGTAGGAGGAGGGTACACTTTTTCACAAAAATTGAACACTGTGTTCTAATTCCCTCCATTAGAGGGAGAAACTGTTGCATGTAATTGCACTTTGATGTGCTATCTAGAACCAGTCAGGAATTTTAGTCTACCTTCCTCTGACCGTGCTGAGGGTTTTTTGTTTTTTTGTTTATTTGTTTAGAATTTCTTTGAAATCAGTTTTAGAAGATTGATTAAACCATTATATTAAAAGTAGAGGAATTTTGCAATTTTTTTCCCTTTTTCCTCATTGAAAACTTGACTGGGTTTGGTAATGAAACATTAAAGAATTTGAAGTTCTTAGACTCTCAATTTTTTTTTTTTTTTTTTTTTTTTTTTTTGTGGTATGCAGGCCTCTCACTGTTGTGGCCTGTCCCGTTGCGGAGCACAGGCTCCGGACGCTCAGGCTCAGCGGCCATGGCCCCCCGGCCCAGCCACTCCGCGGCACGTGGGATCTTCCCGGACCGGGGCACGAACCCGTGTCCCCTGCATCGGCAGGCGGACTCTCAACCACTGCGGCCACCAGGGGAGCTCTCAATTTTTTAAACATGTTCTGAATATAAAAATATATGTTCATTGAGCAAATGTTTGAAAACAATGAACAACTTCTTGAAGGAAATAAAAGCCACCTCTGCATGTACACACACCTAATCTGCTCTTTTGTCTTAAAAAAGTATCCGAAATATTTTGCCATGTCACTAACTACTCTTCTACATCAGAGAATTTGATTAAGCTTATGCATCATCTCCCAGGAAAAACGCACAGATATATTTTGAATGTAGCACTCCTGAAGCCCATTCATGAACTCTGGTTGAGACCTCTTGTCATTCTTAGTGGCTTCATAACGCATTCCTTCAGACGATGAGCTGTTTTTATTTAAACCAGTCCCAATTCAGAGGCTCTTAGCTTTCTTCTAGGGTTTGGTTATAACCAATCTTATGACATCATGTTGGTAGATAAATCTTTGCCCACATCTTTGATTTCCTTAGGGTAAACTCCTGATGTAGGATTGTTGTTAGGTACCAAAAGCTACTCTCCAGAAAGTGATACCAGCTCCTCTCCCAATGATGGCAGGTAATAGAGTTCCTCACTCTTTTTGTTCAAAGCAGTTAACATGTATAAATATACCTTACTGTTTTCATAAGTATAGGTATTATGATTGTTTATCACTGCATAAGAAACCAGCCCAAAACAGTGGCCTAAAACAATGACAATCATTTATTTTGTTCACGAACCTGGAGGTTGAGTAGAATATTAATTCTTTTACTACACTCTTACTGACTGAAAACAATACCTGTTTGACTAGCTCAGAGTTCTGTAGGTCAGAAGTCCAGGCACAGCGTGACTGGGCTTCCTGCTCAGATATACACGGGAACATGTGGGTTCCCTCCTGAGAGTGTTAAAGCACGTGAAATTTAAGTGTAAGATATTGAGCCCCAAACATTGGATGTTCACCATAGTTTGTGTGGGCCACAGAGCTGAAATCAAGATGTCAGTCTGGCTGTGTTAGCGTCCAGAGGCTCTGGGAAAGAATGCCTACAGGCTTCTTCCGGCTTGTTGGCATAATTCAGATTCTGCAGTTGCAGGACAGAGGTCCCCATTTCCTTGCTGGCTGTCAGTCGGGGGAGAGTTTCAGCTCCTAGAGGCCTCTCGCTTGCCTTCTCTGCCACAGCATTGGACTTCTTCAGAGCCAGCAATGGAGAGTCTCCCTCTTGTCCCTTTTGTACTTCAATTCAGGAAGAGTTCAGGTCCTTTTCATGGGGTGCCTGAGTAGGCCACATCCACCTAAAATAATCTCCCTATCTTAAAAGATCAACTGATTTTGAACCTTAATTCCATGTGCAAAATCCCTTCACTACAGCACCTACATTTAGAGTTTGATTGGATAAGTGGAAGGTTTGTGTACTTCAGTAAGTGGTCATCTTGGGGGCTCTGTCAGAATTCTGCCTATTGCAAGCAGTGTCCCCACTTCAAGGACCGAAGTGTCTTAGTTCCTAAAACTCCTAAGATAGTTTATCAGTGTTCATTTTATTTCAGTGACCTTGGTGAAGGGAAGACTACCACTTCCGTGAGCAGGAATGGCAGCCAGCTTACTGAGTCCACAGTGTGGCTCTGCTACTTAGTGGTGTGACCTTGGCTGTGCTGCTCTACTTACTCTACTTCTCTGCCTCTGTTTCCCTCATCTGTAAAATAACATGGAGTTAGTGATCGTTCTTTCCTCGTACGATTTTTTTAATAAATTTATTTTATTTATCTATTTTTGGCTGCGCTGGGTGTTTGATATTGCTCACGGGCTTTCTCTGCTTACGTCGAGCAGCGGCTACACTTCGTAGTGGTGTGCGGGCTTCTCATTGCGGTGGTTTCTCTTTTTGCAGAGCACGGGCTCTAGGCGCGCAGGCTTCAGTAGTTGTGGCACGCGGGCTCAGTAGTTGTGGCACGTGGGTTCTAGAGCGTAGGCTCAGTAGTCGTGACGCACAGGCTTAGTTGTTCTGAGGCATGTGGGTTCTTCCTGGACTAGGGCTCGAACCCGTGTCCCCTGCACTGGCAAGCGGATTCTTAACCACTGTGCCAGTAGGGAAGCCCCCTCTTAGGGTTTTGATGATTCGATTATTTAATACCCAGGGAACTCCAGGAACAGTGCTTGACTGTAAATTGCTTTAAAAGTGATTACTTTTTTATTATTTTTTATTTTATTATTTTTTTAAAGTTTTTTTGGGGGGGCAATTTATTTTTATTTATTTATTTATTTATTTATTTATTTATGGCTGTGTTGGGTCTTCGTTTCTGTACTAGGGCTTTCTCTAGTTGCAGCAAGCGGGGGCCACTCTTCATCACGGTGCGCGGGCCTCTCACTATCGCGGCCTCTCTTGTTGTGGAGCACAGGTTCCAGACACGCAGGCTCAGTAGTTGTGGCACACGGGCTTAGTTGCTCCGTGGCATGTGGGATCCTCCCAGACCAGGGCTCGAACCCGTGTCCCCTGCATTGGCAGGCAGATTCCGAACCACTGTGCCACCAGGAAAGCCCCAGTGATTACTTTTTTAAAACATGCTTTTGAATCTGCAATTATGCAATTCAGGTATGCTAAGCAGGTTCGTTAATAGGACTTCCTGCTATAAAGAGACCCACAAATAAAAATAGAATTTTTCTTTCTTGGTCGTAACTTCTTATTTCTGACTTACTATGTTATATGCATATGCCTTTTATGGTGGCCTGCCACAAATTTATGTTGGAAAGAGTGGAATTTAAATAAATCTTTGCAAATTGGATAGATTTTGATCATTCATTTCACTGGCATGGTATGATATGACCAGTAGCAGACTAAAATCTGAGTTCACTTCTGGCTCTGCCCATAAATCCTGATGAGACCAATAGCTGGAAAGGCTTTTGGTTATTATACTATGAATTAGTTATAATATTGACTCTGTTTGCTTAGGAAACCCTGGAGAAGTGCCTAAAGCAGTTAAAGGAGGAAAGAGTAATAAGACTGAAGGCTGATAGACGAGTCAGTGAGGTAAACACGTTTCATCTGCTTTTGAGAGTGTTTTGGTTTTATTTTGATTTGATTTTAAGCCATATACACATATTTTGTAAGCTTTAAAACTGTAATATGTTGCAAATTGGTGGTATCATATGGACTTTTGCGTTTACTGGTATTTAGTGATCATATGATCTATATTCCAGAAAGCATGTTTTTAAAGATGTGAAAATCTGGTTTTGTGTATGTGTGTGTGTGTGTGTGTGCTTTTATATGACATTAGCTTATTTCCTGTTCATGATTCTTTGATGCAAGAAGGCACTTTCTGTGCATGTATTGTATATACAGTAACATAAAAGACATGATGAGACTCTCCTGGCAATGAATTAGGAAAGTGAATCATTTAAATAAATTTAAGATATTGGAAAACTTCTAAGAATGCAATGAAAGATAAAAATATATACTATGAGAATTACATTAGGTAATGTGCATGAAAGCAGGGCATAATCTAAAAAGTTCTATCTACATATAATTTATCACAGGGTGAGTGTAGGGAGGAATTTTTGAAAGTGCATCCATTGGATTGGCAGACACTCATTCAATAAATGTTGAGCACCTGCTCATGTAAGGCAAAAGGGGCATCATGAACATTAACGGCCTTTCTGAGAAATACGAGAGTTGAGCTTACAGGGGGTTTTAAGTGCGTAGATGCTGAGCGGAAGGGGAAGAGTGCACGGGGGTGAATATGTTCAAGAAGCCAAAGAAAATATTGGTGATCGTACATTTAATAAATTGGGTTGGGTATGATTTAGGACTTTTAAACGTAAGCATTAGATATTTTATTCACTAAAGTTAATTCTTAACATTCAGCAGAGTTGAAATATGTTTTGTTCAAATCAGATTCTATAATTCACTTTCTAATTTAAGGGAAACTTAAAGCAGGTCATTTTCTAATGTGGAATAAGGCTCCATTATGAATTGAACCAGTTAGAAATGTGATCTTTTGTGAAAGATCATTAATAAAACGGTAACTTTGGTTTATTTATATACCACCTAAGTGTTATATAGGAAACTTTGTTGGGTGCCTGTGGGTTTTGGTTATTATGTGATATGGTCTCTGTCTTTACTGGCGGAGGGTTACATTAATTATAAATTAATTCCATTTTGAGTGTTTTAGTTTTGTACCTTGAAACTAGGCAAGACTACTTTTTGTTTGTTTTTTGTTTTTTGGGGGGTTTTTTGCGGTATGTTAGCATCTCACTGTTGTGGCCTCTCCCGTTGCGGAGCGCAGGCTCCGGACGCACAGGCTCAGCGGCCATGGCTCACGGGCCCAGCCGCTACGCAGCATGTGGGATCTTCCCAGAGTGGGGCACGAACCCGTGTCCCCTGCATCGGCAGGCGGACTCGCAACCACTGCGCCACCAGGGAAGCCCAAGGCAAGACTACTTTTGATGACAATGAGAAAAAATCATGTCAGACGTTTTCAGTCTTCTTGTATAGCTGGAACATGAAAATGCCCAGTTAAGAAACAACTTTCTCTTTGTCTGAAGCCCTTCATGCCCACTCATTGACAAGCATGATCCTGGATGATGAAGGTGTTTGGGGCAGCACTGAGAATTCTTTTCAGAAGTTCCATGCTTTCCTGGTTCTCCTTAAAGATGCTGGGTTAGTTCATTTCTCTTCATGGCATTCTTCTCTTTGCGACTCTAATGGTAGTTTGCTGAGGAACTGGAGCAATTTTCATCACTTACGTGGCTATATTTAGCCAAATTTAGTGTAATTATAGGTAATATAGTTGACATTTTAAAATGAGGAATTAAATTTTTTAAGAAATGCATATAGGGAAGCCTGCTTTGGTAGAGTGGGGAGCCCAGTATAAAAGAGTAACCTGTAGACAGAGTAATTAGTAGGTATAGTTGTTTTGTAAAGACTAAATTAAAGGCAGTTTTCATTGAAAATAGTCGGGAATGCATAAGAATTTTCCTATCTTTCACTTCTTTTGCTTGTTTGATAAGTTTGAATTAAAGTTATCTTTGCCTTAGACATAAAAATGATTATTAATCTGCAGGGGAGATAAAGGTCAGTGGTTCTCAACCGGGAGCAATTTTGCTGAAAGAGGGAAGTGGAGATTGATAGTTGATGGAGTGGTGTTTTGTCAGTGAATGAATTGGTGTTGGTGTTGGGAAGGAAGGAACAAACACATTCTTGGAAACTGGAGGAAAGGTGGTAAAGAAGTGTAGGAATGGAGGTGTGACAGGCAGTGGACAGGGTGCATGGAACATATTGAAGCTTCTAGTGAGACAGTGGGATGTCTCCTAGAGGATGAATCTGGAAAGGGCTGAGGATTTGGGGGAGAGAGAGGCTTGTAGTCTGGAGTAGGATGTTAGCTTTTAAGATTTTAGAAGTAGGGCTTCCCTGGTGGCGGGGTGGTTGAGAGTCCGCCTGCCGATGCAGGGGCTACGGGTTCGTGCCCAGGTCTGGGAGGATCCCGCATGGCGCGGAGCGGCTGGGCCCGTGAGCCATGGCCGCTGAGCCTGCGCGTCCGGAGCCTGTGCTCCGCAATGGGAGAGGCCACAGGAGTGAAAGGCCCGTGTACCGCAAAAAAAAAAAAAAAAGATTTTAGAAGTATTTCATGATTGTAAGTCTGGGGAAATCTAAACTGCTCTTCTGTGATTATAATAACCTTTGTCTTTTCTCCTTTCCTCCTCTCGTCTAGGCTTGGGCAGTTGGCCACAATGGCTGGTATAGATCAGTCAGATTTTCATTTACTAGGTTGTCCCCCCATGAATTCTCCTGTTAGTAGTCCACCTAAAGAAGAAAAGAAGGCACTTGAAGAAGGAAAATCAGAATCAAAACAGGGTGCCCCATAACAAATGCAAAATAGCCAAGTAAATGGACAGAACAGCACTTAATGATTCTAAGAGTGATTAGCAAAAAGGAAATGACCAAGTCAGGGAGAAAACAATAA
The DNA here is from genome assembly GCF_964165515.1 of Mesoplodon bidens. Taxonomy (NCBI): domain Eukaryota; kingdom Metazoa; phylum Chordata; class Mammalia; order Artiodactyla; family Ziphiidae; genus Mesoplodon; species Mesoplodon bidens. Next base: position 92,443 of record NW_027672245.1, on the reverse strand, counting down.
TGATCAGTCTCTAATAATTCACATGCTCGGGAGCTAGAAGACTCTGGAGTCCTTTCCAAATCTGAGATTAGTAAATGTGTGCCCATTTCATGATACTGTACTTTTGTAAATAAGGAGACTGGAAGTTCTTGAGAAAATTTATGAGTTAAAGCAAACTATCCTTAATGAAGCAAGAAGACATTAGAGAAAATATTCCAGATTTTAAATTGTATAAATGTCTATTCTGTTCATATTTTATCTAGGTTTCTATTTGTATGCAGTCAGCTTACAATGAAGGAACACTAATGAAGGTACACATACTGATATAATTTTTAAAATAAGTAGTCCAGGCATAGCTAATAGGTAACATATTAGAGTGAATCACCTGGTTATGGGAATGGGAGGGGAAAACCTGTCAGCTTTTCCTCCAGCCTCACTTGGAGCCCCCATCAGCCCATCTCAGAGTGGTCTTGGGAACTGACAGCTTGAGAACACAGTCTGGTCACAAACTATATACGGTTTACATGTGCCTGGAGGATAGAAAAGACATTAATTATCCTACAGAATAGGGTTTTATGTTTAGTGAGGGAAAGGAAATGGGTAATAACCACCCCAATCACCAAAGTCTGAAAACGTAGCGGACATAGCCTTGGATATAGCTAGGTTAAGCTGAGAATCACTTGGCAAGATATAATTACAAAAAAACTGGCTCTGAAATCTTCTGATTAATCAATTGACTGTGTTAATAATAAGATTACAGAGTAACATTGAAGTTTTGAACTCTACTTTTTAATGGTTGGCTTTGTTCATCACTGAATTTTTGTCTTGTCTTTTGTCTTCCCCTCCACTTCCCGAAAATTACAGGTGATGCTAGGATTCCTTTGCCTCTCGACTCCTTCCGTGTCCCAGCGTCTACTCAGGAGGCCTTAGAAACTTCCAAAGACAACCTGGGGTCGCAGGCACAGAGCAGCGGCAGGAGTCTTTTGCAAATTTCATTGCTAGAACATGTTCTCCTTCAGCAGACGTCATTTCTGGAACTGGAAGTCAAAAAAAAGAAGAAGAATTATCTAGAAATAGCAGGTCTTCTTCAGAGAAAATGAGCAAAGCAGGTGAATAGACCAAAAACTACTCTGCTAAGAAACAACCTGGGAAGGACCTGCATTCCTGCTCTGACTCACCTGTAAAGCAGAAAAGCAAAGGAATTGGGCAAAATAATTCTTTGGTTAATAAACCAATTAAAAGTGAGTCTTCGAAAAAACACATTTTTGTTAAGAAAGAGAGTAGAATAATGACTGTTTCATCAAAGACAACTAAAAGTAAACTCAGTGTACTAGAACAGTCTGAAAGTGATACTCTTGGATCTGATTGTGAATTTCAAGAAAGCATCCATACTCTATCACGCCTAACATAGGTCTAAATCTTTTAAAATTATGTTTTTGCCTTCAAATTTTCATAAATTACTTATGTTTTTATTATAGCATATGGTGTTTTCAGTTACTTGACTGGAAGCCATTAGAGAAAGATTTTTTTATCTATACTTTTTTATTATAATGAAAGTTTTGGTGTACTTTTCCTTGTAACACTTTGCACCATTCATTCAGCTAGTGTTTACTGAGGGCTTCATATGTACAGTACTTTTCTGGGTGCTGTTGCTTTCAGCAGTGAACAAAATAAAGCCTTTACTCTCCTGGAACTAGCACTCTGTGGTGGGAGAAAACATAAACAACAAAGCAGGCTAAGGGTTAAAAAGAGATGGGAATAATAAATGGAATAGTTTTACCATTTGGTTAAACATCAAACTATTATATAAATCACACGGCCAGAAGCCATTGACATATTTTAATTCATAATAACCAGAGAGCCTCAAACATTTACCAAGGCACTTAACCGTGTTTATGGATTACAGCAACGCTCTGAGGTAGGGAACTCTTACCATCCCCATTTTATAGATGAACAGTCTGAGGAGACATTATGTGAGTTGCCCAGAATTACACAGCTATAAGTAAGTGGGAAGTTGCAATGTGACCCGAACCCATGCTCTTTTTTTTTTTTAATGTATGGACTTTATTATCTTTCATTTGTTTCTGATTTATGTGAATTTTTTCTTTAAAGATTTTTTCTGATGTCAACCATTTTTAAAGTGTTTATTGCATTTGTTACAGTACTGCTTCTGTTTTATATTTTGGTTTTTTGGCCTCAAGGCATGTGGGATCTTAGCTCCCCGACCAGGGATTGAACCCTCACCCCCTCCATTGGAAGGCAAAGTCTTAACCACTGGACCACCAGGGAAGTTACCCTTATGTGACTATTTTTCTAGCAATTTTTTTAAATTTTATTTTTTATTGACATACACTTGAATTACAATGTTAATTACTGCTGTACAGGAAAGTGACCCAGTTACACATTTATGTACATTCTTTTTCATATTCTTTTCCATTACGGTTTATCACAGGATATAGAATATAGTTCCCTGTGCTCTACAGTAGGAACTTTTTGGGTTTTTTTTAAATACATGCACTTTTTAAAAATAAATGCATGTATGTATGTATTTTTGGCTGTGTTTGGCCTTTGTTGCTGCACGCGGGCTTCCTCTAGTTGAGGTGCACATGCTTCTCATTGTGGTGGCTTCTCTTGTTGCAGAGCACGGGCTCTAGGTGCCTGGACTTCAGTAGTTGTGACATCCGGCTTAGTTGCTCTCTGGCATGTGGGATCTTCCCGGACCAGGGCTTGAACCCATGTCCCCTGCATTGGCAGGCGTATTCTTAACCACTGCACCACCAGGGAAGTCCCACGTAGGACCTTTTTGTTTATCCATCCTGTATATACACCAGTTTGCATCTGCTAATCCCAAACTCCCAATCCAACCCTCTCCCACCCCCTCCTCCTTGGCAACCGCCAGTCTATTCTCTATGTCCTTGGTTATGTTTCTGTTCACACATAGGCTGTAACCAGGCTCTTAATTACTTTGTTATCCTGTTCCCTTGTTAAGAAGGGTTTAAGGAAGGCACTGAGAGAGAAGCCAGTGACCACTAGAAGTGCAAAAACAGTGGGGCTGTCAGAAAGCACACCTGTCTCCTTCCCCCATCGTGAGCAGAATTTTTAAATGGCAGAGTATGTAAGAGTATGTGATGACATCTCTGGATTAAATTATGTCTCCCTGGTAAAACATGTACAGATAAGTCTTTAGTTCAATCAGAGTGAAAGGTGAGATCAGAGAAAAGCTGGAGTGTCAGATTTCTTGTAGAAGGTCCTGCCTGATTGTTACTAAGAGGGCTACTACAGTACTAGTTAGTTCATTAGTCATGGGTTGAGTGTTAGAGGAGTGAAACAATGAGCAAGATGTAGTGTTGGCCCTTTAGCAGTGGAGTCAGAGGGGAAGACGCACAGCAGATGTCTCATCCTGAACGTGACCTGCTGTGACGGGCATATTCAGGGCGTTTAGTCAGTGTGGAAGAAGAGGGGGAGCCGTGAGGCAAAGAAAAGTCATCAAAAGAGGCAGTCCCTAAGCTAAGTCTTAAAGGACTCGTGAGAAACTGGTGAGTCAGCCGGTGAAAGGCAAGGATACTCAAGGCAGAGTGGACAGCGGAAGTCCAGAGCCTTGAGTGTGCGAGGGGTGTGTTACAGAGCCACAGGCACAGGCTCTGGAGGATCAGTGCAGTGTCCCCAGGCAGCGGCAAGTGCCCCTAAAGGAGGCAGCGAGGAGGAGGGGAGCAGGTCTTAAGCATCCATGTGCGTGGAGCTGGTTTCCTCAGAAAATAGCTAAGAATGGAAAGGACAAGTTCAGGTGGCATTTTAGACCACTGACGTCAGTATGGATGAGGAATCTGAAGAAGCCTGGAGATAATTATGCCCCACTCTTCTGAGGAGCAGTGCTTTATATTTTCAAGTGGGATTTTCACGCTGCCACCTCCTCTCCTGTCCCTACTGAAAGGTTTATAGGCCGGCAGAAGGGAGAACCTGGCTTAAGTAAAGTTAAGCAGGTTCCTTTACTGTACAGCTTCTCGGGGCTGCTGTAGGCTAATGTTCATTCTGGATCGTCACAGCAGGCGTATGGTACACAGCCATCCTCAAAGCTATTTGACCCTAGAGTCCTTTTTTAATAGAATGTCTAACAACTGGTTCCACCGAAGAGCAATTTCGTAACTTCTAGACCAGGTAATAGCAAGAAGAAAGGGGTCTGAAATAAGGTATAGATGAAGGGAGGAAATAAGTTCTAATTGTATTTAGGAAATTACCAGCAAGACTTGACCTTGGGAAGTAAGGAAGAAGTAGGAGGCGGAGGCTGAACCCCCATCTGTGTGACTAAGGTTGGGTGGTGGTATCATTGAGTTTGGAAATAGGGGATAAAGAACTGAAGTGGGGAAAAGACTTTAGTTCTGGACATGTAGAAGTTTGAAGCACCTGTAGAATTCAGAAGACAAACTGGTAGATAACTGGACATGCACGTGAAGACATGGAAAGATAAAAATTTGAATGTCCTCAGCACATATCAGCAGTCATTAAAATCATGAAAATGGATGAGATGTCAGAGAATTGTGAGTCCTGACAACGTTTAAGTGATAAGCAGAGAAAGAATTCTGGGAAGGAGAGAGGTGACAGAGATTCAAGAAGGAGGAAGGAGATGCCAGCGTCGTCCTTCAGAGACTGTGAGTGTCCATTGGATTTGGGCAGTTAGGTCCCCAGTGACCTTAGAGCAGTGCAGGGAAGTGGTGGACAAAAAGCCAGATGGCAATAAACTGAGGGCGTAGGGCTGCCTGTCGGGGCCAGGCGGGGCTAGTGAGGGCAGTGGGAATAGGCTGCTCTCAAGGAGTTTGGATGAAAAGAGAAAATAATTAGCAAAAAAGAATTTTTTAGAATGAGAAGGACTTCTATTTTACATGTTGAAATGAAGGAACCAATAAAGGAGATCCTGAAGATGTAGATAATAATTTAGAGAATTGGGGAAACATGGACATATGAATAAGAAAAAAACCTTGCACAGTATATAAAAATCACTTGTATCCTTCGAGCTGGATGGATACTGGTAAGTTTGGGAGGAAATAAAGGTAAGAAGAGATAGAAGTTAAAGAAGTTTATACTGATAGCCTCAGTTTTCTTTGACAAAGATTTTTCAGAGACACATATATACACATACATAATTACCGTTCGAAAATTCTTTCATAGTTACATGTTTTATTAATCACGCCAGAGAAAAGTCACTGATTTTCATTTTGTACAGCATTATCTTGTAAGGACAAGATACACTGACAACTTCCATGCTTTTTGCATATCAGAGCTGACACTCAAAGTATCTGCATAATTGAATTTTCACTTCTTATTTGTAATAAGTTTATCCTTAGGAGGATACTTTCATAGTGTTTGATCACAGATGAGTTTGGGCATTGCTATCACTCAATAATGTGAAGCATCTGTCAGGTTCTCTCCTACACTATATATTCATATTTTGTCCGTTAAGCAAATATTTATTGGCGGCCTGTGGGAATAAGATACACCTAGGTCCTCTTTCCTTGGTATATTCACAAAAGCCTCTGAAACTAAATTTCCAAGTCAGGCCATACTAAGGCCTGGCATAATAAGTTTTCATTGTTAACAGTTTTTTTGTGTTTGTGGGGGTTTTTTGTTTTTATTTTTTTGAAGCAAGGATAAGACACTGTCTTAACTCAGTAGTTGTCCATTCATTAATAAGTCAAAGAAGACATTGATGAAGCATGGTATTTTGAATATCCTTTCCACAGAATAGGTAATGGGCCATCCTGAAACTCTGGTGAGATGCTTATCATTTTCAGATTTTGGAGTGGCTGAGAAAACCCTATTACACCTTGAATTATCACTAGAAACATGAATTCAGCCAAATAAAAACAGTGCCTCTGCCTACTGAGGTGGTCAATTTCCATCTCAACAAAAGTGACCATTTCTCCTTTAGATTAAAATCAAGAAAATCCCCTCTGTCCAGGATGCAATAATGGGGTGCCCGAAAGAGGAAAACTGAAGCTATTCCCTCTTTACACCTGAACAGTGAATTCATTCTGATATCAAATATTTGTTATGATTCTGTTATGACCAGGTGCTTTATTGTTTAGAGATCAAGTTACTGTTCATTCTTGGTAAGTAAGAAAAATCCACGTTTTAGGACTCTGAATAGTAACTTTATATGTATTATATATATATATATTAAAAATAAATATGTATATTATATGTAATATATATTCCACCTATTCAACAAAATTGTAACTTTCATCATCTCTTACGAATGATGAACTGTATTCACTCTTTGGAAAGGGCTTATAGGGAATTAAAGTCTCCATATACTTTTTATATAAGACCGTGGAAACCAAATTCTCAACTGGGAGCAAACTTAGGTTTTGCTATGAAGGTTTATGCTTGCCTGGCCTTAGAGGGGTAGGCCAGGAACTCAAGTTTTTTTCCTCTAAGTTACTTTCATTGATGCCACCCTGAAAAAATTTGGAGGGAGTATTTTTGAAATAGCTTTATCTCAGTAACCCTTTAAAAAGGCTTCAGGGTATGGGGAACATAACTGTCAAAATGTTCAAGCAACTCTTGTTGATTTAAGTGTAATGGATCAGGAGCAATACAGGAAGGAGCTGGGTACAAAAGACAAAAGGCGTGAGGCTATTTCAGGTATTGTTTTTGGCTTATTGTACAAAACAGAGAAAGTCTCATACACTCGCGCAGCCAAGGTCCCCTACTGTTCTCTCCTTTTAGTAGAAATAAAAGAGAGCTCGTTTCTCAATAGCAGCATTCTATCCTTAAGTGGGTACACAGTGATATTCTGATGGTCTCTGGAGCAGAGAATAATTCCGTGGCAGCTCTGACCTCCAGTCACCGGGTCCTCTGTAACTTAGTCTTTCATGGCCAAGGACTATAATCATTATTTCGATTTATATTTAGCATCTCAAAATGGAAAGGATTCCATGGACAACAAAACAGGAAGTGATTTCATGAAGTGTTTTAGTATGGATAAAACAATAAACTATAAAAATACAAATCATCAGTAAAGCTTTTTCTTTCCGGAGAACTATATTCAGAAATTAATGTAAGCCTCTAAGGTGCGCATGTGTGTTTTTTCACCCATGATCATGTTTGTATGTGTGCGCATTCCACTGCTACAGGAGACATGCAAAATGATATCAGATTTGCTACTATATGCAGTACTGGTTTCTCCCAAGAACTGTGTGCTCGCAGGGTTCGTTCAGGAAGGTGAGTGTCCTACCACCTCATCACAGTCATATCTCATCACCTTCGGCAGGAACAGTTGACACTTTAACCTCACATGCAGGCTTATTAAATTAGTATTACTCATCAGAACTTGCTTACTAATAAAACAAGCTGAATTAGCCACTGCAGAATCATATTTGGAAATTCAATGAAAATCTTACCTTTTTAATAAAGGCCCAGAAATATTATTTCAGAGCAGGTGGTACAGAAAACTGTGGTCAAATTTGACATTCATTCATCATTGAAGTGTGGAACGTGACAGGTGAAAATTGATATTGATTTCCTTCCTCTAATATTTGGAAGAGTTCTAACAGGTAAATCAAATGAGATAACAAGACATATCAAGTCTCACTCATTTCTATGATCACATCCTCCCCACATATCACTCCTTCGCCTGCCATGTTTTGAATAATTCAATGCCCATAGTCTTTCCAGTCCAGTGTATTATAAGACACACTCAAGCTGGGTTTCAATCATATTAGACTGAAAGCTGAACATTTTAGGAAGGATTATTTAAAACCAAATGCGTCTTGAGCCCAACAGCCTATGAAACCAAACAATCCTGGGAGTTCAGTTGGATTCAGAAAATTCAGTAATCCTATTTGATGTATGTTCACCGTATCAATATTAACAACCTTCCACTGGATTTCAGCACTGATTTGAGAGCTGAGTTACTACTGGTCTTGTATTTTACCTAGTTGTGAAAGCACTGAGAGAGTTGTTCTTGGGTTGGACTTGACCTGCCTCTGGGAATGCTCTCTGTTATATCCATATTGAAAAGCTTTATTCAAGTGCCATTTCTCTGCCTGCCTTCTCTTCACTTGCACCCCTTGGGAAAACGAAAGATGCTCAAATATAGATGTTAACACTGCAGGTGCTCTGCTTGGCAATGGTGTCTTTCAGCTTCCCAATAAAAAATTATATTGCTGACCACCCATTTGACTGAAAAGTGACTCATTTTACTGACAGATATCTGGATTGAGATGCCAAAAGAAATAGGTCATTTCAAATTTCCTTTTTAAGTCATAGCTTTGTGTTGCAACACTACTTGTTCAAAACTTAGATCATGAAGGTTCCTTCCTATGACCTCCAAATAATTAAAATGTTCTTCAATACGCTATATAAAAAGCAAGCAGAGGGGCTTCCCTGGTGGCACAGTGGTTGGGAGTCCGCCTGCCGATGCAGGGGACACGGGTTCGTGCCCCGGTCCGGGAGGATCCCACATGCCGCGGAGCGGCTGGGCCCGTGGGCCATGGCCACTGGGCCTGCGCGTCCGGAGCCTGTGCTCCGCAACGGGAGAGGCCACAGCAGTGAGAGGCCCGCGTACCGCAACAACGACAACAACAAAATAAATAAAAAAAAGCAAGCAGAATATTCCTAATTATCAATCTTTCTCTTGAGTCATATAGTTCTTGTAATTTCAAGGAAGAGAAACTCAAATGTAAAGTGTTACAATAGCCAAGCATACCAGCACTATTATCTAACCATTCAGCAATTTTCTCTGCCAAGTCACTCTGAACCTTAGACTACTGAGGATGTCTTCTTAATTAATTTTTAAGGTTCTCCTCTTTTGAATTAAAAAATGGTCACAATTTTATAAGTAAAATTAAAGAAAAATACCAAAGAGAACATCTGAGATGTTTCCATTAGGCATTATATATATATACATAAATTTAATATACATATATACATGCACTGGGATACATCTCCATCTTCTGTGTCAGTCGGACATAGGTCCATTTTCTTAGGAATAGGGAACTCCTTTCACAGTGGAAGTGAGGAAATTGGCTGGACCATCCTTCTTGAAAATAATTCTGTGAAGCCGCCATTCCTTCTAGCAATCTACTACTCCATCAGTGTGTAGTTCATCAAATTCAGGTCTTCTGAAGCCAGGCTAGAAATACAAAGTGAGGTGGACGACTAAGGTAACTGACCAAAAAGGAGGAAAGGAAGAGGAGCAAAACAATTTCCCAATTTCATTCTTTCCCATATTCTCTGTGCTTGACAAGGGAAAAAATATTCGGGTCTCAGTGCCTCTCATTCTTAGCCATTGTTAGTTCAAAGTCTGAGAAAAAAAAAAAGGTAAAAACGAAAATATGGAGTCCAGAATTCCCTTAGCTCTCTTGCATGCAATATCACAACTTAAAAGGCCTTCCAAAATGGAGGGATAAACTTTTAAAAATATAGCCCAATCTTTTCAATCTAAACAAGTAAACACTAAAAATATATTTTAGAAATCCAGCAAACACACTAACCACAGTCAAAGCAAAGGAAGGCTTATGGCTTACCAAATGACAGTGGCTGTCTACAAGAGAGAGAAAGAGAATAGTCCAAAATTCTATATGACCTGGCAGAGCTAGGAGGGTGCCCTGGTTAGGGTCTTTCATATACAATTATTCAAGCTCAGACTTGATCATCTGTCAGGGATGCTACAGTAGGGAGAGATTTGCCATAACTGTGAGACTCAGCAAGATCACTTCCAACTCTAAAACCTACAACTTTAATTTAATCACCAACACCAGCCATCATTAAGAGCGACCTCAAATAACTCCAAATCTCTTCATCTACTCACATATTCTTTACACAGTCAACAGACCTCGAGTGATTACTACATGCCAGACACAGTTCTAAGACCCAGAATAAGGGATAAGAAAGGTAACAACCTCTGTCACTGGGGGGCTTGAGTTCTTTGGGAAGAAGTTCATCTAAATACAAAGAGACACCAAAGATAATATTTGGTTTGATTATTATTCTGTGAAAGAAGTAAGGTAATCTGTTAAATTGGGACTGAGTTAGGCTAGTAGGACAATCAAGGAAAAAATATCTTTAAGAGATGAGTGCCAAAGAATAGAAAGGAATCAGTTATGGAAAATTTTTCTGGAAATAATATTTCCAAAACATGGGAACAGCGAATACAAAGTCCCTGAGGCAAGATGAAGCTTAACTACAATCAAGGAGCAAAAAGAAGCTAAAAGGTTAGGTCAGGAGATAACCACACAGATTTACACCAGCTGGTCCCTAACTTCAAGTCTACGTGGGTATATTCTTCAGGTGAGTTACATATATATCATCCAAAAAACAACAAAAAAAATGGACTCCAAAATTACCCTGGAAATTCTGAGTGAGATTCTTTACAAAGGCACAACCATATTAAAGATCACAGCCATCATTCTCCAAACTCCACTCTGGGCATCACTTGCAGGCATTTAACGGGGGTGTTTCATATCCTCTCTAAAATATTGGGCAGGAAGAACAAACACCCTAGCATGTCTGCACTGTGCACCTAGTGTCTCACAATTGAAAAGTAGCCGGAGCTCACCCTGCTGATGGCTTTGCTGGGTGTTTTTAACCATTTATTAAGAGTCCCATCTCTTTTAAGAACTGGGATATATTTTTTGAGGAAATAAACTACAGGAAAATTCAACTGACAGAGATCATACTGTAGTTGACTTTTCTGTTCTTTGTTACATTTATTCGTTGAGACAAACGTCTGTTCTTAGTCTTTTTTTAATGGCTCTGTTAAATAGAATGGACACAGTACACTGCACATACTTAAAAACACAATTTAAATTCTGAAATATGCATATACCCATGGAACTGCCAACACAATCAAGAAAAGGAACATATCCATCACTTGCAAGTGTTTATGCCTCATTCATAAAGCCCCTTTTTTCCCCTCACATTCCAGCCCTCCACATCCCCAAGTGAGCACTCATATGCTTTCTTTCATTAGAGACGTGTTTGCATTTTTCTAGAAATTTAGATAAAGGGATTCACACACTGAGGACTCTTTTATCTGGCTTCTTTCACTCAATGTAATTATTTGGAGAGTAATTCATATTGTGGTGGGTGTCAATAGTTTATCACTTTGTTTTGCTGAATAGTGTTTCACTGTATGGGTATACCACAGTATATTTATTCATCCTCTTGTTGATGGGTGCTCGAGGTTGTTTCAATTCTGTCTATTAAAAATAAAGATGCTATGATGATCCATGTACAAGTCTTTGTGTGCACATATGCTTCCATTTTTCTTGCGTAAATATCCGGGTGCAGAAAGGCTGGGTCATACGGTAGGTGTACGTTCACCTTATGAAGAAACGGCCGAACTGCGGACTGAAGTGACTGCACTCTTGCCCTCCCACTAGCATGTAAAAGCCGCGCAGTTCCTACACTGCCTCACCAGTACCTGGTGTGGTTGGACTTTTCTAAGTTTAGCCATTCAGTAGGTGTGTAGCGGTATCTCCTGGGGCGTTCATTTCCATAGAGCTAATAATGGATTACATTGAGCAACGTCATGTGCTTATTTGCGTCCGTACACCTCCTTGGCAGGATCTCTTTTTAAATATTCTTACCCATATTGTTAATTAAAAAATGTTTTTCTAATTACTGAGTTTTGAGAGTTCTCTACGTGTTAGAGGCACAAGTCTTTTCAGGTGTATAATTTGTAAATATTTTCTTCCAACCTGTGGCTTTTCTTTTATTAATAATGGCTTCCAAAGATGAAACCCAATTTATTACTTTTTTTCTTTTATGGATCTTGTTTTTGGTGTCATCTCTAGGAAATCTTTGCTTAACCCAAGGTCAAAAAGATTGTGTCCAAGTTTTAGAGATTTATGTTTTGATCTACATTTAGTTAATTCTTTATATGGTGTGAAGTAGGGATCAAAGGTCATACTTTTGCATATGGTGAACTGGGCACTATATCCATGTACGACATGCTTCCAGCACCATTTGTCAAGAAGACTATCCTTTCTCCTCAAAATTGGCTTTGCACCTCTGTTGAAAAATCAATTGTCCTTATATGTGTGGATATGTTCCTGGGATCTACATTCTATTTGATTGACCTATTATATCTGACTCTTGGTTATAATATATTCTTTCACTGATTTCTTTTCACTTGCTCATGTAAATAGTCTCCCAGTGATATAGCCTTACCATATGACTGGACATACCTAGATATACCTGAAATGCATTTGATAAATCGATGGAACTTGCACTCAAACTAGGGTTACTTTCCAAAAACTCTTAAAATGTTGAGGTGTAAAAACGATGTACTCTACAGCCTTCCTGCCTCAACCAAGTGTATGTTAACACATCCCCACACAAGCTATTTTGCATGTGTATGGGGCTGTAGAGTCTGGGGAGTATGAGAGTGGTATGTGCTGTCTATCCCAAAAGATCATCATAGGAGGCAAAGGAAACATTAAGGAAGTAGATAAGAATAGTCAAATGCCGAATGTTAACATATTTCTCATGCGTTTTTAATATTTACATTGAGATAAATAAGTAAATTATTATAAAATAAAATACAAAACTTTAGAGAATATTTCAAAATGCTCTTTTTTGCCAGATGCAACAAGATACTAGGAATAGAGGGATTTTCTGGAACCGGCTTATCTTTCCTTTTCTTATCACCATCGAGTGATGGGGTTGTATTTTATTCAGTGTATTGTACATGTGGGTGTGAAGAAGATGGAAGTTGTCTCAAAAAGAGAAATGAGCAAAGAATATATGTCGTCAACTTGTCTAAAACACTTTTTCATGTTCTGACTCATTTTTCTTTGTATTGGCATTTCAAGGCATTTTGTTTTTTAGTGACTATTAAAAAACCTTGATAATTTCAGTGAAATCCCATGAAGATAATATAAACAACAGTCATGGAAAATGAAAAGATGATAATAGCAACCAGCACTGTGCTATTTCTTGTCAGTGTTCTTTACTATTTAGAATAGTAACAAATCCCATATTAATTTGACTTTTTGAACTTCGGCCTTTACTTTGGTGGAAGAAATTCCTTACACTTTGCTTATTATCTGTTTGCAATTAAAAACAATTAATGACCATACTTTGATATGATCATCTTAGAGTTGTATAGAGGGAGGATAGTTATGCAACTATTTATATATCTATGGGTTCAAGGAAGTTTAAAGGCTTGATATTTGAATCCTGTGGAAAGTAGCCTCCTTTCCCAGAGGGAAATGAACATATACATGTACTTAATGTAGTTTAAACTAAAGCAACACCTGTTCGTAGAGGCACCTTCTATTCCAGGTATGTTTAGGTATAGGGAAGGGGAACAAGAGCTATAAAACATAATTCTTGTGTATAAGAAGTTTACAGGGGCTTCCCTGGTGGCACAGTGGTTGAGAGTCCGCCTGCTGATGCAGGGGACACGGGTTTGTGCCCCGGTCCGGGAGGATCCCACATGCCGCAGAGCGGCTGGGCCCGCGAGCCATGGCCGCTGAGCCTGCATGTCTGGAACCTGTGCTGCGCGTCTGGAGCCTGTGCTCCGCAACAGGAGAGGCCACAACAGTGAGAGGCCCGCGTACCACAAAAAAGAAAAAGAAAAAAAAAAGTTTACAGTTTAGGGGGGTTGAGGGCACTCAATGACTCAATGCGGATGAGCCTGATGCAAGTTACGAAAAGGTCACCCTTGAATAAACTCTGCTTTAGGAAAGACCAGCCTACTCTTATTCTGTTAAACTCTTTAATGTGGTGCTCAATATACCTGAATATCAATGTCAAAGGCCACTTTAGAAATGTTTCCAGGGGTGCTAACAGCCAACAAGTTAATATGATTCCTATACACTTGACACAACTCACCAGAGGTCTTGAATTCGGTGAGCATATTGGCCTCCTTTAAGAAAGATCACCCGTTAAACTTCGAATGCTAAGTGCTAAGAGAATGAAGTAAGTAATAAGTGATATTCAGGTTCAGAGGCGGAAGAGAAAAGACGTCTCACCTTGAGTAGAACATTTTGTTGGATTCTCCAAAGTGGCAAACAATAAGGAGAACACTCAATAACTAAGACTGAATAAGTTGAGAAATAAGATGAAAGCCTAAGATGGAGGTCAAAATGTCCCCTAGATTTAAGGATACATTTAGGCTGAAAGGGAAACTATTGAAAAAGATGTAGAAAGTGCTAAATATTTCACAAAAAATTATTAGAACAAAAAATGTATTAGAATAAACTTAGCAAAGTTTGTTTGCAGAATATGAAATCAACATACACACATCACTTGCATTTCTGTACATTAACAATGAACAATCTGAAAAAGAAATTAGGAGAACAATTCCATTTACAATACCATCTAAAAGGATAAAATACTTAGCAATAAGCTTAACCAAAGACATGAAACACTTGTACACTGAAAACTACAGCAGTATTGAGAGAAATTAAGGAAGACATAAATAAATGGAAAGACATCCCATGTTCATGAACTATTGTTAAAATGTCCATGTTACACAAAGCTATCTACAGATTTAATGCAATGCCTATCAAAATCCCCTGTTTTTGCAGAAATAGAAGAAACCACTCCAAAATTGATATGTAACCACAAAGGACCCTCAATAACGAAAGCAAACTTGAAGACCTCACACTTTCTTTTGAAATGAAGTTTTCTTGTTATTGTGGGTTAAAAATCCAGTCCTAAGTCTCCATAAATTATCCTCCTAAATTTACATTTTGGTTCATTCTCAGTGACAGGGCTTTCAGTGCCTGAGTGGTATTGAGGGCCCCTTCAATATCTGTAGCTTGGACTCCTGTCACTGACATGGTGTGGGTATCTCACAGCCTTGGCTGTTTTTACCAGTTTATCAAGTCCCAGATGAACCATGCTCAGAAGGGCCCCACACTTGCTTGGTTTCATGCTCTGATATTGCTGTCTTAATATTCTTAATGATTTTATCTTTGAACTTACGTTCTGTAAGTAAAGTTTATGGGACAATAAAATATACGCATGAGCAGAGGAGACGTGTGCAATATGTGTGTCTGCCACCATTCCTGCTGCCCCATTCACATCTAGTTTTCACCCTGCTTGTGGTGTGCTTTCCATGACATGCTTATTTGGTACCCATTTGGAGTCTTGCTGTGTTCCACCAGAATTCTGTGCTACTGGTCACATCCAAGACTAAGTGAAGGTGTTAACACATGTGGAGGCCATGCTTTCCATTTGAATCTGAACTTACTTCTAACACAGAAAGAAAGTGTTGTTTTTTAAGAAACAAGAATGTCCAAGGAATCTTATCATATCCTTTCTTACTCGTGTTACTTCCCAATATTAGCCAAACAGTCTGCTGAAAAAGATGACATGTATGAAAAAGAGAAGAGAGAACAACCCACAGAACCCATTTAGGACTCATCCTAATCTAGTATGATGTCATCTTATCTTGATTCTATCTGAAAAAAGAATTTACTTGGGCACATTCACAGGTTCCAGGTGAACATGAATTTGGGGAGGACACTATGCACCCCAGTGCAAATACTTTCAACAAGACTTTTTCTTTGCAGTTTGAACAAGAGGCACTATATTTTCATTTTGCACTGGAGCCCACACATTATGTCACTTGTTACTGTTAGAGCCCATGTTGGAAAATGGGGCTTCATGACATAGCCAAGTGAGTCTGTCAACTGAATTCTAGAGTTATCCAGACTTACCCACTTTGTTGCAGCAAGTTGGTTCCAGGCAAAGCCAGGTGAGAGGGGCATGTCCACAGTGGAGCAGAGAACTTCTGTCTCTCTATCACCAGACTCACTCCCAAGATGAAGGAAAGAAGAGCTTAGCAAAGCATGGCCAGTTATTCTTCCCAACTTTGCCCGTCAGGTAGGTCACCTCACCTAGCCAGTGTCAGTGAACATAAGAGCAGGGAGGTTAAAAGTTACACTAATCAAATTCCCTTCACATGCTGGTACCCGTAAGAATGAGAAGGGAAACTGTCACTAATGCTCCCCTGGTGTTTTCAATCTCTTAACCCACTCAACGATGCTTTTAAGCCTATAGTTAATGGAATATGGCTCTCCCTTCAGGAAAGAATAGACCTTTATCAGGACAGCCCTGCTCACACTTTTATGGGGCTACTCGTTTGAGTGGCCTCCAGGAACTGCTGGTGGATGCCTTAGAGTTTCATCCCAGAAGTCTCTGATATGGGTGAGAAATTGCATTAATTCAAATGAACTCCAAGGCTACTCATATCCAATGATCAGAAACAACTTTTTGTTCTACCAGCCATCCACAACATAGCTAACCATAGACATTTGATGAGGTCAAATGACAAACTAAGATTAAATACATAAAAGCATCCAGTAATACAATTCAGAAATCATAGAAATGTTGCAAATTTGTAAGTACACCTTTGCCAGTATCAAATTCTTCACAGACGAATTAAAAGGGCACACATGACACGCTCTTATGAATTAAGGTTCCAAAGTATTAAATCCCAATTTTGAAATCAAGTTTCCTTGTTACTGTGGGTTAAAAATCCAAAGTCCTAAATGTCCATAAACAATCCTCCCAAATGTACATTTGGTTCATTCTCAGTGACAGGGCTTTCATTGCCTGAATGGGACTGAGGGCTCCTTTAGTATCTGTAGCTTGGACTTCTGTCACTGACACGGGTGTGGGTCTCTCAGGGCCTTGGCTGTTTTATAAGTTTATCAACCCTCTCATGAACCATGCTTTTAAAGAGTCTAAAGAGTTACTAAGATACAATTTGATTTTACAGCACTATCCCCAAAATTTAAAAACAATCTCAAAAGCAAGCCAATCCCCAACTCTTAGAAGAGTGAAACTAGGCACATTTTTGTTCCCGGAATCCAGTAAAGACTTTGATCAAAGAACATAGCGGAAACTCAATGGCATTTGAGAGAAAGAGAAAGTCTCTTTGGTTTTAGCCTCACTAGAATGTCCATTAGTCTATGCCATTTAACTGAAATTTCTGACCTGCGAACTTCGAACCAGGAGGAAACTTTTAGCTTGACATTGATTTGTCACTGAATTTGCCATGTGCAGTGCACAGCCCTGAGCATCTGTCACACATGGACTCTTGCGTTATCCTTCCTCTTTGATGACCTTGTTGTTTACACTGCAGTACTGAGCTGTTTATGGGTTCTGTCGAGTGACATTACACCTCCAGGTCTGAGGCGTAGATTTGACAGTCCTATGCCGCCATGGCCATTTTCACTGCCTCCTGCTATGGAACTACATAGACCAAAGGCGGCTGCCTTTAGGACAACATTTCTTTCTCCAATATAATTGACAAATCCAGTGTCAGCTTGGGTCCACATGTGAAGGGCGTCACTTGAGCCTACGGTAGACCATATGTGTCAGTGCCGACAAGTTCTATAAAACATGTTTTCCTTATAATTGAGTCTTTGTCTCAGTCAAGCCTGCTTGGGAAAAACTGTACCTGAAGAGTAAGGCAAGGTGGACGGCTGCCTGAGACTTTCCTGCCCTGTAAACTCCTGCACACTCTCAAGTCAAGTGCCAGGTAAAGGTCTCTGTATACTAAAGACCCTCCAGGTGCCTTATTCATTCCGCTCCAGGTATTGCTCAGTCACCTGCAACTCCCTAATGCCCCTTTTCTTTATATCAGACCTTTACTTAAGTGGCTCGAAAGAAACAGCCACTCTCCCACACCATAAGCTGCAGCCATCAGCCAAAATCAAAGTATCTTATGGCTGGTGTAGTGGGTTGGATGGTGGCCCCCAAAAGGATATATCCATGTCCTAAGCCTTGACTGTTACCTCATTTGAAAAAAAAAAGGGTTTTGCAAACGTCATTAAGGATCTTGAGATGGGATTTCCATCCTATATTAGCTGGATGGGTCCTAAATAGAATGACAATTGTCCTTAATATACAAGAAGGGCAGAGGGATATTTGAGACACACAAAAGAGAAGATACAGACACAGAAAGGGGGTGATGTGAAGACACAGACCAAAACTGAGTGACGTGGCCTCAAGCCAAGGAAGCTGGCAACCACCAGAAGCTGAAAGAGGCAAGGGATAGAATCTCCCCTAGAGCATCAGTAGGGAGAGCAGCCTTGCTGACACCTTGACAGCACACTTCTGGCCTCTACAACTGTGAGATCGTAAATTTCTATTGTGTTCAGCCTCCAAGTTTATTAGTCTCCCAGCAAGCACGGCACATTTATACAGCATGCATTAAACGTTTTCTAAGCTTCAGCAGTTTACTGCACAAACCTAAATATTTTCAAACAGTCAAAGGTTTCAACATCCCACCATACATTAAAGACCAAGGCAGTAGACTACCTTCCTTGGCAGTAACAAAAGATTTTCCACATGGACATTTTCCTCTCCAAAATGTCTGCTCCTTTCTTTTTATTTCTCAGTGTTCCCAGGTAATGCACCAAGTGTCAGGAACTTCTAATTACCTTTCAGCAAGTACAATGCCTTAATTCCATTTGGTTTGGAATAAATTAGGAAATAAGATAAAAGAGAAAAGATGGAGGGCCGAATATTCCTGTTACTCTTGATAACCCTGGCTTGAGAATCCAGTTTGAATGAAATGATCACATAACTGAACCGCAGAATTGGGCAGATTTACTAACTAGTAATACACAGAATGAGAGAAACAGAAGACACTCACACTCTCAAGGGAGAGAACAGAATTAGTCAAGGCAAGCATGCTCACTTAATTCTTTTCAAGCTTTCTATATAAGTCACTTGATCACCCTGGGGCAGAGTCAGTAAAGAAGCAGCGCTGATAGGACCCTACGAGCTCTCTTGACAGGACTGAAACATCAGGAGCAGGAAAGCAACATTCCCTCACTCCCCACCACCGCCACCCCAGCAGTAAAAATATGATCATCCACATAGACAATGTAAAGAAATCAGAAACTACGCTAACTCTGATTCACTCTTAGTATACCAACAGCTAATCGGGAGCCTTGTGAAAAAACATCTTGATTACTTGCTAATAAAACTCCTTAGGGGCCTGGGGGAAGATGGTGGAAGAGTAAAACACGGAGATCACCTTCCTCCCCACAGATACACCAGAAATACATCTACACGTGGAACAGCTCCTACAGACCACATACTGAACGCTGGCAGAAGACCTCAGACCCCCCAAAAGGCAAGAAACTCCCCATGCACTCTGGGTAGGGCAAAAGAAAAAAGAATAAACAGAGACAAAAGGATAGGGACGAGACCTGCACCAGTGGGAGGGAGCTGTGAGGCAGGAAAGGTTTCCACACACTAGGAAGCCCCTTCGAGGGCAGAGACTGCAGGTGGCAGAGGGGGAAAGCTTGGGAGTAGCGGAGGAGAGCACAGCAACAGGGGTGCGGAGGGCAAAGCGGAGAGATTCCCGCACAGAGGATGGGTGCCGACCGGCACTCACCAGCCCGGGAGGCTTGTCTGCTCGGCCACCGGCGCGGGCGGGGCTGTGAGCTGAGGCTCGGGTTTCAGGTTTCTGTCGGGAGCACAGGGAGAGGACTGGGGTTGGCAGCCTGAACACAGCCTGAAGGGGTAAGTGCACCACGGCTGGCCGGGAGGGAGTCCGGGAAAAAGTCTGGACCTGCCGAAGAGGCAAGAGACTTTTTCTTCCCTCTTTGTTTCCTGGTGCACGAGGAGAGGGGATTAAGAGCGCTGCTTAAAGGAGCTCCAGAGACGGGCGCGAGCCGCGGCTAAAAGCGCGGACCCCAGAGGCAGGCGTGGGATGCTGGGGCTGCTGCTGCCACCGCCAAGAGGCCTGTGTGCGAGCGCAGGTCACTGTCCACACTCCCTTTCCGGGGAGGCTGTGCAGCCCGCCACTGCCGGGGTCCCGGGATCCAGGGACAGCTTCCCCGGGAGAGTGCACGGCACACCTCGGGCTGGTGCAACATCACGCCGGCCTCTGCCGCCGCAGGCTCGCCCCGCACTCCGTACCCCTCCCTCCCCCAGGCCTGAGTGAGTCAGAGTCCCCGAAGCAGCTGTTCCTTTAACCCCATCCTGTCTGAGCGAAGAACAGATGCCCTCCGGCGACCTACATGCAGAGGCGGGGCCAAATCCAAAGCTGAGCCCCGGGAGCTGTGCAAAGAAAGAAGAGAAAGGAAAATCCCTCCCAGCAGCCTCAGAAGCAGCGGATTAAAGCTCCACAATCAACTTGTATCCTGCATCTGTGGAATACATGAATAGACAAGGAATCATCCCAACTTGAGGAGGTGGACTTTGAGAGCAAGATTTATGATTTTCTCCTCTTTTCCTCTTTTTGAACAACACAATAAGTGAAATGAAAAATACTCTAGATTGCATCAATAGCAGAATAACTGAGGCAGAAGAATGGATAAGTGACCTGGAAGATAAAATAGTGGAAATAACTACTGCAGAGCAAAAGAAAGAAAAAAGAATGAAAAGAACTGAGGACAGTCTCAGAGACCCCTGGGACAACACTAAACGCACCAACATTCGAATTATAGGAGTTCCAGAAGAAGAAGAGAAAAAGAAAGGGACTGAGAAAATATTTGAAGAGATTATAGTTGAAAACTTCCCTAATATGGGAAAGGAAATAGTTAATCAAGTCCAGGAAGCACAGAGCGTCCCATACAGGAAAAATCCAAGGAGAAACACGTCAAGACACATATTAATCAAACTGTCAAAAATTAAATACAAAGAAAACCTATTAAAAGCAGCAAGGGAAAAACAACAAATAACACACAAGGGAATCCCCATAACGTTAACAGCTGATCTTTCAGCAGAAACTCTGCAAGCAAGAGGGGACTGGCAGGACATATTTAAAATGATGAAGGAGAAAAACCTACAACCAAGATTACTCTACCCAGCAAGGAGCTCATTCAGATTTGATGGAGAAATTAAAACCTTTACAGACAAGCAAAAGCTGAGAGGGTTCAGTACCACCAAACCAGCTTTACAACAAATGCTAAAGGAATTTCTCTAGGCAAGAAACACAAGAGAAGGAAAAGAACTACAATAACGAACCCAAAACAATTAAGAAAATGGGAATAGGAACACACATATCGATAATTACCTTAAATGTAAATGGACTAAATGCTCCCACCAAAAGACACAGATTGGCTGAATAGATACAAAAACAAGACCCATATATATGATGTCTACAAGAGACCCACTTCAGACCTAGAGACACATACAGACTGAAAGTAAGGGGATGGAAAAAGATATTCCATGCAAATCGAAATCAAAAGAAAGCTGGAGTAGCAGTTCTCATATCAGTCAAAATAGACTTTAAAATAAAGACTATTAGAAGACACAAAGAAGGACACTACCTAATGATCAAGGGATCGATCCAAGAAGGAGATATAACAATTGTAAATATTTAGGCACCCAACATAGGAGCACCTCAATACATAAGGCAAATACTAACAGCCATAAAAGGGGAAATCGACAGTAGCACATTCATAGTAGGGGACTTTAACACCCCACTTTCACCAATGGACAGATCATCCAAAATGAAAATAAATAAGGAAACACAAGCTTTAAATGATACATTAAACAAGATGGACTTAATTGATATTTATAGGACATTCCATCCAAAAACAACACAATACACATTTTTCTCAAGTGCTCATGGAACATTCTGCAGGATAGATCATATCTTGGGTCACAAATCAAGCCTTGGTAAATTGAAGAAAATTGAAATTGTATCAAGTATCTTTTCTGACCACAACGCTATGAGACTAGATATCAATTACAGGAAAAGATCTGTAAAAAATACAAACACATGGAGGCTAAACAATACACTACTTAATAATGAAGTGATCATTGAAGAAATCAAAGAGGAAATTAAAAAATACCTAGAAACAAATGACAATGGAGACACCACAACCCAAAACCTAGGAGAGGCAGCAAAAGCAGTTCTAAGAGGGAAGTTTATAGCAATACAATCCTACCTTAAGAAACAGGAAACATGTCGAATAAACAACCTAAACTTGCACCTAAAGCAATTAGAGAAAGACGAACAACAACAACAAAAAAAACCCAAAGTTAGCAGAAGGAAAGAAATCATAAAAATCAGATCAGAAATAAATGAAAAAGAAATGAAGGAAACGATAGCAAAGATCAATAAAACTAAAAGCTGGTTCTTTGAGAAGATAAACAAAATTGATAAACCATTAGCCAGACTCATCAAGAAAAAAAGGGAGAAGACTCAAATCAATAGAATTAGAAATGAAAAAGGAAAAGTAACCACTGACACTGCAGAAATACAAAAGATCAGGAGAGATTACTACAAGCAACTCTATGCCAATAAAATGGACAACCTGGAAGAAATGGACAAATTCTTAGAAATGCACAACCTGCCAAGACTGAATCAGGAAGAAATAGAAAATATGAACAGACCAATCACAAGCACTGAAATTGAAACTGTGATTAAAAATCTTCCAACAAACAAAAACCCAGGACCAGATGGCTTCACAGGTGAATTCTATCAAACATTTAGAGAAGAGCTAACACCTATCCTTCTCAAACTCTTCCAAAATATAGCAGAAGGAGGAACACTCCCAAACTCATTCTACAAGGCCACCATCACCCTGATACCAAAACCAGACAAGGATGTCACAAAGAAAGAAAACTACAGGCCAATAACACTGATGAACATAGATGCAAAAATCCTCAACAAAATACTAGCAAACAGAATCAAACAGCACATTAAAAGGATCATACACCATGATCAAGTGGGGTTTATTCCAGGAATGCAAGCATTCTTCAATATACGCAAATCAATCAACGTGATATACCATATTAACAAATGGAAGGAGAAAAACCATATGATCATCTCAATAGATGCAGAGAAAGCTTTTGACAAAATTCAACAACCATTTATGATAAAAAAACCTGCAGAAAGTAGGCATAGAGGGAACTTTCCTCAACATAATAAAGGCCATATATGACAAACCCACAGCCAACATTGTCCTCAATGGTGAAAAACTGAAAGCATTTCCACTAAGATCAGGAACAAGACAAGGTTGCCCACTCTCACCAATCTTATTCAACATAGTTTTGAAAGTTTTAGCCACAGTAATCAGAGAAGAAAAGGAAATAAAAGGAATCCAAATCGGAAAAGAAGAAGTAAAGCTGTTACTGTTTGCAGATGACATGATACTATACATAGAGAATCCTAAAGATGCTACCAGAAAACTACTAGAGCTAATCAATGAATTTGGTAAAGTAGCAGGATACAAAATTAATGCACAGAAATCTCTGGCATTCCTATACACTAATGATGAAAAATCTGAAAGTGAAATCAAGAAAACACTCCCATTTACCACTGCAACAAAAAGAATAAAATTTCTAGGAATAAACCTACCTAAGGAGACAAAAGACCTGTATGCAGAAAATTATAAGACACTGATGAAAGAAATTAAAGATGATACAAATAGATGGAGAGATGTACCATGTTCTTGGATGGCAAGAATCAACATTGTGAAAATGACTCTACTACCCAAAGCAATCTACAGATTCAATGCAATCCCTATCAAACTACCACTGGCATTTTTCACAGAACTAGAGCAACAAATATCACAATTTGTATGGAAACACAAAAGACCCCGAATAGCCAAGGCAATCTTGAGAACGTAAAACGGAGCTGGAGGAATCAGGCTCCCTGACTTCAGACTATACTACAAAGCTACAGTAATCAAGACAGTATGGTACTGGCAGAAAAACAGAAAGATAGATCAATGGAACAGGATAGAAAGCCCAGAGATAAACCCACACACATATGGTCACCTTATCTTTGAATGTACAGTGGAGAAAGGACAGCCTCTTCAATAAGTGGTGCTGGGAAAACTGGACAGGGACATGTAAAAGTATGAGATTTGATCCCTCCCTAACACCATACATAATAGTAAGCTCAAAATGGATTAAAGATCTAAATGTAAGGCCAGAAACTATCAAACTCTTAGAGGAAAACATAGGCAGAACACTCTATGACATAAATCACAGCAAGATCCTTTTTGACCCACCTCCTAGAGAAATGGAAATCAAAACAAAAATAAACAAATGGGACCTAATGAAACTTCAAAGGTTTTGCACAGCAAAGGAAACCATAAACAAGACCAAAAGACAACCCACAGAATGGGAGAAAATATTTGCAAATGAAGCAACACACAAAGGATTAATCTCCAAAATGTATAAGCAGCTCATGCAGCTCAATAACAAAAAAACAAACAACCCAATCCAAAAATGGGCAGAAGACCTAAATAGACATTTCTCCACAGAAGATATACAGACTGCCAACAAACACATGAAAGAATGCTCAACATCATTAATCATTAGAGAAATGCAACTCAAAACTACAATGAGATATCATCTCACACCAGTCAGAATGGCCATCATCAAGAAATCTAGAAACAATAAATGCTGGAGAGGGTGTGGAGAAAAGGGAACACTCTTGCACTGCTGGTGGGAATGTGAATTGGTACAGCCACTATGGAGAACAATATGGAGGTTCCTTAAAAAACTACAAATAGAACTACCATATGACCCAGCAATCCCATTACTGGGTATATACCCTGAGAAAACCATAATTCAAAAAGAGTGATGTACCAAAATGTTCATTGCAGCTCTATTTACAATAGCCCGGAGATGGAAACAAGCTAAGTGTCTATCATCAGATGAATGGAAAAAGAAGATGTGGCACATATATACAATGGAATATTACTCAGCCATAAAAAGAAATGAAATTGAGTTATTTGTAGTGAGGTGGATGGACCTAGAGTCTGTCATACAGAGTGAAGTAAGTCAGAAAGAGAAAGACAAATACCGTATGCTAACACATATATATAGAATTTAAGAAAAAAAATGTGATGAAGAACCTAGGGGTAAGACAGGAATAAAGACACAGACCTGGGGCTTCCCTGGTGGCGCAGTGGTTGAGAGTCTGCCTGCCGATGCAGGGGACACGGGTTCGTGCCCAGGTCTAGGAAGATCCCACATGCCGCGGAGCGGCTGGGACCGTGAGCCATGGCGGCTGAGCCGGCGCGTCCGGAGCCTGTGCTCCGCAACATGAGAGGCCACAACAGTGAGAGTCCCGCATACTGCAAAAAAAAAAAAAAAAAAAAGACACAGACCTTCTAGAGAATGGACTTGAGGATATGGGGAGGGGGAAGGGTAAGCTGTGATACACTACCAAATATAAGGTCGCTAGCTAGTGGGAAGCAGCCGCATAGCACAGGGAGATCAGCTCGGGGCTTTGTGACCACCTGGAGGGGTGGGATAGGGAGGGTGGGAGGGAGGGAGACGCAAGAGGGAAGAGATATGGGAACATATGTTTATGTATAACTGATTCACTTTGTTATAAAACAGAAACTAACACACCATTGTAAAGCAATTATACTCCAATTAATATGTAAAAAAAAATGTCAGGAAGAACCTAGGGGTAAGACAGGAATAAAGACACAGACCTATTTGAGAATGGACTTGAGGATATGGGGAAGGGGAAGGGGAAGCTGTGACAAAGCGAGAAAGTGGCATGGACATATATACACTACCAAACGTAAAATAGATAGCTAGTGGGAAGCAGCCACGTGGCACAGAGACATCAGCTCGGTGCTCTGTGACCACCTAGAGGGGTGGGATAGGGAGGGTGGGAGGGAGGGAGACGCAAGAGGGAAGAGATATGGGAACATGTGTGTATGTATGACTGATTCGCTTTGTTATAAATCAGAAACTAACACACCATTGTAAAGCAATTATATTCCAATAAAGATGTAAAAAATATATATAAATGGTTTAAAACAGCACGTAAATATCTATGTATTGCTAGAAAAGAGATAATTTAATGATGAGCTTTCTTTATTAGTCATATTTTATACTGTTAGAAGAATGAGACTGTCAACTGAATTCTGTTCCCCCAAAATTCATATATTCAAGCTCTAAGAAAGTGATGGTATTTGGAGATGGGGCCTTTGGCAGGTAATTGGATTAAATGATGTCATGAGGATTAGGCTCTATTAGTGCCCCTATAAGAAGAAACCAGAGAATTTTTTCTGTCTCTCTCCAACATGTGAGGACACAGTGAAAAGACAGTTGTCTGCAAGCCAGCAAGAGAGCCCTCACCAGGCAATGAATTGGCCAGCACCGTGATCTTAGACTTCCAAGCCTCTAGAACTGTGAGTTGTTAAAGTCACTAAGCCTATAGTATTATGTTATGGCAGCTTGAGCTATAAGAGTACTAAATGGAAGAGACATGGAGGAACCCTAAACGCATATTGCTAAATGAAAGATGCCAAACTGAAATGGATACATGCTGTATGATTTCAGCTATAGGACATCCTGGAAAACGGAGGGCACTTAAGATATTCTGTATGACACTGTAATGGTCAATGCTTGTCATACATTCGTCAAAACCCATAGGATATACAACAGAGTAAACTGTAATGTAAACTATGGATATTAGTTAAAAATAATGTATGAACATTGGCTCATCAATTGTAAAAAAATGCCCCACACTAATGCAAGACGTTAATAATAGGGGAAAGTGTGGTTTGGGGAATAGATGTGAGGGGGTGTATGGGAACTCAATACTCTGCTCAAAAATTCTCTTTAAACTTAAAACTACTGTAAATATAGTCTACCAATTTATTTAAACAAAATAAATCTAAGTTGCCTCATCATATTGTGAGGTTAGTAACCATCTTATAGTTTTTCTATATTCTATTTCTATTTCTAAAGACCTACTTCTTTAATGTTCATTTCTATCTTCTTTTATCCTTGTAAAAAATATATCAAATGTTTTGTATTATTTCACCTCCCAGCCTATTATCTTTTTAGTTATATGTCTTTCACAAACATTCATTAGAAACTACATTAGATATCCTTGACTTATTACACTCTATGCCCATTACTATTTTCACCACCTCCCTCGTAATGCTTGAACCTTGGCTATGACCCATTGTCACCTCTGGACAAATAGTTTCTGCTCTATTTTCTGTCTTCTGTCCTTCTGGGCCACTTCTATCTACCATCATTACCCAAAGAACTGACTTTACAGATTCTATATGCCAGTGTGTAAGACTTGCAGTGTTTTAACAAGTATCCCAACTTCATGATGGTGATTTGGGGTCATTACTAAAGCACTCGGGATCATACATATTCTTTTAAGGTAGTTTTACAGGACAACGCACATTGGTATTTTTCTCCTATTAACAGAGTAGGAAATTGTGGGTTGATGTGCAGTTATTTTGATTAAGAAAGCAAGATATGAACACTGCTTCTTTGCTGGGGTACTTGGCACTGCTCTTTCTCGTGCTGGGACATATTTTGCGCCTTTACAGCCTTGCATCTAGGCGTACTGATCAGACTAATGTTTGGCTTTATTGGATACGTTGACCAGTCTGATTGATATTCTGGTACATACAGGGTACTTGGTCATGGTTGCTCACCTCTGAACCTCAGCTTCATCACCTGCAAAGTTCAACTAATAGCATATCCGCTTTGTGGGGTTTTTAGGGATTTGGCAAGCGTCATAGTGCCTGGTACATGCTAGAGACTCAGGTGATGCAGTAATTACTCAAATGTGCATTTTCAGTGGATCCTTCCCACCTGGACAGGGTGACTTAGCCTTGGGAGAGTAAGAGCAGGACAAACAGCAAGGGCAGCATGGGCCAAAGGAAGGAGGTGAAAACTGACATGCAGGGAGCCCTCTTGCTGGTATCACCAGAGGGCCCATAGTGAGCCAGGATGTGGGGAGAGACTGGCCGCTCAGTAAGACCAGGCCAAGAAAGGCCGTGTGAGGGGGCTTAGCTTTTACCTTGTGGTAGAGGCCATCCAAAGGAGAAAGTGGAAGATGGGTAGGTATAGACTTCTCCCTTAGGAATTGTCCTCAGGGTCTGTTTATCTCCTGGCAGGGTGCGTTCAACGAGTTGGCCTCACCAGCACATTCTAGAGAGGACTGGCCAGGTCTGACCTTCTGGAGATACAGCCCTGACCTCCTGGCCACCTCACTGAGGAGAGGGCTCATGGGGGAATCAGCTTCACTCTGCATCTGTCCACCAGTCCTGCACCCTGGACTCCAGGACCACTCACTTGCAAGAGGCACATCCAGCTGCCAGAGGAAGTGACATTTCCTGACTCATCTGGCTAAGAATGAGCAGAGTATCGCTGACCATTCCAGGGGAGTAGATGCCACAGAAGATCAGGATGCGGACAAGCCACAGAAGATCAGAAGGAACAAAGGTCAGTCCACGTGGGAGTTCACATGGGTGCCTCACAGTCCCCAACAGGCCCTCAAGTTTCCCTTCCAGCCCAACACACACTCCACCTGCCCACAGTCACCTGTGCCACCATCACAGAGCCCCACAGAGCTCCAAACATCCTCAAACACACAAACTCCCTACTTATGAGCAAATGCCTGACTGTGTGCCCAGAACCCTCCTGCTCCAATATACATGCACTACAAAACCCAATAAAACCACAGCCACAGTCTTGAATACAAAATCACACCCCCAACGGCCCCTGATAATCAAACACCTAAATCCTCATACCCCACAAAAATCCACCCAACCCCATATAATCCCTCAATGCAAACACACAAACCCTTCAACAATAGCCAAATATATTCAAACCAAACTCACAGACTTCTTAATAGAAGACACAACCCCCCAAATCCAAGTAGAACACATACAGTCCGCACACAGATGTCAACATCCACGTATGTACAATGCCTCAGAAGCTGAGACAAACACAAAATACCATCAGAGAGACACAATGTTTCCAACCTTCTCCTACATACTCCCCCCGGAACACATCATGACCTCACACCCCCGATACAAACACACACCCATCTCCCTCTTGAGACACTATAAACCGCCTGTCACACCCCCTGATTATACACACACAGCTAGCGGCCCCAGTTTACACTGACAACCCCAATCTCTGCAAATTCCTCCACATCAAAAATACACTCCCTGGACTCTTACCCTACAGGATGAGCATGTGTATAACCCCTGCACTCGGAATACACACGGATCCAACACACAGAGCATTAAAATGCACACCCCTACCTCTTCTCAAATGCCTGCACACATAGCCTCAAAACACCCAGAAGCAGCCCACCACCCAGCCACACCATGCTACACCAACCGTACACTCACAAAGGCACTCATGCCCCTCATCTCTCCCCAGATCACACATACACAGTCTCTACACAGCTTTACTATTACCCCAAACCATCCTATGCCCGAAACATACATCCAAGAGTTGCCCACACAGCCCTAACCGATGATAGAGGCAGCTGTACCAGGGGCATCACGGTACCCTGAACGGGCAAATGCCGCTGAGGTAAGTGCCTCCTATGTTGCTGCATTTCTTGCTGCTGTTGCAAGTCATCCCTTGACCCCACCCAGGCTGACTGGGACACCCTAAACAGGAAGTGGCAGCGTATGAGTCAGGAAGAGGAAACTCCATTCCAGGTGTTCCCTGTCACCATCCATTGCACCAAAACATCAGATGACCAGCATGAACAAGAAACAGAGACATGTAACTATACCATGGTTGAAAGGCAAATTTTTCTAGAAAACATTTGTCCAAGGGAAGGGGGAGAAGGGTGTTCCCCCTAATTCTAAAGCCATGCAGTTACAATTCAAAGAAATGGCAGATACGGTCCAACAGGCGTGGGACTGCATCCATGTTGTAGCTGGATACGAAAAAGATAAGTTTTCGGAAGCCCCAAATCTCGCTTGCCAGTAAAGGCACATGGGCCCCGCTGCCCCATTGGCCAGGAACCCAGCAGAGGACCCTTAAGGGATATAGGCACTTCTGGGACCCTTACTGAGCTCCACCAAGGGGTGGTGCCATCACACAGCTCCATCCTTCATGAGATGACTAACAGACCTCCCTGTATTGGCAGCTCTGGAGATCGGGGGTCCCTAATGATGTCAACTTGAGACCGCCCAAGCACAAGTTAGAAATTTTTGCTCAGGCACTGCAGACTCTTCAGGAGACTGGAGTGATGGGTAGCCGTCACCTCTCCGAATCCTCTACCCTGACCTCTGCCAACGCCTCTGCCTTAGGGACCTGGCAGATCCCTGGAGCGTGGCCTTCCTCTGGGACACTTGCCCATATACTTCTCTAATTTTCCTTGGGACACACATGAACAAATTTTCTTATGGCTCTCATTGACAACGGGAGCTCAAATTACAGTGCCTCCTGGGAACCCCTCCAATTATAAGCAAGGGCCACACTTTAGATTACAAGGCATAGTAGTCAGGGGAGTAGAAAGCATTCAACTTCCATTGAATGTCACTACTGAAACAATCTTTATTAAAAATCTTTTAGTGGTGGTAGCCCCTTTGGCCCTACCCTTTCCCGTTACAGCTATGGATGCCTTGATGTACTGCAACGCCATTTGGAACAAACCCAAATTCCTGGCCTTCCTGGTGGAAGCTGAAACTGGGAGCCCATAAGACTGCCACCTAAGACAGTAAATATCCCCCAATAACATGTATGACAGGGGGCTGTGGGATTGCAGCCCATAATTCAGAATTTATGAAAAGAAGAAGTCATTAAACACACCATTTCTCCTTTTCAATTTCCCCATTTGGCTGCTATTAAAGCCTGCTATTAATGAGTGGTGACTTATAATCAACTACTGAAATATAAGTGCTGCTCCCCACTATTAAGGCTCCCATTTCCAACATTGTCCAGTTCATTAAGGATATCCAAAGGGCTCCAGGGAATTACTTTGCTGTGACAATCTAGCTGTTATGTTCTATTCAGTACCAGTTATTAAGGAGTCCCAGCTGCAGTCTACTTTTACTTCAGAAGGCACCCAGTATGTTTTAACCTGTCTGCCTACTGGCTATCTTAACAGCCCAGCTATTGCCCACAGTCTTTGCTGGCAAGACCTGGGGTCCCCTTGCACCGTCTAGCACTATACTGAGGTTCTAATCCAGAGCCCCTCAGGAGACTGGTGCACAAGGCCCTAACATGGTTGGTGACCCATCTATAACATACAGGTGGGCTATTTATTGCCCCACATAAAATTCAAGGGCTGTCCACAACTATTAAATTTCTGGGCATTAACTGATCCTCTAAAAGCCAGAAAATTCCTTTTGCAGCTAAACCTCAGCTGTTAACTATTCAGCCCCCCAACACACTATAGCAAGCCCAACACATCTTACTTAGGTCTCTCCACACTTTGGAGGCAACGAATACCACACTTGTCTATCATTCTTAGACCCATTTATGCAGCCACGTACAAACCCTCCATAGTTTACTGGCCAAGAGCTAAACAATAAGCTTTATAGCAGGCACAAAGCTCAATTAGTCAAGCCCTCCCACTGGTTCCCCCTGGCTGCTCCTTCTGGGCTGAGAATGGACTATGTGTCCCGGACCCTTTGGACTAACACAGTTCCTCCTAGCTGCCTGTGGGCTTCTGCACCAGACGGCTGCTCTCTACACCACTACACCCCCTCAGAACCGATTTGGGAACTGGTTCCTTGGTTTTGGTCTTGGTTTTGTGTGCACTGATGCCAGAATTTGTTTGCGTCTTTTGCGTTTGGGTGTACAAAATGGGAAATACTCCATCAACCCTGAAGGAGAGCCCTTTGGGGCCTATAGTAGATAAATGGGTGTAACATAGCCCTGAGCCTATGACTAAGAAAGACATGTATACTATTGTAATAGGGTGTGGACCCAAAATATAGGATCACAAGGGCGGTAGCCCCTAAATGGCTCACTCAATTTTTATAGGATCTCGCAGTTAGAAGTGTTTTGCAAAACAGCAAGCTGCACCGGCAGTTGTTCCACCTGCCCACCCTCCCCCCATGCCGCCATCATATTCACCACCTCCTGTTTCCCCTACCCACGGGGATCAAATAGAAGTTTCTGTGTTAACCCCCAGAGGACAGGAGCCTGATTTAGTATCACCATCTAAGACTCCACAAGCCACCCAATTTGGACTGGGAGCCACATCCACAGCAGGGCAAGTTCCCTTGTGCGGACATCCTATAAGAGGCCAGGGGACTCCCTTGGCCTTGAGGCGTCCGATTCTAATTTCCCCACAGGAGCCCCAGGGAACTTTGACAGTGGGGAACGAGTTGATTGACTCTCCAATAGATACCACTCCCCAAACCCTCCCTGTTTATCTTAAGAGGCTTGTAAATATTAAACAAAGGGGAAACAAAGTCATCCTAGGAAAAACTTGCCTGTATCTTTGAGATGCAAATGTCCTTTCTGGTCTTCTCAGGAACTCTCATCTCTGCCATCTTTCTAAAATGCACCTTTTTGAAAGAGGGTAAAGTAATTTAGAAACTGACTTATCAAGGATAAATAAAAAACCTAAGTGTCTTTTCTGTAAAAATTCAGCCATATAGACAAGTGAGTTGGATTTGTTCCATCTGCCAGAAACCTAATTTGAATCCAACCTCTTTTTGTAAACTGATGGGCTTCACATGGCTGTACCTGACTCAGTGCTGAAATTCTGAAATGACAACCATGACGTCTCTGTATGTTTGTGTCCTTGTATGTGTCTTTGTCTTTGGATAACATTGCTGAGGTTGATTTGTGGATGAGCTCTATTTAATTGGCTTAAAGAAAAGTAAGCACTTACACACCAAACTATTCTAAATACAAGAGAAACTGAGCTACATGAGCTTCAGGTTCATGTGAACTGGGAAATAGTCAGTATTAATTAAGACCTGGTATTAACGTTCGTTTCTTGATCTAATTAATATAGACATGCTGTTAGAGTCATCAACATTAAGTATAATACTTTTATTGTGCCTACGTTTAATATAAGCTAAATAAAATCTTGTTATATCTGTTGCAAATTTGTCAGCAAGGAAATAACTTGATGTGAAGAAACTTTTAAGGAAAGAAAATGCAAATGAGGTAAGAGCTTTAGGTGAACTTTTTAAAATACTTATCTTTTAGGAAGGTCTATCTAAAATTAATCTCTCCAGATATTTGACCACTTGAAAGTCAGAATTGTGCTAAAGTAAGTGACAGAAGGTTTATGGAAAGTGGACCCTGAAAAAAAGAGTTCTGTACGTGGTCAGGACTAAGTTTAAAATAAGTTTAATTGAGTAAATACGTTTTAAAAGTAAGCTGGTGCACAACTTGAATTTCGCTTTTCTCTCTGTTAAGAAGACAAGGTTTCTTAAGATTTTGGACTGCCTTTGATACCAGATTTTAAGTTTTTCTACCTTTTAAGAGATCTGTTCTGTACTTGCCTTTGAAATCTTTTATTGTTACTTTGGCTAAGTGAATAACTATTGTTTCACAGTGACATGGCATCCTATCTGTTTTAAACCCTTTTCTTATTTTTTTGACAAAACTTCCCAAATCAAATTATAATGAAGTTCCTTTGACCTCTAGCTAACTTTGGGGTGCTTCAAAGGGCCCCTGAAACACCCCAAAGAGAGATATTAACTAATTAGGTTGAATGACACAGGAAGTGTTGTCAAATAAGCAATAAATCTTCTTAGGTTCTATTCTATGCCAAATGACACAGGTATTCTACAGATTATAAGGAGTTCCTAAAATCTGGTATGTCCTGGTAAAATGTTACCAGTCAGAATTCTCTTTATTGTCTGAAAGTGTTGCATGTCACCGCAGTAACCACGTTACTTTCTCAATTGCACTGTAATCAGATTGAAACGTGCCTTCTTAAGTCTTTCACCATTGTACACAGTCATGGTTTCACTCTGATGCCTTTGCAAAAATGCTTCCTCTTCAAGAAGATTTATAGAAAGGACCTTTGCATAAATACAAGTTTCTGATTTTCAAACCATAAAGGTGAACTGGGTAAGAACTTGAAGAATTCTAATGGGAAACCTGATGGCTTCATAAAGCTGTTAACAAAAACGATTAGTTGCACATGCCTGGGTAAAAGGGTTATACTTATGGTTATAATTTTGGTTATAATTATGGTTATAATTTTTATGGTTTCTATCTGAAAAATGACTGTTTTAACTCTGTGTTTTCCAGGTGTAAGCAAAACGCTCCCCTTCAACTCATTATGATTTACAGTCATTTGTTAAATTATACCCTTGTAAGCAGAATTGAAACACTTATCTTTTTCTCTCTACCTGGGTGATCCTGCCAGTAGCATATGCTTGTCCCAAAGATTAAGCCATGCACGTCTAAGTACGCACTGCTGGTACACTGAAACAGCGGATGGCTCACTAAATCAGTTATGGTACCTCTGGTCGCTTGCTATTGCAATTGGATTACAAGTAGTTATACTGATCATTGTTCTTTGTTTCCAGATTGTTTGCTCTTTGTGTCTCCCTGCTGTACTGTGTCTTTGTTAACGTTACTAGCTGCATTACTTATATCCTGTCTACTTTATAAGACTGGCGTCTCTTACAGTACCCAGTATGGAACCAGGCCTCCAACAATACTTCAATGGCTAAACATCTTGAGAAAATAGACCACATTTATAACATGAAATAATTGTAATAGTGTGATTCTAGGTACAGGAGGAAGCAACAAGGGAAAATGTCTCCTGGATCATAATTAGATAGAGGATCCAGAAGATCTTTAATTAGCAATAGGGCCTAATCCAAAAACTAGCACCTGGAGTGGCATATCAAGAATTCTCCCCTGACCTGGGATGAGCCTCCCAGCGCCGTGGGACAAAATTTGATCCTGAAACGTCTCCCAAATATGGGTCAAAATCCTGACCAAGAGGAGAGGATCTGAGAAATGGAATATTTCCTGACACATCAGTCATTAGCGACTGCAGCCTCCCAACGTGAGCCGGTGAGCCCTGACGAAACTCAGGATATGAGAATATAGGATACAGGCCCCGGATAGCTGAGGCACATATCAAATGACTGACTTCAGTGAGCCCAGACTCTGGCATCTTCCCGTCCATAGAAAAGTGCTGAATTCCTTAACTTGAGATGCTGCCTCCCAGGCTTGAAGCCCTCAAAATTCCCATCAAAGAGGTCGTAACTCTCAACTTTTAGGCTGAGAATATTTTTTTAAGGCTACAGGTGTAAAGGACACACTTTCCAGAGAGGAACAAAACAAACAAAAACCCAACGTTTGGAACGCTGGCACCAATGGTGGACACTCCCGGAAAGATCCATCTGATGAAGCAATTAGAAGGGCCGTCACCCCCTTTTATCCACAAGACTGTGGAATGGACATTGACAGTAGGGAATTGTAACAGGGAAGAGCCAAATCGGACTCCACATGGGATCTGTTCCTTTTACTTTAACCTTTGCTTTCTGCTGCTTTTGTTCACTAAAAGGATACTGTCTGTTCCTGTACATAATGGCCTGCCTCGGGGAACCCTGTCCCTCTGTCTGAATGTTAAGCCAAAGTGCCTTTGTTCAGGGAAACATATGGACTCCTTCCACCTGTGGATGGCTACAATTAAGAAGAAATTAACACATCTCCTCCCCGAGGCTGGCCATTCCAGGGGCTATTCGCACAACTTATGGCCTTCTTACTTTACCTCCTCATCTCCTCCCCATCTCTGTATTATAAAAGAAACTGGCACCCAAACCCCGATAAGATGGTTATTTTGAGACTTTACTCTGCCATCTTCTCGGTCTGCTGGCTTTCTGAATAAACTCATATTCCTTGCCTCAACACCTCATCTCCGATTTATGGCCTGTCGTGCGGCAAGCAGAGCAACCTTGGACTTGGTAACATCTTTACTCAGGACACGGTGACACAAAGTGGGACACTGTTTTCTGTTTGTTTTGTTTTTGTTTTGGGCCGCGCCATGTGGCTCGTGGGATCGTAGTTCCTCGACCAGAGATCCAACCCGCGCTCCCTGCAGTGGAAGCTCGGAGTCCTAACCAATGGACTCCCAGGGAATTCCCATGGGACACTGTTACCTGGCAGTCACGGCCCTCACCTTTGTGAGGCAGAGGTAGTAGTGTAGCAGGATTGAGAACGGTGTGACGTTTAAAGATTAGGTGGTGAAAGCAGGATTTCACAGGAAGTTAATCCAGTGATACTTGCGGAGAAATGTTGTCAACTCAGCGTTAAGAAGACTGTGGACAAGGTGTGGAGTTTGCAAATAAACTTCATTTTCTAGAGTCAAATCTGCCAAGGCTTCGACTAAATTTGCAGTTGTGGCTATAACCTTAAGACACCTGAGACAGGCAAAAGCAACTGAATCAAGTTGTATGCTGTAACAGGCAATAGGCCTGTGTTTACTACCATGCTCACACAGTTCTGCGCGGCCTGATTATGCCTTTCATGCACAAATAAAGTAAAAGGTTTTGAATAACCTAAAGTTAATCTATTAAGTAGAGATCTCTTTTCGAACTTAAAAGGGCTAATATACTTTGCCTCCAGTGGAGATCTCACCTTAAAGTATCCGGATCGGGCTTCCCTGGTGGCGCAGTGGTTGACAGTTCACCTGCCGATGCAGGGGACACGGGTTCGTGCCCCGATCCGGGAAGATCCCACATGCCGCAGAGCGGCTGGGCCCGTGAGCCATGGCCGCTGAGCCCGCGTGTCCGGAGCCTGTGCTCCGCAACGGGAGAGGCCACAACAGTGAGAGGCCCGCGTACCGCAAAAAAAAAAAAAAAAAAAAAAAAGTTTACGGATCAACCTGAACCTGATCATTTGGGTAACCCTAAGGCAGGCAGCTCTTGCAGTGCTTGTTTTAGCCTTATAAAAACCTGCTTGTGTTTATCTTCCCAAGCAAAGGATTCAGGAACTAAATCTTTAATAAGTTCACAGAGTGGAAGAGGTAACAGAAAAATTTGGAACCTAGAGCTTGCAATAACCAGCTAAACCTAGAAATCCACAATGCTAGCACTTAGTTGTGAGTCTAGGAAGTTCCTGTATCAGCCTAATTCTCTCTGGAGATAGCTGAATTCCTTCAGTGCTTAGATTACGTCCTAGGTAATGAACAGCGTCTACGGATAATTATAATTTTTCCTTTGTTCTTTCTCAGCTAACTGTTGCAGCAAATAAATGGAATCTTTTATGAATGCCTTATGGAACCTTTACAGTAGCTGAGTACCGCAAGAGGTTATCTCCATATGGTAAAAAGGCTGATTTCTCAGGGAACTAGAGGGTAGTTAAATCTTGGTGAAGTACTTGGGAGGAAAAAAGAAGGAGTCCCAGTGAACCCTTGAGGCATAAAAGTGCAGGTATATTGTTGATTGTTCCAAGTAAAGCCATGTAGATATTGGCTGTTGGGTCTCCGGGATGCTGAAGAAAGGTGAACAAAGGTCTCCAACTGTAAACCATTTCAAGTCAGTTCAAGCTTGTGACACAAGGGTGGCTAGGTTTGGAACAACAGGAAAACAGGGAAAAACTATTTTTATTAACAGCTCCCAAGTCCTGGACAAATCGCCATCCTGCCAGGTTTCCAACCAGGCAAGATTGGCATGCTGCAGGGACGAGTACACGAATGATTACCTCCTGGGCAATTAGGTCTTCTACAATAGCTATGGGACCTTGTATGACCGCAGGCTTTAATAGCTCTTGAGGAAACCTAGGGAGAGGTTTAGCTACATCTATCTGAATCTTTATAGGTTTGCATTTTTTTATTCTTCTCATGTTAACACTGTCAGAAGTAGCCCCCAAATTTGCAGGCATCTCCATCCAATTAGGGAACTTTTGTTGAACTTCTGCTTTTAGGTCCAGGACAGATTGTAAGGAACATAACTGATCAGGTTCACGTTGATCAGGAAATTTTAAGGTGAGATCTCCACTGGAGGCAAAATGTACTGGCCCTTTGAAGTTAGAAAAGAGATCTCTACTGAATAGATTAACTGGGGCTATACTGCATAGCAGAAAGGAATCTTGGTTGAGATAAAAATTCTCTCTGAACTGTATTAGGTACTCCCACTATGGAAACATCCTCTTTACTCAGAGGGACCTGTTGTTCTTTGAGGGTGGGATTTAGAGTAGAAAGCACAGCTCTGGTTAGGGCTAGGGGTAGGGTGTTAAAGGGTTAGGTAATTATGTTTACAGTTAGGGTTAGAGTTTAATGTAGATTTCAAAGTAAAATATGAGAGTGGGGTTTCAAGTAGAAAGCATAGCTCCAGTATCAACTAAAATTTGGCCGTTTTTCATTATATTTTCCTCTGGGCTGTTTAAGGTCATTGCTGCTAATAGTTTACCAGAGAACCTCTGGAGTTCTGCCAACTAGGGGATAGGGTCACGGGGGGCCATCCCTTTGAGAAAGATACCAGAGCATTTGTGAAGAGTTTGCATAGGACTTTTGAGGACACCTCTTTTTCCAGTGTCCTCACTGATTACAAATGAAACATCAACTTTGGGTCATCAAATTGATCATGGACCCCTAGGAGGTTGTAATGGGGGAGGCCCAGGTGTCATTTTGTGTTCCTTGCCTTAGAGCTGTTGTAACTGTAAGGCTATGAGCTTGGTGGATTTCTGTTTGTGATCTTGCTCCAAGGTCCTTTCAAAATGCTCAGCTATAGTCAGTCAGGCCTATAGCCTCCCACCCTCTTTTCTGCCCTTTTATCAATCCACTCATCTCAGAAGATAATCCACTTACAAAGAGGGCAGTTAAAGCAGGCTGAGTGGCCTTTTTATCCCTTGGAACACCAACTGCTGTAAAAAGAGAGCTTCCAAACTGGCTCTAAAGTCTTCCACAGATTCACCCCTCTTTTGTTTGTATGAGTGAATAATAGAGCAATCATTAGGCCAATTAATAATAGACCAAGTGTGAGCAGGGAAGATTTTAGGAATAGCTTATAAAAGGTTAGTTGTTATTCTGCAAGCCTTTTTAGGTTGAGGATCTTGAATATCATCCTAGGGATTATGTCATTTTGCTTCCCACATCCATTCTGGGGCTTCCCCCAGTCCTACCAACATGTGTACAAGTGGATAAAGATCTAGCAGTTTGGGGACATACGCCCTGACAGTGACTCTAAGTTCTTTAAAAAATGTTGGGGGTTCCTCCAAGGTTTAGAGAATTCTTTGACTACAGCTCTCAGTTCAGTCTTTGACCAAGGGGTAAAGGACACCTGAGGGGGCTCACCTGCAACCTCAGGTAGTTTTACTTTAAATGGCAATTGTTAAATATTCTTTTTGGAATAGAGAAGTATTTCAGACAGGAAATGAGTAAAACAAGAGTCCTCGGGTGACAACGAAAAGGGGGGGACAGTAGGAGGTACATCTGCAGTCACATCCGTCCTACGGTCTTTTGTCTCAGGTACCTTTTGTCTCTTTAATTTTTCATTAGCTTTTTGTTCTAAGTCTCTAAACGAAGCTATTTTGGAATCTTGAAACCGTCTGTAAACTTTTACATACCAAGTAAAGCAGGCATCTCATTCTCCCTGTGCAATCTGTGAACCCTTGCTCTCTAGTGGTTTCCTTAAATGTACAATCTTGTCTCACTGGAACATGCCCCACAATGACCACTGTAATTCTAGATCAGTATTAGTATAATTTTTCCATCTTTCTAAATATCTACAACCTCCAGGACCATAGTTCTTAAATATAAAATAAGCAGGTGTGCCAGAAGCTGGCATTCTCAACTCTTGGGCGATAAAGGATCTCATTTCCTTAGCTAGCCTTTGTCAACCCAAAAGAACACACAAAAAACCTGCGCCTTAATATATCAGCAGTAACAAAGAGATGTTACTATGTCCTGGACAAAAGAAGGCCTGGTATGCACCACCACCGATTCCCAGGGATCCTTGGACTGAGGAAAAAGATCCAAACGGCAAATCCCAAGGAAGGGGGACTGCAAACTGATTCCAAACAAAATGGAGAACTATAGCCACCACCAACAGCTCCAAGCATGGAAACTGGGGGCTGATTCCAAACAGATGGGCAAGTGCAGACTACACAGTCAGCAGTGCCCAGTGTGGAATCCAGGGAACAAAATTAGGGGCTATGGTTTACCACTCAAAAAATATACTGGCAATAACCAAGAGATGTTACTGTGTCCTGGGAATTTCCATCTGAAAGGCTAGGGGTTTGGCCTCAAGGAGAATCCTCTACCAGCCAAACTGACCTGCCCTGTAAAGGAAAGCCAGTTAGATTGGGAGCACAAACGCAAAGAGAATGGAGCTCAAACCAAGAGGAGCTTACCAACAACCTTCAGGAATGGCAAGAAAGACAGTGAACTCAAAGGAGTTGTGGGCACCACACCTGTTCCTCCTTGTCCCAAATGTTATCAGAAATTTGCTTCAGATCCCATCACTGCCACCAATATATTTACCTTTTTCTTTTTAAAACGATAAGCATTTAATCATAAAATCATCTTGTTAGCAGTAGCAATCATAAGAGTGGATTTTAGAAAAGTGCACATACATATTTTTATACACAACATTTCTGGAAAGATACATACTAAACTGTTAGTGGCCACCTCTGCATGCCCCCAATGTATTAAAAAACAAAATTTAACGGAGTAAATTGGAAGATTTACTTTGAATTTTGAATAAATTGGCCTTATTAAACGATTCATGAATCAGGCAGCATCTCATCTGATAGAAAGGGAGATACTCCAACGGGTTACACAACATGGAAGGCTTTCTTTTTTTTTGGCCATGCCACATGGCATGTGGAAATCTTAGTTCCCCGACCAGGGATCGAACCCATGCCCCGTGCATTGGAAGCGCGGAGTCTTGGCTGCTGGACCACCAGGGAAGTCCCAGAAGACTTGTATAGTAAGGAGGGTGGGACAAGGAAAGAAAGTCATCATCAAGGGAAAAAATGGAAGTTCACTGGAGGAAAGTAAAACTTCAGGTGACAACGGCGTCTCATTGGCTAAACTGCGGAATTTTCTATTAGCTATTTCTATTTTCTATTTCTTGTTGCTGGCCAGGAAGGAAGTCTTCCCTCCTCCAGCTGGGGTAGTAAAGTGGTTGCACTTCCTCTTTGGGGTCAGTAAATGACCTCTTCCTGTTGGGGTAATTGATGATGAGTGGCACGGCATGAGAGCTCCCTCTACGGGCCTTCCAGACTCCAATTCTAGTGCAGGTTTCCTTTTGTTAACATTCACAGCATGTTTTATTGGCAGGAGGAGTCACAATGAGGGAGAAAAGGCCACAAGACTCACCATAAAGAAGGCTCAGAAATGCTTGGGTGGGTCCAAGGCAGGCACAAGGTGGCTGTGGGGTCAGCTGGTGGCTACAACGATCACATGGTTCCCTCTGATGGGTTTGCAGCTCGATGTGGAAGAGTGAATATAAGGGTCAGTTCATCCTATCAGAGAAACATGAAACTGAGATAAGCTTCCCACTGCTAGAAGCATCTTGAGCCTTCAGAAAAGAACAGAGAACATGTCTAAAGGGTTTGGGAACATCAGAGCCACATCTCCTCAGAGTGGGACTCCCCAGGCTCTCCAGGTCTCAGTCCCCAACTCTCCCTCAGTGACAAAGCCTCCCTACCTCTGCCCTTGTCAGCTCAGTGATCCCTAGAGGTCCTGCCTATCCGTGAGGACTTAGGTTTCCATGAGACAGGTTGGTTGAGACCTAGTGATACAGTTGACCAGCCTGATATGCAACAGTTCCCACCACCCTGGGGCAGTTGGGCTCAGGGACACATGGCTCTGGACCCCATGTGGAGGGTGTCCTTGCACGTCCGCTGTGCCACAGAAGAGCCAGTAATGCCTGTAGCTGTCC
The DNA here is from genome assembly GCF_964165515.1 of Mesoplodon bidens. Classification (NCBI taxonomy): domain Eukaryota; kingdom Metazoa; phylum Chordata; class Mammalia; order Artiodactyla; family Ziphiidae; genus Mesoplodon; species Mesoplodon bidens. Next base: position 50,951 of record NW_027672245.1, on the reverse strand, counting down.
AACTGATTCTCAGGGGGGTTTCCTGGGAGAGCCCTTGGTCATCTGACCTCCTATCCAGGAAGCCCCATGACTTTCTGATTGCTGCCTGTCATGCCAACAACACACCTGTGAAGGTTCTGCTCTGCATGGCCATCTGTCCGCCAGGCGCCCCCTTCTAGGGACCCAGATGCTAGGACCACACAAATGCTGAAGGAGTGTCCACCTGCCTAAGGTACAGACACCCCTGTATCCATCTGCATGATTTCTACTGGGAATCAACAACATTTGTGGGGATTCTCTGGCCCTAAAGAACAGACCAACCTGATAGGAGCAATGCAATGATTCACAATTACCAGGGTCAATGCACATATACAAGGGCCCATAGCCCCAGATGCCCCACTCACAATTCACATGAGGGTCCCATACGTACCCACCGATGCCCAAATATTCTTGCTTCATACATACACAATCCAAACACGCACATCAGTGGTACGCTGCTAAGTGCTTGATAAAAAGCTCTCCGAGAAAGGCGGGAAAGACTTCACTTATGGTATCTACATGGTATAAATATTCCCAGCAGGACCAATTTCAAGCTACCCACCTGACATCACTAAACACACAGCTGGGAAGAGATATGCACCATTGACTCTCCCAAGACAGTATGAACCAGTTCCAGCACATCCCATAACTTTTCCTGTGAATATGTGCACAGAATCCACTTACACCCCAAGGAGAACTCTCAACTCCCACCACAGATATGTAACCAAAAGGACACCACATACACATTTGTGTTTGTACATATATATATATATATATATCCCCTGAACACACACCCTCACCCTGAATAAATACACAAACAGACCACCTCTTACTACCTAAATTTTTACAGATGAAACCTTACTCACCCTGAATATTCACATTCCACTCTCACAACTATATATACACACACAACATGGGCCTGAAAACAAACATGTGCAACCAATATGCCATCCAGATGTACACACTGAGTACCTAAGCACACAGGGTCACCAAGTACACAACTGTCTCATGTGCAACCCAAAAAAAGACCCATATGCAATCCCACAGCCCTAAAATACATAGACTGCAGGACTCCTGCACACACACAGAACCCACACAGCCTACTGGTTTCCAAACACACAAACTAAACTCTCACGTCCCACAGAATACATACCCCAGAAGCCCCAGGAGCTCAAACACACACACAGACACAAATAATCTATACTTATCAAATACAGCTGACCCTTGAACAGCTTGGGGGTTAGGGCGCCAACCCTCCATGCAGTGGCTCTGCATCCATGGATCCTGTAGTAGTCCTGTAGTAGTTACTGAAAAAGAAATCCACTATAAGTGGACCCGTGTGGTTCAAACCCATGTTGTTCAAGGGTCAACTGTCCATATAAGTCCACCTCACTAATACTGAGAACACACATACAAGCAACACCACTAAATTCTTCAGGCATTACATTTTGAAATAGACACATAGAGGACTCGAAGCCTCCTGCTACACTCACAAATCACAAATACACACATCCACAAACTACTCATGAGTATACACCCCAAATGCTCAGACACACTCAAAACAGAAAAACACCGACAACCTCTGCAGTCTTACTAAGATACATACACAATTCTCACACACCTATGGACACACACACGCAAATATTCCTAACCCCTGAACATATGGATCCCCTCCCAAACACTACACATTATGCTACCTCTCCAGAATACAAGCTCCCCACCACTACTCCAACATACAAACTGTATATGTGTGTGTGTGTGTATATATACATTTCTACCCTCACCCTGAATATATAGACAGACCACCTCTTACTCCTACCAAACACATGTATAAACACCCTAGCGTTCTCCAAAGAAATACACTTTGAATACTCCTAACAACTCCATACCTTATGAACAAACTCTGATAATGCATGCACCTGATGATGGACACGCACACGGATTAGAATACACAAGTAAGATACATGGAAATATCTCCAGCAAACCATTTATGAAACAACTTCCATATATCAAATTATCCCTAGCTATCAGGAGCCAGCTCACACATATGCAAGTACTAACAAATACCCGTATCACATATTTCTAATACATACAAATGCAATTGTCCATCTTCCCTGTAGAAACATAGAACCCCACCTCTCTATCAGATACACATATACTCACTTCCCAAAATACATAAGCCTAAGAGGCTCCTACTGAAAATTACAAATGCACAGCCTCAGCAAATATTCCTCCAAGTGGCCATGCCCCTTGAATACACACACAAACTCATTTAACACACAACTCTCCACAAGTCCCAAATAGAACCACGATTACCCAGTACACTACAAATACACAATAATGTCACCCTATACGCCCTTTGTTCCAAATACACATACAGTACCACACTACTGGCGTATACATAACCCCATATTCCCAACCTCTCACACAGAATGAACTCTGCCATCTTGCAGAATACAGGATCATACAAACACAACATACCTACACATTCAACATCCACCAGCCCCATAAAATAGTCACAGACTTGCCCTCTACACATCCAAATATACATACACAGCTCCTGAAAATGCACACCCACAAACACCCCATAACCATACAACATGCCCTGAATACACAAATGATCAGCCTACATTCCCCAAATATACAAAATTAACAGACTGGACACCCAAAGTAATATACACCACTACTTTTCCTGACATTGCCCTTACGCATATGCAGATAATCCTTCCAAATCCACCATTACACACACACAAATCCCCAAATTCAGGGGTGAAAAAAACACATGTAAACATATTCCCCAAACACCAAATTACAAACACCTAACCACCAACTCCTTGAGTATGCCTGCGTCACATCTCAACACCCTCCAAATACAACACTCACTCTTACACACTCTCACAAAAACACAGGCATGACCTCCCTTCAAACACAAATATCCACGGACAAAACCAACCCACACATTTGACTACCTATCAGATTCCCACCAACCAGTTAAGTATGTACAGACCCCATCTATGCTTGCAAATCAATCATGATTTGACACCAGACTACAAATACATGTTTATTACCACATTCAGCATAGTTGCTCGCATCACCGACAAAAGAATGCAGTTTGAACCTAAGCGTTGACTGATGTTTTTATGATAAGAAGGAAGACACTAGTGAAACGATGAGTGTGTTCCTTCCATCTTCACTCATTTTCCAATCACCTGAGCTACACCTTCGGAACCAGATGAGGGTTTTCAACTCGCAAGAACTTCCCTCTAGCTTTTGTACTCTTCACAACGCGCAGACTAGAACGGCACCTGTTTAATAGCTCGCACACACTATTTAGCCCCCACTGTAGGCCCCGCAATCACTGAACCCTTCATGCAGCCGGCTCCCCAGTGGTGCCGATAATCCTGGGGTAAACATCTCAAGGGAATCGAGCTCTATGGGGGCGTGAATCCACATTGTGGGGAGTCTCCTTACATGGACAAGGGCACAAATAACCCACAGGGTGAACAACAGTGCAGAGCGGTGACACCTGAGGGGTGAAAAGTCCCCGTACCCCTTACCTCACGATTCCTAGAATTGACTCTACAGGCCGCCATGACAGGCCCCTCCCCCGCCGGACAGCCATTGGGGCCCCACCCTCCGCGCTCCCGCATGCGCTCCTGTCTTCTGGAGCAAATTGCCCCAGCAGACGCCGGGAGCTGTTGGAGGACGGCGGTCCGCCGTGCCCGAGAGACCCGCCCCAGTGGGCGTGCACAGGCGTGCGCGGGCGTGCAGGTGCGGGGTGCGCGGGCCTAGGAGGTCTCTGCAGGAGAGGACAGAAATGGAGGGTCGGGCAAGCTGCGGAACTTCTCTGGCGACGCTCCTCGCTGGGAACCTTCGTGACGGTCTCTTCTTAAAACCAGCTCTTGGGAAATGTGCACTCGTGAGTTTTATATTGCACTCGTGAAACCCATGCACTTAGCTACAAAGAGTTCTGGAGAGCTCCGCTGTAAGCACAGTAGCCTCAAATTGGGGCAAGTACTTTCATGCCCTTTGGACTGACGTTCCTTGGTTCTTGTTAATGCCTTTCAAAAAACAGTAGGTCCGGGCTTTCCTGGTGGCGCAGTGGTTGACAGTCCGCCTGCCAGTGCAGGGGACGCGGGTTTGTGCCCCGGTCCAGGAAGATCCCACATGCCGCGGAGCGGCTGGGCCCGTGAGCCATGGCTGCTGAGCCTGCGCGTCCGGAGCACAGGCTCCGCAACGGGAAAGGCCACAACAGTGAGAGGCCCGCGTACCGCGAAAAAAAAAAACAAAAAAACAGTAGGTCCTTTTTCCTAGCACACCTGAAGTTTCCGTTAAAGAACAATGCTAGCAAAGAATTTCAGACCTGGGAAACACTCTTAAGATACTGTCTCCTGACTCCGTTCCTAGAGTTTTTCCAACGCATTTACTCTACTAGAATATTTTTTCTCCGTGTTCACAGGTGTTTCCTTTGTACGGTTTTGGGGTTTTTTTAAAAATAATTTTGAGAAAGAGTTGACAATCTGGGCCAATTTCAACAGGTAGTATGGGAACAATTTTATTTTCCCTCCCTCCTTTTTTATAATATCTTGCAGAATTTCAGTTGACAATAAAACAACAACAACAAAAATAGTAGCGGGATCAACTTACTGACCTGACTTTGTAATACTTCCCAAAGAAACTTCAATCATCAGATCCGCTTTCTGGTCAAATGCAAGATTAGAGCATTTCTCACTCAACAGGATGCCTCTGAAGACCCCTCACATGTAACAGCACTAAGCGCCTCCAAGTGCAGACTTGAAAACTCCACAAGACACAAACATGGTATCTCTTCGTTTCTTTAATGTTTCGTGATTGAGTGGAAGATGAACTGTCTTCTGAGGCTTGTGATGCATGTCCAGAGATGTTTTTTCTCAGTAGTCAATGCCCGCCCCCACCTTCTGTGCAGGAATAGTCAGAGATCATGATCCAAAGGACTTTTAGATACTCCCTTCTGTGACTGGTCTTCCCAAGTTACATTTGGGCTAATTTGATTATCTCTGTCTGTGGGGTGTAGGATTTTGAAGTATTACAAAAGTGATTGCAGTATTGGGACTGGCTAATTTTTGCACAGTGCAATTTTTGTATCAGTGGCCTTGAGAAGAGTCCTTCAAATACTGTATCAGAATTATGAGTGAGAATCTTGTAAATAATTGGTTGAATGACTGAACAAAGGGAGGAAGCAACAAGGAAGCCTGCCTTTCTCGAGTGCCTGGGTACAATATTTTGCCTCACCATTCCTCTAGTATGAAGTTATTGGTTGCAAATCATACAAGTTTTCCTTCATTATAAAAGCTCCAGGGCTTCCCTGGTGGCGCAGTGGTTGAGAGTCCGCCTGCCGATGCAGGGGACACGGGTTCGTGCCCCGGTCTGGGAAGATCCCCCATGCCGCGGAGCAGCTGGGACCGTGAGCCATGGCCGCTGAGCCTGCGCGCCCGGAGCCTGTGCTCCGCAACGGGAGAGGACACAACAGTGAGAGGCCCGCGTACCGCAAAAAAAAACACAAAAAAAAACAACCTAGGTTGATGGATAAAGACGTGAAAGGAAGGGACTGTCATGCTCAACCTCGGTGCCGTGAATCAAAACAACAGTTTATAAACTGCCTAAAGAGGCACACGCCAATTGTGTTGCCACTGTGGGAGGTGGAAGGAACTTCCGGTTCTTGCCTACCTGCCAGAGCCCTCGTGGAATGTCCCCCCAGCGCACGCCACCCCACCCCGACCCACGTGCCCTCTGCCCCTCCCCCACCGCAGAACGGTTCAGCCCGCATTTTCCGGTTTACTTTCAAACGTGTCGCTCGTTGACTTGGATCCCGAGCGTTTGCTGAAGCAGGTCGCTCTCTGGCTCCTGGTCTTGACTTTTCTCATTGAGGCTACCAGGCAGCAGTAGTCCGTGCCCAAGCCTGCAGGATGGCTTCAATAGGAGGTAAGCCTATAGGCTGGGGGTGTGTTCTCAGAGACCCTGCCATCCTCACATCCTTCAGGTTCACACGTTACACTTAACTGTGGGCACACAGTTGGACTGAAGTAGAGGGAGAAGAGAGCACTGGACGCACAAGGACATTTCACCTGGGGAGACTGGGGAGCCTGAAGAAACCTGAGACTGCCCTGGGGAGGAGGGGTCGTTGGAGGTGGATCCAGAGGAATTGCCCTGGCTATGGAGAAAGGATGGCAGCAGACAGTCTGATTCTTTCTAGAACGGAGACAAGCCACTTTGAAACGTGTGTGTAAGGATGTGTGTGATGTCCTGGTGGTGACACAGGGAGGGTCATGAGGAAAGCCTAGAGCTGTATTGTGTTCCTGAGGCACCTGAAGCTTGCCTCACCATATCTTTCAAAGGGGTTTGAACAGGAGCATACTGTATCTCAGGGGGCCGTGGGGAGAGATGGTCTTGGTGAGAAAACTATTCAATGAGGCTGTGTGTGGCCACACCTGCAGTGAAGTATCCTCTCCGAGAGCTAGGCAGGGGGTTACTCTAACTGCCGCAGCCCACACCTCGTCCACTCCTCCCAGCCCAGAGCTCACTTGTCAGTTCAGGTAACTGTTGCCTTGGATTCAACAGGGGATGGGCAACCATTACGAGTAACTTCAGCCAAGAGAGGGCTCAGGTTCCTGAGTTGCTCTGAATTGTTCTTCCTTTTGTGGAATGGCAGTACTTCAGACCTACTTCATCTTGTCCAGTATCTCATGGTGGACCCTCAGGCTGCCTTGAGAGGAAGAGTTTGTTCCTATTTCAGGTCACTCCTTCATGGACAGGGAACAGAGGTGAAGTGGGGTTGTTTCGGGTGGAATGTCTATGAAGCCTGCTTCCTCTTTTAAAGGGGGAAGGAGTGTAGCCCAGGATCAGGAAGATGATCTTCTGTGTTACTATTAAACGTCCTATGACATCTGTTCTGGTGAGTTAGGTGCACCGTGGTGTGTACCTTGTTCTCCTGAACAGGGATGTGTTTCAGACAACTTGATCGCCATGGCATCTGGCTTATGCCTGCATCTCAGATTGTCTCTCCGTTATTGGGAGCTGGAAGGGGAAGGACCACAGGCAGTCTATACTCCCACGACCAATGTAACATGACAATTCCCTGGCCCTTGTTTAATCCTCTGCAGCCATCACTGGCTGTGAAATGACAGAATCTAAGGGACACACGCCTGCTTCTCAGACCACCCCAAGCCCCTAGGAACAGAACTCCTGACTGATGACAGTGACTCTGGGCACTGGGGAAGGGGTGGCAGGACCTGGCCCATGTTACGTATCTGCTGTGGGTTGTTCGGAGATGCAGGTGCTTTCTGGGCCAGTGTCATGGGTTTGTATCAGGATTCCATTAGAGATATTTTCCAGCATTTTGTTTTGTTTTGTGAGGCTAGGAAAGAAAGAGGGGATTTATACTGAGCATCAGGAAAAGGAGGACTGAGGAGGAGGTAGGGCCCTAATATTTTACACAGTGCCTGTCCACAAAGGGCCTTTGGGGGCCTAGAACTTACCTTGCAGAAGGCCCCACCTGCTAGTACGCCGGCTGAGGGGCATTTCTCACAGAGCAGATGTCCACACAGCTCCAGGTCTTGGGAGACAGCCTGTGAGGCTTAGGTGCCAGGGTGTGCCTTAGGGAGGCTCTCCAAGTGAGTGCTTGCTGAGGCAATTTCTTCTCGGCAGGCAGGGGTCAGGGAGCTTGGTGGATGGGCGTGGGGTCACCAGTGGAATAATTCTCAACTGGAGGTCAGGGCATGAAAATCACTTGAAGACATTTGCACGCTGCAGTTTCCCTTGTCCAAGAGTCTCTCATCTGTGGAGATTTACACTCTGATGCTGCAGAAAGCCTCAGTCCCACTTGCCCATTCTCCTCCTCCATTCACTCCTTTCCTTTGCCTCAACAGCATCTGCAGTGCTGGGAACGGATGTCACCACGAACCCCGGTGCCTCCTTGTCTACTTTCATGGCAGTGTCCTTTCCTCCACGCATTCCTGGCGCCCAGCACTGGCCACCCTGGGAGCAGCACCTGCCACCTCTCATCACCCCCGCATTCCCTCCTGGCAGCAGCCTGCGGCTGCCAGCTTTCCCCAGGATGCCTTTGGTGGCTAATGGTGGCTGTGGCCCCAGTGCCCCTGGGGCTTGCAACTTCACTGTACAAGTCAGGTCACAAGGGAGGCCAGTGCAGGCCCCCCAGACTCAGACCTTTATCGTTCCTCAGGGCCCCCTCAACTGGAGCGCTCCAGGGGCCCTCAGCGGGAGTGCTGCATGTCCTGCACCCATATTCTTAGCAACCTCTGCGATGGAGACCACTGTGACTGCTCCAGCTGTTGGAGTTCTCAGGCTGGCAAGGGAGGCTGGACCCCAGGCTTTCCTCCTCAAGCTCCACCACCAGCTGCCCAGATGGCCCCTAACATTCGCCCAGTGAACTCTGGGCCATGGCCACATGGCACTTCCAGGGAGGGCAGCCTGGACACCAACCAGCCCTATGCCTCGCAGGAGGACTGCTCTAACCACCAGAGCGTGTACAGTAACTTCCGACGGTGGCAGCGCCTCAAGCCACTGGCCCGGAGACACCTTCCCCAGAGTCCTGATGCAGAAGCTCTTTCCTGCTTTCTCATGTGAGTGAACGCTCAGGGGGTCATGAGCTTATCGGAGCTCTTAGATAAAGAGGAACTGGGGATGGACTCGCAGGTTATGTTTCTAGGGATACTGGAAGCGAGGTGTGAGGGCGATGTCCACGCCACGAAAAGGCACACTGTCGGTCATACGGGCGAGCCTGCCAGTCCATGACATCATGACTGAAATGTGCCTTATCTCAACTGACCCCACCCCCCTGTGAGTCTAGCCAGCTTGCTCTTCCATGATTCTCCTGGTAATATGGCCTGAAGACTTGCAGTCAGAGAGGGTCGTGGTGTAAGTTGAGGAGCCAAGGAGTGGATGCCACACTCTCCTGTGCTGACGTCTCCTTTCATACAGCACTTGAGTGTACGTGGCCGGGGGAGGTCACTTCGGAGAAGGGGGAGGAGCGCGGGGCCCAGGAGAGCGCTTCATGCACGCCTCGACTTTGTTGATGTGGAGAATTCCACTAGGAACAGGGTGATGGTAGAGCTCTCCTAAGGGCATGGGCTCTCTCCCACTAGAGTTGTGAGCCTGGCAGGCATTTCCATCCTAAACCTGCGGTCCCTCGTAAAAAGGGGACAATCACACTTCACCTTCAGAGGACCGTGCAGAAGACTCCTTGGGCTAATCTATGAAGTGTGAGCAGATTGCCTGGCACATGCCACGCCTCATTGATGATGGTGATTTTTATTATGAAAAGGCAGCCTTGAAGAGGAAAAGAGCTCCCCAAGGCACAGTGTCCCAGCTCTAGCCTGGGAGTGGATGGTCATCCTCGAGTGAGTGTGAGGCGGTGACAGCCGTAGCCGGGAAGGCTTGTCTCTGCTCTCCCAGACACCTGCCTCTCACTCTCCTGTTGCTCAGTCATGCTGTGTTGAGTGATGTGTGGTCCACATTGGTGGGTGGGGTCAGGCAGGTGGGGGCTGGGCTGGGCACAGAGACTGACCCCGAGTGCTTACAGCCCAGCGCTTCGATCCCTGGCCCGCCTGAAGCCCACCATGACACTGGAGGAGGGACTGTGCAGGGCCGTGCAGGAATGGCAGCACATTAGCAACTCTGACGGGATGATCTACTACGAGATGGCGCAAAAGGGAGTCAGCGTCCTGGGCCCAGGGGCTGCGTGGAGGGTGAGGCGAGTGGGTGAGGGCAGGGTCTGGCCGTGGGGGTGCTCATCAGAGAGGACAAAGGAGAAGGGCTGTCGCTCGGAACAGGGGGCCCGCAGCCCAGAGGCCCTACAGTCCTCCAGAAACCCCTCCCTCACCTTGAGAGTTTGGGTCTTCTGTCCTTCCTCCACCACGAGCTCTGCCCTCCCCCGAGTTTGACCTACCCTTGCCCTCACATGAAGGTCTCAGGACGGGGCAGGGTGAAGCTGTGAGTCCAGTAGGGGTCCAACTCCGGCCATATGGGCTGGGCTGGGGAAAGAGCTCCACCCGCCAGCCTGCTGCTTCCTTAGTGGTGGCTGGCTGGCGGCCACTGACATAGATTTGGGACCCCCTCTCCTCACGAAAAGTAGCCTGAGTGGGTACCCTGACATCCCTCAAGAGGCTGGGGAAGCCAGCTGTCATCAGCCCAAGGGTCTCTGGCCCTTCCAGTGTTTGCTCCACGGTAATCCCCTTGGTTTAAGAAACAAAACCAAACAAACAAGCACCTCTCAGAGGAAAGGAAGGCCTGTCCTCTAAGCTCAGCATCCACATCGTCCAGCCTCTCCTGAGCCCTGTCTCCAGGTCTACGTTCCAGAACTCTCAGTCCCAACCCAGGGTCCTGGATTTGGGCAAGGACCCCTGTGGGGAACACATGCCTGTTCCAGCCTCTGGCTGTCAGCCCTTCATGTGGCTCTGGATGGGGGGCATGAGGAGGGTGCCCCCTGGGTCAGCCACGTGTCCCGTTGACCTGGTTCAATGCAGCGACCTGGCTCTATGCTGTTGAATGCTCTCCAGTGCTGGTGAGGCAGGAAGGGTCCCAGATCTTGTATCAGTTCCAGGAGCAGCTCTCTGCTGTGGACAGCACCTCACAGGGCCTTGACAGCCCCAAGGCACATCCTCTCCCAATCCCTCATTCTTGGCTGCCTTTGTTGGGCTCCAGAACCCAGGCCATTTTCTCAGGATGGCCTGTGCCTCCGTCACCCCCCAGGTTCATGCAATTTGAGGCAGAGGAGGAGATGCATATCCAGCAGTTGCAGTGGATGCAGTGCGCGCAGGGCCTGCCTCCTCCAGCCCCACCGAAGCTGGATCCTCGGGGGCCCCCAGCCCCGAAAGTGGGCCTTCAGCCGGCCACCCAGGTTCCCACTGGAGTTGAACGCACAGGTAACAGGGGCCCAGGGTTGGCCACTCTTCCCATGTGGATCATTTTCCTTCAAGACAGGGGCATTGGTCTTTCAAGCAAAACAGCCACCGAGGCGGTGGGGTGGGGGGTGGGGTCTCAGATGCCCTTTGTTACTACGGGGTATTGACTTGGTCAATCTTGTAACTTCTCTCACGCCTCCCTGTCAAAGGACTGCACACAAAGTCTGCCTAAGAAGTGGGCTTGATGGGGACACCCCTGGAAAATTGGAGGTTCCCCACTTCCTTATATGTGACTCTCTTAGATGCCCCCTTACCTCCCCCCTCCAACTGTGCATGAAGCTCCAGGTGGTCCTGACCCCCCCACACCCACATCAATGTCCCCCAACAGTGCCCTCACCAGCGTGCGCTCGGTGGTCAGGAGGTGGACCGGGAGCCCCTCACCTTCCTTCCCTTCCTCCTGCTCTGCCGCAGCCTGTGCTCCCAGGATGTCCGGCCCCAGGGCCCAGCCCTCCCGCCCGAAGCCACACGGGTCCCAGCGACCCCCGGAGCCCAAGGCACCCGAGGACATTCCACCTGAGGCTGTGAGGGAGTATATGGACATCATGGAGGCGCTGGTGGGGCCCGTCCACTCAGCCACAGGCGACTCAGATGCAGAATGGGGAGAGGACGGAAATGAGCTGCAGCAGGAAGAGGACGGCACCTACTCGGACCCGGATCTCTTAAGCTATATCGACAAGCTGTGTTCCCAGGAGGACTTTGTCACCAAAGTAGGCTAGGCCTGGAGACTGGGGTCTGCAAGATGCCAGGACATGGAACTCTCAGCACCCAAGATCTGGGTTCTGCTCAGGCCGTTGGGACTTAAGCTCAGCTCCTTGTTCTTGAGCCTGGTGTTAGGGGAGGTTTACGCAGATGTTTGTGTGTACATGTTTGTGTCTATCTGTGTGTATGCCTTTGTGTCTGTGTTTGTGCCTCTGTATATGTGCTCTTTTGTGTGTGACTGTGTATGTGCATGTTTGCGTGTGTGTGTGTGTGCGCGCTGACCATCCCCGCCTTGTGGAGGAGAGTGGGGTGGGTCTCTGCTTTTCACTTTCCCTCCTGGCCTTCTTGTCTCACAGGCCACTCCTGGCCGAGGATGCTCACAGCCTCTTCTTTCTGTTCTAGGTGGAGGCAGTCATTCACCCTGGATTCCTGGCAGATTTGCTTTCCCCAGACCCACAGCTGGATCTCTTGGCCCTAGAGAAGGAGCTGGAGCAGGAGGAAGGGCTCACCCCCGAAGAAGTGAGACAGGGGAGGGAGAGGGACACTCAGGGAGCCAGGGGACCCCACGGGAGGGGGACCCCAGGTGATCCAGGGGACAGGGGAACCCAGATGACCCAGGGGAGCCAGAGGAGGGAGGGATCCCCGGTAGAACAGGGGACACAAGGGACACTCAGGAAGACCAGGGCACAGAGGGACCCCAGTGAACAGGGGAGAGGTAGGGCCCCAGAACAGGAGGGCCACATAGCGCTGTCCATCCCTCCCCTGCCTGGGACACCTGGCATGGGGAAGGGCCCGTTCTGGGGTGGGTGCAGTGCAGGGTGAAAGGAAGGAGAGGATGGGGAGCCGGGAGGGGAGGGAAGGTCACAAAGCTCGGAATCAGTTGCAGGAGGAGGGCAGGACTGCCACAGTGTCTGTATTTGGATTCGAGTCCTGGGGTCGCCCGTCCCCTCCTCCCCCCCAGGGCCATTGTCCCACTGCCCAGTGCTCCTCCTCTCACACGTGTGTGTGGAGCCGTCACTGTCCTCCTCCCTCCTACCAGCTGGTGCAGAAACGACTCCTGGCCTTGAAAGTGTGCGGGCAGCCCCGAGTCACAGTGCACCCGGAATGGCCTCAAGTCCTTCTGAGTCCGACGCCGGCCAAGGTGCCCAGAGGCACGACCAAGACCCCCATCTAGGGGTCAGTGATGAAGCCTGCCCACCAGAGATTGATTCTGAGGCTCTTCATAGGCTCATCCAAACAGACACTGCCCTGTGCAGGCCCAAAGTCTTTGTTCCCTCTGGAGGACGTCAGGAGTTCTCTATATTCCGGCCCGTACGGCTCTCCCCTCCCCAGGCTCAAAGGCGCACTGGCCCTCTACTGAGATCCAGGGATGCGTCTGTTCTCAGAAAGGCCTCTCCTCTTCGGGAGGCCCAAGTGCCCAGGGACGGGTCCAGTGAGAACGAGGAGGTGCTCCAAAGCGTCTTCATCGTAGACTCTCAGCATATACTGGTGCCTTTCGGGATGTCCCTCAGTCCTGCACATGTCTCAGCCCTGGCTTCCTCTGGAGGTTGGGGGGCCCAGAGTGCTCCCCAGTCCCCCTCCTCTCAGAGAAGAGGCCTCAGCCCAGCTCCACCAGCCGCTCCCAAGTCGAGGAAGCGGGCTCTGTGTGGACGCCCAGCCGCTGCTGAGAAGCTGCCCATCCCCGGGGCTGGCCTCGGCGTCTCTGGGAGGCCAGCCTTGGCTCTGGGGCTGGCTCGCCCCTCACAGCTGAGAAAGAGAAAGCGTGACCCGTTTGACACAAAGAAGCGTGGGAAGAGGAGGAAGAAGCACTGCAGCCAGTAGGGAACAGCTGGGCCGGCCCTCCAGGGCGAGGCCCCAGGGCAGCCCCCTGGGGAGCCTAGGGGCTCCTCCTCCTCCTAGTGCTGATCCTGGATGATGTGGGGGGAAGGGAGGGGGGCAGGACCACCAGGGTGGGGAGGGGGAGCGGGATTGTGGGGGGGTTAGGGAGGTGGGGGAGGTGGGTGTGGGAGGAGGACCTTTGGAGTGATGTATGTAAATTGTGAACAAAGATCGTTTTCGTGGGAAATGCTCTCAGGCCACTGTCATCTTGTTGGTGTTGAGCTGCTCCACAGAGAGCGATCCTGAGAGGAAGGAAGGATGAGGGAGGTCACAGGAGCTCTGGGTCTACAGGTGGCCACACCTTTCCTCCACATAGACAAGGACTCCTCAGGCTGCCCCTGGGAACGCACAGCTCTCACTTTCCCCAGGGACCCCCTCATCAGCCCCTTCTCTAACGCCTGCTCGGCTAGGGCCCTTCTGGGGCATCTGTACCGTCTTCTGCATCCCTGAACCTTCTGGGGAGGCAGAGCTGCTCTTGTGCCTTTCAGCCCTCTGGACACTCACCAGTTTCTAGGATGGAGCCTGGAGACAGCCCTTGTCATTATGGAGCTTCTCTCTGCTTTCGTGAAGTGGCCAGACGACGGCGCTGGGATGACCCTCCGCTCATCCAGGGTTTCCTGTGTGGGTGGCCTGACCAGAGACGAAAAGTCTTGGCCATGGGGACGGGACTGTCTGCCTCATCGTAGCGGGAGCATCCTCTAGTCCCACTGGGATTATTGCAATGTGGAGAGTGGTGGAGGCAGCTACCTCTTCATCCCAATGAGGATGCAACAAGGGGAATGGGTGTGGGGAGATTCATGGGGCCCCCGTTAAAGGTGTGTATAAGGGAAAGGACAGTCGGGCCCCTTTGTGGAACTTGTGGAATCTCTGTGCAGCAGCATCTCGTTCAACTGAGGGAGGAGGACCCATGTGGCTGTGGCCGTGGGGACTGGCGTCCGGGGCCTCCGGGTCTGCAAAGACACCCTAGAGCTACTGTCCCTTCCCTTTGCACCCATGGCTGGACGTGTGTGTGTACTGGTATCAACACTGGTTTGTATCCCCATAGGAAACAGGTCCTCCTAACAAACTATGACCACGTTTCACAAGAACAGCTTGCTCACAGGGGCGGCAGGGGGTGGGAGAGGTGTCTGTGGCCCCAGATCTGAGTGGGAGCTGGGATCCATGCTGAGGAGTGTGGAGGCCTCAGTCACCGTCCTGTGGGTGTCGGCAGAGGCTTCGAATCATCAGAGCAGGGGAAATGACCCCCTCATTAGAGTGAGATGAGCAAACAATGAGGGGCAGGGAGTAGACCCCCGCTGTCTCCCAGAAGTGCCTCCCCTCCCAGTCCGCTTAGCCTCTGTCACAGCCTGTGCTGGCCCACCTCTGAAGCCCCTTCCTCCTAAAGCACTGAGATGCTCTGATCTTTTATAGACCTGCCCTGGGCCTCACCCCCCCTTCCCTGCTGGCCAAAGGCTCTTCTCCTGCTTCTGACTTCTGATTCCTTCCCCAGGACCCAGGCAGGTGTTAGGACAACAGAGATTCCCTGAACATGACCCCTACACCACCAGCATGCAAAACTGGAGCCGCAGGCTTCCACAGGTGGCATGACTCTCTGCTGGACCCTGCAAAGAGCTTGGAGAAGAAAGGGGCTCATGTCTCTCCACCTCCACAGAATCTGTAGGTCAGCCTCACAGGTCCCCCTCTGTCCAGGTGGGCAGCACATATGTGCTCCCAGCCCTCCTTGACCCTTTGTGAAAGAAAGTTTTTGCAGCTTAGTAGTCTGATATTACGCAAGGTGTCTCAGGGCTTGTTCCTTTTGAAGCCCTACAGGAGAATCTGTTTCCTTTCCCCTTCTGTCTTCTAGAGGCTGCCTGCATTCCTTGGAATTAGTCCCTTCTTCCATCTTCAAAGTGCATCACTTTAATCTCTGCTTCCCTCATCACATGGTCTCTCCAACTCTGACTCTTCCTGTGTCCCTCCTACACAGCTCTTTGTGTTTATATATAGCCCACCCAGAAAATTTAGGATAATCTCTTCATCTCAAGATTTTTTACTTAGTCACAGCTGCAAAGTCCATTTTTCCATACAAGGTAACGTGCACATATTGTCATAGGAGGGGTTAAACACGGACGTTTTGGGGGAACCAGAATTTACCCTACTAGAAGGAATCCACAAGAATACCTACCATCAGCATCCACATGAATAACAGACTATGACCAAGTGGAGTTTATTCCAGGGATGCAAGCCTTGTTCAATGGTAAACACTCACCAATGTAATCTACCAGATTGAGTCTAAAGAGGAGACACGTACTGTTACACCAATTAACACAGAACAGGCACTGAACGAGATTCAACGCCCCTTCATATTAAAAGTGCTCAGGAAACTAGGAATAGAAGGTCACTACCTCAACCTAATAAAGAACCTCTACAAAAAACCTACTTCTAACATCACATGAAATGGTGAAAGAATGAATGCTTTTCCCTGAGTTCAAAAACAACGTTAGAAGGTCCACTCTTATCTTAGTTTTCAACTTAGTACTTTAGATTCTAGTTAGTGTAGTACAGCAAGAAAAGGAAAAAAGAGGCATAGATATTAGAAAAGAAGAAATATAACTGTCATTCTTTACAGATGACATAACTGTCTACATAGAAAATTCCAAGGAAGGTATAAGTAGACTCATAATAAATTATAATAGCTTGCTTTAGCAGGATCTCAGAATATAAAATCAATACATAAACATTAATACACAACATTGATCAGATTTCCATATACTAGTAACAAACTGAACGACTGAAAACCAAAATTTAAAACATATTAAATAGGTTCCAGTTCAAGATGGCAACATAGGAAGATCCCGAACCCACCTCCTCCCACAAACACACCAAAGCTACAGCTACATATGGAAAAATTTCCTCTGAAGAAAACTAAAAGATGGTGGAGCAACCCCTTCACATCAGGAAAACCAGAGGGAAACCACATCAAAACAGGTAGGAAAGGCTGAGACACAATTTTGCCATAAACCCCATCCTTGGTGTGGAGACACAATTAGGAAGGAACTCAAAACCTGGAGCTTCTTCCTGGGAGGTGAAGGGTATGGACCCCACATTGGGCACTCCAAATTTTAAGGCTGGCACCTGAGAGATAGACCCTCAAAACACCTGACTTTGAAGACCAACAAGCCACATCCCATGAGACCCACAGGGCTGTGAACTGAGGAACAGCTCTTAAAGGGCCTGTGCACAGACTCACCTGTCCTAGGGCCAAGTGTAGAAGCAGCCCTTTGAAAAGCACTCTGACTTTTGGTGAAGGAGACTCACTTCCCAATTTTAAAGCATTAATCTGAGGAACAGGGGCCTGCTGGAATACTCCCCAGGGACAGAGGCTGGCGGGTGCCATCTTCCTGCTCTCTCTCTGCCTTCATAAAACTGAAAGGTGCCATCTTTTTTCCCCTTTTTCCTTTCCTGCAGGTGACACCTT
Organism: Mesoplodon bidens; assembly: GCF_964165515.1. NCBI lineage: Eukaryota > Metazoa > Chordata > Mammalia > Artiodactyla > Ziphiidae > Mesoplodon > Mesoplodon bidens. The sequence goes on along the minus strand of NW_027672245.1, from coordinate 33,941 downwards.
TGTGCTCCAGCCAGCTGGCTCCTTCTTCCCTGCTCTTCCTCTGTCTTGCTATATATATATATTTTTTTCTTCTTTTCTTTTTTTCTTTTCCCTCTTTCCCTTTATTCAAATGGTGTCATCTTTGCACTCTTCCCACCGCCTCACTCAGCCAGTAAGCATCATCTTCACACTTTCCTTCTGATGTGCTCCAGAGAGCCAGAATCTCCAAGACAGGAGATCCCATTTTTGTGGCCTCCACTCAGGGGATGCTCCTTGATCACCTGGCTCTGGAGGCCAGGAGGGATTTCTTTTCTGGGTCCCATGGGACTGTAACAATTGGAGAGACAGTTCTTGGCAGGATACCACCCCCAGGATGTACCACTACACATCAGACTGAGACACAGCCCCAGCCTTTACATGAAAAAGGCCTATTTGCTAGTAGGGACAAGACTTAAGAGCAGGCTTCAGGTTCAGCACACATCTAGACGCTATGGATGTGCTCTCGGGGAAGGTAGGCTGGGGGTGCCATCTCTCCACCCTCACTCTGCCTTACTACAGTCCACTGGTATCTCCCAGAATGGAGCTTGTACACTTATCTGAAGCACTGTTTTCTTGTGACTGCTCCCCAGGGAACACCTTCAGATTGCTTGCTTCTGGGGCGCAGCAGGGCTTCCACTTGCAATCTCACAAGACTAAATACATTTGCATTCTTTAAAAGCTGTTACCAAGTTTTCTGGCTTCCTATCAACCTGAATCTCGCTGCTGCCTGAGATCCTCCACTTTGGGTTGCTCATTTGTCTTGGCACACCCTCAACCGCTGGGATGGTGTGCCAGGTCGATTAAAAATAAACTGCTTAGACAATCACAAAGGTTTGAGAGGCAACCAAGAGTAGACAGGGTTAAATGACAAGGTTCATCTGTCACACAGCTCTTCAAGACTGGGAGATGTGGCTATTTCACTTAATGCATAGAAACCAACACAGAGAGTCAAGCAAAATGAAGAAAGGGAGGACTATACTCCAAAAAAAGAACAAAATAAAACCTCAGGAAAAAGTCTTAATGAAATGAACATAAGTAATTTACTTGATAAAGAGTTCAAAGTTATGGTCATAAAAATGCTCACTGAACTCAGAAGGAAAATGGATGAAAACAGTGAGAACTTCAACGAAGAAATAGAAGATATAAGAAAGTTCCAAATAGAAGTCACGGAACTGGAGAATGCAATAACTGAACTTAGAAATACAGTAGATGAAGCACAAGAAAGAATAGGTGAACTCAAAGACAGGTCAGAGGAACTCATCCAATCAGAGAATAAGGAAGAAAAAAGAATGAAAATAATGAATATAGCTTAAGGGATTTATGGCACATCAAATGGAATAAAATTCACCTTATAGGAAACTCCAGAAGGAGAAGAGAAAAGGGGGCAGAAAACATTTGTAGAAATAATATCTGAAAACTTTTCCTAACCTGGGGAAAGAAATAGACATCCAGATACAGGAAGCCCAGAGAGCTCCAAAGCAGATCAACCTAAAGAGATCAATACCAAGAAATATTAAAATTAAAATGTCAACGTTAAAGATAACAAGGGAATCTTAAAATCACCAAGAGAAATACAACTTGTTATATAACTTGTTATATACAACTTGTTATATAACATCAACCTAAAAAGCTTCTACACAGAAAAATAAACAATCAACAAAATGAAAGGGCAAGCTACAGAATGGGAGAAAATATTTGCAAATCATGTACGTGATAAGGTGTTAATATCCAAAATATATAAGGAACTCATACAATGGCTATATCTATATCTATATATAGATATATAGATATAGATAGATATAGATTTTCAAACAATTCAATTAAAACTTGGGCAGAAGAACTGAATAAAAAATTTTCCAATGAAGACATCCAGATCACCAACAGGTTCATGAAAAGATGCTCTACATCACTAATCACCAGGGAAATGCAAATCAAAACTACAACGAGATATCACCTCAAAGAGACTAAGAGGTAACAAATGTTGACAAGGATGCAGAAAAGGAAACCCTTGTGCACTGTTGGTGGGAATGTAAATTGGTACAGCCGCTATGGTAAACAATATGGAGTCTCCTCAAAAAATTAAAAAGAAAACTACCATACATTAGCAATCCTGCTTTGGGTATATATATATCCAAAGAAAATGAAATCACTATTTCAAAGAGATATCTGCACTCGCACGTTCATTGCAGCATTATTCACAATTGCCGAGAGATGCAAACAACCAAAGTGTCCATACATGGATAAATGGATATAGAAGATGTGGTATGTACATAGATGGAATATTATTCAGCCATGAAAAAGAAGAAAATCCTGCCACTTGCAACAACATTTATGGATCCTTGGGGCATTATGATGAGTGAAATAAGTCAGAGAGAGAAAAATAAATACTGTATGATGTAACTAAATTGTAGACTCTAAAACAGCCAAACCCAGAGAAACAGAGAATAGAATGGTTGTTGCTAGGGGTTGGGGTTGGGGGAAATGGGGAGATGTTGACCAAAGGGTAAAATATCCAGTTAGCACATGAATTTCTGGGAATCTAATCTACAGCATGGTGATTGCAGTTAACAGAACTGTATTATATACTTGAAAGTTGCTAAGAGAGATCTTAAATGTTCTCACCAAAAAAAAAAAAAGGTATTTATGCGAGGTAACGGAGGTGTGTTAACTAGCTCCACTGTGGTAATCATTTCACAACATGTAACATACCAACAGGTTGTACACCTTAAACTTACACAATGCTATATGTCAATTACATCTCAATAAAGTTAGAAAAAATACAGAAAACAGACTGTTGCATAACATTCAAGCAAAAATACTAGTTTGGGACTGCTTTTTCTTAAATTTAGTCATTGTTCCTTCCTGAATCTGTTTTGTACCACATGATAGCAGACTCATACAGGCAGCTTACTTCTGATCAGGCGCAGCCAAAGAGAAGCAACTGATGGTATATGGAAGTTTAGGGATAAGCTATGAGATTTCTCCCTTTCTTCCTCTACTTTGTGAAGATTCTCCAGCAGCAACTGTGTAACTTCCACGGCTCCAACTCCAATGAGACAGAACTGGTATGGTCTGACATTGATGATCATTTAACCTGGCCCTGGACGCCTTTACAACCTTCTCCTTAACTTTGCCTTTCCAGCATAGGGGTACAAGTAAATTCCTATTCCTACTAATCACTCCATTATCTAGGTGGCCCTTCTTTACTTCTCAGAAGTTTCATCACTGGTGTTCTTAATACCCTGTATTAAATTTATTTGCAAAGACTTGAAACAATTTCTATTTTATTTGTTATGGGCAAATACAGTCTAATAAAATTTCCAAATCTTAAAAAAATTAGAAGACACATGAAATCTCAAAATGGGGAAATGTTAGCCACGTTTAGGAAGAAAATGTACTAATATTATTGGAGGAGAGAATTCAGGAATTGGGAGATAACACTAATGAGTTTGGAAGGTATAAGACTGTGGAGAAGTTTGAATGGTGGGCTTCATGCCACAGGAAATAGGGAGTGATTCAAAGTTCTATAAAGATTGTGCTCACTTCAGCAGCACACATACAAAGTTTTATAAGATTAATCTGAAAGTGGTAGGCAGTTTGGAGTATGCGATGGAGTGATGTCAAAGAAAAATTGCACCGGATGGTTAAACAGGCAAGGAGTACTTTACTCAAGATGATTCTGTAATAGGGGAGAGACACTGAACTCCGTTCTGCTGAAACAAAAGGCATGGAAGTTTTTAGATGCCAGGATGAGCTGTAGGAAAAATAGTAGAGGATGCTGGGGAAGAGGTTGGTCAATATAATTAGACCATCTCTGTTTGCTTTGGCTCTTATCAAAGTTAGGCTCCTATACTCCCCACAGAGACTGGGAACTAGGGGCAATACCTTTCTTGAAGGTTGTATTTCAAAGAGCTGACTCCCAGGTCCTTGAGAAAGACATTTCTGGGTTGGAAAATTATCAAGTGACTAGGAGAAAATTTACATCTCAAAGGGGCAGGGAAAGAATTTATAATTTCAAGCTTCTTAAAGTAAATGTTTTCAGAAAAGGGAGGTTAGGAGCCTATGGTAAAGAAAAATCCTGTCTGAAGTTTAGCCAAACTGAGGGACACATTAAGGCCATCTTGATCAGTAGTTAAAATTAGCATTACCTTCAGGAAGGTTATTTTATAAAGAAAAGCAATGCTTTAGGAACTTTCTCAGAAGAATCAAAAGTAACTGTCTGCTAGTTAGATACAGGTCAGGAATAATGAGAAAGGGCAGTTACAAAGTAAACTCAACTAATGTTCTCTGTGTTGTAGCTTTAATAAAGATGAAATAAGTAGAAAAAAAATAATCCATTGGTACACGGTGAGAGCCCATTGGATGGACTGCCCAATTAGAAATACTTCTTTATTTTCTAGTCATTATCAGTCAAGGATTAACAAACCTACTTTTATTAGATATACTTCTGTCTAGGGATTGAGAAATATCAATTATTTAAAGTAATCACTACTTTATTTCTGTGAGATTTTAAAAAATATACTTTGGGGAAAAGTAATGGAAGAGTGATATAGCACTAAAACATTGAAGTGAATGACATAATAAGATCCTATCTTTCTCAATTTAAGGAGAAAAAAAGGGAGGGCAAAAGAAATGGGCAGAAAGTAAGCTTACCTACCAGTCATTGTGTCAAGTGTTTTCATATATTTCTCTAATTTAATACTCACAAAACAATGAGACATAAGGAAGATATTTATCCCATTCCATAGATGAAACTCTATTTACAAAGTAATATATCAACCATTTGTAGAGCTGACCCTTGAATTTAAGGCCTTACGTCTGTGGAAATGCAAGAGCCAAACCCTGCTAATACAAGGTGCTTAGAAGAGGTAGACTTCAGTGAGCAGGAAAATCAGAGCATGCGTGAACTGATGACAAGTTTTGCTGATCTAGTAGCTTTGTGAGATTTGTCTAGATTCAAAGGCCCTTGCTCTACTAAACCATCAAATTAGAGGTGGTCTCCTTCTGAAACAACCAATGTTTGCAGAGCTATTCAGACTTTGGGTCATGGTATTTTTTCAAGGATTAACTATTATCACTGGCTTTTCAAATTTTAACTTTAGAAAGTCCTTGCTTTTGTTGGAAGCAATGTTAAATTTTGATGCAGTTGTTTGCAGGGATGAAACTTGCGGTCGCCCTCTGGAGGCTATTCTCAGGTCCGACTAGCATACCTTAATTTTGAGAAAGAAGTCAGGTCTTAACAATTTAACAAGTCATTTTAAATGTGTGGAAATTATGTATATATATTATACTTTTTTAGAAGTTACAAAACATTGAGTTCAAAATGCTCAAAATATTTTAAAATGCTGAATTAAACGATTTATGGCATAGCATGTTTTGAATTCCTGTTCTCCCTTTGGAAATGGAGATGGTCATCATTCTCCTTTTATCATGCAATATCTATACTGGGACTAAAACCGTTATTTTTTCCTCCCCTATTATAGGAACACATGGGCAATTAGTTCTATAAAATGAATAATAAAACATATGACACAATACTATACACTCAATTACTACCAAGATCTTCCATTTTAAGTTTTAAAAAAAAATCTCTAAATTTCCAATTAAAAAATTTTTTTTTCTTTCTCTCAGAGACAAAACATCAGAGCTTACAAGAACCCTTAAAAACAGAATGGCTCAAAGGATAAAAATGTTTTGCTCCCTAGTTCATTCTTGTTCAGTTTTCTTGTAGAAGGTGTATTATACCAGTTAGTGTAAATTATACAAGCAAAGTTCTTGCCATATATTGGTGGCAGCTTTTCTACATAAAGTAAGCAGTTAAGGGGCTTCCCTGGTGGCACAGTGGTTAAGAATCCACCTGCCAATGCAGGGGACACGGGTTCCAGCCCTGGTTCCCGAAGATCCCACATGCCGCGGAGCAACTAAGCCCATGTGCTGCAACTACTGAGCCTGCGCTCTAGAGTCCGTGTGCCACAACTATTGAGCCTGCGCTCCAGAGCCCATGCGCCACCACTACTGAAGCCCGCACACCTAGAGCCCATGCTCCGCAACGAGAAGCCACCGTGATGAGAAGCCCGCACACTGCAACAAAGAGTAGCCCCCACTCTCCGCAACTAGAGAAAGCTCGCGTGCAGCAACGAAGACCCAACACAGAGCCAAAAATAATAAATAAATAAATTTTTTTAAAAAAAGTAAGCAGTTATGAGCTGCTATAAACCTACTGTTTCTTTACTTGATTTAAATGAATTTAATTCTTTAAATAACTGAGCAAGTAGAGAATTTAGACTCAGCCATTATTAGAGGTACCTTATACAACCAAAGTGGTATAAAAACCCTGTAACATGAAAGTGTTGTGGAGGTCCTTCTGGTCTTCTGAGACCGGGACACCTGTACCTTTATGTCCCATTTATAAATGCTCCTCTACAATGTTTGGGATGCTGAAATATTTGATGAGATAGATACCTCATGCCTATTACATGCCTTCCCTATATCTCTCTCAACTACATCCCTCTAATGAGTTGGTGCAGCTCCAAGGCTCTATCCAGTAACAAGGTAGTGTCAGGCAGTGCTTGTTGTACTCACTGGCTTTTAATCCTCCAACTGCCTTGTAATCTCCTCCTTCACACCTTGAGGCTTAGAAATGGCATATTTCCTGAGGAAGAGGTTTCTAGGGAGTCCTGTATACTTGCTTGAAATGGGGACAGGAGGATGGAGGAACAGAAGGGAAGATATACGGAAGATGAATGGATTTTTTTAATATAAATTTTTCTGCCATAAAAACTATAGGTACCAAGCAAAGCAATCAGGGAAATTTATATTCATGCATTAATTTACCACTTACAACGATGAGTAGATAGAGGACATTAGATAGATTAAGGAAGTATCTAGGAGGTAAAATGGATAAGATTGATAATGGATAGGATATAGTGGCTGATGCGAGAGGTTGAACTCAAGGATTATTGTTAGGTGCCTGGTTTATACAACTGGGTGAATGGTGTCACTACACACTAAGACAAATGAAAATGAAGGAGGAGAGATTCGGCAGTTTAGGGAGACCATGAGTATTTAGCTTTATGTATATTTTAAATGAACAGATTTAGATGTTAATTAGGCAACTGGATTTACAGAATTCAGATTAGAGGTCTCAGGTACACAAATGTCCAAACTTGATGGAGTTGGTAACTGAAGCTGTGTGTTTCTGTGAAATCATATTATGAGTTCCAGAGTGAGAGGACATAATGGCCTAAAACTGAATTTTGAAGAATTTCAACATTTAATGTCTGAGGAGAAGGATATGTACCTGCAAAGAAGATAGAGAATGAACTGCCGCAGAGATGAGAAGAAAACCAGAGGAGTTTTTGGGTCAAGGAAAATCAAGTCTCAAAGACAGAAGCAAATCCTACTTACAGGTCAAGTAACTAGGAGATAAAATTTTCACATCGCATCCATGGATTTGGAAATAGTTTATGAAGTACCTTTTTATTGGAGTAATAAAAGATGGATTCTATTGGGAGTGGGTTGAAGCATGAGAAGGAAGGCATAAAGTGAAGATATCAAATATAGATAAACATTTTTAAACAGCTTTATGGAGGTATAACTGATGCACAAAAAATGGCACATGCTTAATGTATACTATTTGATGAGTTTGGACATATGCATAAACCCATGAGACAATTAACACAATCAAGGTAATAGACACATCTGTCCCCTCCAAAAGCTTCCTTGTGTCCCATTTTTTCTGTGTGTGGTAAGAACACTTAACATGAAATTGACCCTCTTAACTAATTTTAAGTGCTTAACACTATTGTTAACTATAGACACTATTTGTACAGCAGATTTCTCAAATTTATTCATCTTGTATAACTGAAAATTCATACCTGTTGAACAACAGCTCCCCATTTCTCCCTTTCCCCAGCCCCTGGCAACCAACATTCTATTCTCTGCTTCCATGAGTCTGATTATTTTAGATACCTCATATAAATGGAATTATGCAGTATTTGTCCTTCTGTGACTGGCTTATTTACTTAGCGTATTGTCCTCCAGGTTCATCCCTGTTGCCACAATGGTAGAACCCCCTTCTTCTTTTAAAGTTGAAAATATTCCATTGTAAATATATACTACATGCTTTGAACCATTCATCTGTTGATGAACATTTTGGGAAAAGCTTCTTGACACTGATCTTGGCAATGATTTATTGGCTATGACACCAAAAGCACAGACCACAGAAGCAAAAATAGACAAGTAGAACTACATCAAAATAAAAAGCTCCTGCACAGCAAAGGAAACAACCAACAGAATGGAAAGGTAACCAATGGAATGGGAGAAAATATTTGCAAATCATATATCTGGTAAGGGGTAGTAAATATCCAAAATTTATAAGGAATTCCCACAACTAAGTAGCAAATAAACCAAATAACTCCATCAAGAAATGGGCAAAGAACTTGAATATACATTTTCCAAAGGACACATATGAACGGCCAAAATGTATATGAAAAGGTACTCAGCATCGCTAATCATCAGGGCAATGCAAATCAAAATCACAAAGAGATATCACCTCACACCTGTTAGGATGCTTAGTTTCAAAAATATAAAGGTAACAAGTACTGGGGAGAATATGGAGAAATTGGATCTCTTGTACACTGTTGGTGGGAATACAAAATGGTATATAGTCACTATGGAAAACAGTATGGAGGCTTCTCGAAAAATTAAAAATAGAACTATCATATGATTTAGCAATCCCACTTCTGAATGGATATATGTATATATATATGTATATATATATGTGTGTGTGTGTCTGTATATATATATGTATAAGAGAACTGAAATCAGGATCTCAAAAAGATTGCACTCTCATGTTCATTGAAGCATTATTCACAATTGCCAAGATATAGAAAAACATTTTCAAGAATTATTTTAAAAACTGTGCCTTTGAAGAAGAGATAGTGTGGTAATTAGTAACAGAAGTCAGGTGGAGAAAGGTGAGTTTGGTTTTGCTTTTCTTTTTTGCTTTACTCTTCTTTATTATTTTTCCCAATTTGGAAGATTTTAGAATGTTTAAAAAAGATAGTGGAAAAGATCCAGATTAGAGAAGGTATTGAACAAAATAAGGATCCTTAGAGAGTGCAAGGTGATGCAATCCAAATCAGGAGTAAGGGAATTGGGTTTAGTAGGAATAGAGCTTCTGTTCTGTTAAATTACCAAAGGAGATAAAGATGGCAGCAGATGTAGTAACTCTATTATGTTAATTAACAGGAAAGTTCTCCTAATGTTTTTTCTTTTCTTTTCTGTGAATTAAAAGAGATTATCTCCTGATATTATAGCAAATGGTGGGGACATGCCATTTAAGAATAGTGCAATAGCTGAATCACTTTGTTATACAGCAGAAACTAACACAACATTGTAACGCAATTATACTCCAATAAAGATTTAAAAAAAAAAAAGAATAGTGCAGAAAGAGAGAACAAAGTGTAAAGAGTGGGAAATGATGGGTCCAGATTAATGTAGCAGAATTAAAGGGCAATATTAAAGGACCTTTTAGGTTAGTGATCATGAATTTATAAAGGAAACAATCTAAACTATTATACACTTTACTTGGGAAGACTTTGAAAGCTGGAGATCAAGAAAAGAGAAAGCAATGGTTTGGGTTGATCCAGCATAATTAAAAGACACTGGAACAGGGCTAGGGACAAACACACTAGTAGATAATGGACATTGGAATGTAAGAGAGTAAGGGGAGATACAAAGGCAGTATCAGGAGAAAGCAAGGGAGTAAACAGACTTGCGTCAAAGTACTATCATAGTGGTGGGGTATTTGAACAAGTGAACTGGAATGTGAGAAGTTACTGTAAAGGGATGGCATATTTGTGTGAATAATTTTTAAAGACTATTTCTCTTTTTCCAGCTCTGATTTTTATTTTAGAGGACTGACTCCTGAAAACTCGGTTTCCCAGGATTCACTGACAACTAGCTTCCAATTAATTTTGAGTAAAGGAAGGACTGGTGAGAGTTTGGAGGAAGGGGATAGGGGAGAACCCAGAATGCCCTCTTTCTTTGAGTTGTACATACAACTGAGGCTTCGTCTCCCTCATGCGTCCAATTCCTGCTCAAGGGCTTCTCCCTCCATGTTCCCAGCACCCACCAGCAGTCTCTACATTCATTCCAGTTCTGCTTAGGGGATTCAGTCTTTCCAAACTCTAGGTTGCCTTCCTATTTCATTTGACTCCAGCTTTTATAACTTTTGAAACAAGCTCCTTTTATTAAAATCTACTTTCTAAACTTCCTGAAGCAGATTTCCTGTCCCGCATGAGTAATCCCAGGAAAAAGATGCTCAAGATGGGACTCTGGAATAAGGTTTTGAGCTTGAATGTAGTAGTGACTCCATTGCCAATGCAAAGACAAGTGCTTCTTCCGAGTAGTGGAAGCAATAAATAAATTACCAGCAATATTTGCTTTGAACATATTGCCAGTTGAAGACAATACTTTTACATCTCAAGCGGCAGCGGATTTTGTCTATTACAGCAGTAATACCTACAAGCACCATGGGGACCATTAGCTGCTTCTTATAGCACCAGAGAGCTTACAAAATGAAAATGTTTACACTTAATGTTAAAAGGTGTTAGGTGTTTAAGCTCTCAGATCGAGGCATGGGAAGACACAGAGAGCCACACTGAGGGCCTTAAAATTTTCTCATGTCTTAGAGCCACACAGCAGACATGGCTGAGGATCAAGTTTCAAATCTAAAAGTGTGGGTTGCAGAATGAAAATGCAAGTTCAACGTACATCTGTGCTAAGCCTCACAGATTAATATCAGGACATTGATCAGGAAGAGTTGGGTATTAAGATAAGGATATATTGAGTATTTAGGATAAGTGCAGGTAGGCAGACTCAGATTCATATGAAAATTTTTAACCCAAATCTTCCTGTGGTTTCCTCGCCAAAGGAAGCCACCCTCCTTCCTCCCCATTTGAGGAAACTAACCTTCCCTTACTTACTTAACATATCTCTAAAGACCTCATCTAAATAGGTTAGTTTTCAAGGAAATTTCTACTTTTCTCAAGACCCACCCACATCAGCACTTATTGCATCCTAATAACTACAGTCAGATTCTACCAGGCCCCAGTAGGCAAGTATAATGTCCACCCTGGTAGGAGTTAGCATATACATCAAAAGAAATGCTATATCCTGCTAACGTGTATCAGCAGAAACCTGTAGAATGTGTGTGTGGCATATTTTTTGGGGGGGTTTTTTGTTTGTTTTTTTGCGGTACGCGGGCCTCTCACTGTTGTGGCCTCTCCCGTTGTGGAGCACAGGCTCCGGACGCGCAGGCTCAGTGGCCATGGCTCACGGGCCCAGCCGCTCCGCGGCATGTGGGATCCTCCTGGACCGGGGCACGAACCCGTGTCCCCTGCATTGGCAGGTGGACTCTCAACCACTGTGCCACCAGGGAAGCCCTGGCATATATTTTATAAGTGTTAGACTGAGAAAGATCGAATATAAAGTTGCAAGGGGTTGAATTTATTATAAAGACGTTACCTGAGATTCAAAGTATTAGCTCTAGCTGATGGAAATGGCTCTAATCGTTGGCTTGTTTGGCTGACTGAAACATAGATTCAATAGTCAGCAACATTCAAAGAGGGCAAGATGCCATAATTTATCTGACAGAATGTAGACAAAGGAATCCATGTACATAAAATGAGAATGTTGGAGTGGATTAATTATGTAAAACCCACTCAACTATCCCATAGTTATGCCCCCACAGAGGTCACCGATAACATTCTTCTTCAAGACATTAAGACATTCTTTGATGAGAGAAATACAAGCATCCTTTTAAACCTCTGTGGCATCTGTCTTCTGTGGGCTAAAGATGACAATGCGGGATAGCACCAATGAAATGGCCCCCGTGCTTTTTAACAGGAACATTGGGTTACAAAGTAGCAGAGGTTAAGTGGTAGCATTTAATATGAGAAACAAGGTGAGTGCAATTATCATAAAGGTCAGCAGGGCAGAGTGGCAGTATTTTGACCCAAAGTGACTTCCAGCAGTAACAGATTAATCACATTTACACTGGGAATTACATTGATGAGCAGGCTTGAACTGTATAAATGAAAATAAAATTCAAGCACAAATGAGCAGAAACCTGCATTGATTTTCCAGGAATGAAAATTACAGCCTCGCCCAGACCTAAACCAGAGATCAGGTGGCTACAACAGCTTCAGCAACTTTGCTGCAACACTGTCAAAAGTATAGAGTGTGATTATTTTTTTCCTCCAGGTCTACCTCAAAGGGGTTTACAATTTTCCAGGGGGAATGTTTAGAAAGAAAAGTGGAAAACTCAGAATTTTTCAGAGATTATTAAGATAAATTTATACACCTGAGGTTCCAAAACATCACTGTGGTCTTCAGGTCATAATAGGGCTTATGGAAGCCATGTGATAATTGGAATTTTGACACAAGTTCACCTCACTAGAAATCTTGTGCAGTGACCTACACTATATTTCCCCATATCTGAATGTATTTTTGGAGTACACATACTTGGAAAATGACAGAACTCTCAACCAAGGTCAGTGCTATTAAGAACGGCTACTGCCTGACATCCATTAGGATAGCTATTATTAATAACAATAATAAAGAACAAGTATTCACATGGATGTGTAGAAATCTGAACCCTTCTACATTGCAGTTCCTCAAAAAATTAAACAGAACTACCATACGATCTAGCTATTCTACTTCAGAGTATATATCCAAAGGAATTAAAAGCAGGGACTTGAACAGATGTTTGTAATTTCACCTTCTTAGCAGCATTATTCACAATAGCCAAAAGCTGGAAACAACCTAAATGTCCATCAACAGAGGAATGGATAAACAAAATGTAGTATATACATACAATGGAATATTAATGACCCTTCAAAGGTAAAAAATTCTGACACACACTACGATACGGATGAACTTTGAAGACATTATGCTAAATGAAATAAGCCAGAACCGAAAACACAAATACTGTGATTCCAGTCATATGAGGTACTACAGCAGTCAAATTTATATAGACAGATAATAGAATGGTGATTGCCAGGGTCTGGGTGCAGTGATGAATGGAGAGGTGTTGTTTAATGGGTACAGAGTTTCAGTTTGGGAAGATGAAAAAAGTCCTGGAGATGAATGGTAATGATGGTTGCACAACAACGTGAATGTACTTAATGCCACTAAATGGTACACCTACACATGGTTAAGATGGTCACTTTTATGTCATGCATATTTTGCCACAACTGGAAAAAAATACATAGGAAGGGCCAAGTGGAAGCTCCTGGAACTGTCCCTACATGAAAACAATACCAAAAAATAGCAATAGCACATATCTGGGGAATTTGCAGAGACTAAAATAACCATGCAGATGGGAATCTCCATCACCTGCCCCATTTAAATAACCTGTTTGGCCTGTAAAAAAGGCAAATAAGTCATGGACAATGATTGTTGATTATCATAAGATAATGAGGTACTAATTCTAATCAAAGCTGCTGGATTTTATGGGCCTTTTTTTCCTGGAACAAATCAAAACATCTCTAACTCCTGATACACAGCTATTGATCTGGCGAATAGTTGTCTCCACATCAAACAGCAAAGGTAACGGAGCAGTTCACTTCTATCTGACAGAGACAGAAGTACACTCAAACTTTGTCTTACTTGAGTGCTATGCCAAGTCTCCTGATGTCTATAATATTATAGTCCATAGGGAGATTAGTCATCTGGATATCACAAAAGCATTATGATAGTCCCTTGTATTGATGAGTTTATGGTGATTGGACATGAGAAAAAGTAGGGAGTACTCAAGTTGTGTCAGTAAGATACATAGATGTCAAAGAGTGGGAAATAAACTCCATGAAAATTTAGGATGTCAAATATATCACAGCCTAAGTATGATAAGCACACAAACAGAAACCAACCTCCAGAAAGCACTGAAGGTCATGTTGATTTGTTTTAAAGATGCAGGCAGCACACAGCTAGGATTCCGAAAGATTTGTTACACACTCCCTTTCCTAAATCCCATTCCTGATAGTGACTGCTCTTTCCTTTTACCTCTTCTCTCCTGTCCTCACCCTTCCTTTATTGTTCCCTATCCTTCTTACCCCTCTGCCCTCTTTCATTCTTCCTCATAGAGAATAGCCTGGGCTATTATTTGTATTCTTTACATTCTTTATATCTCTCTCCCGTCCACCCCCCACCTCAACAAAGGCCTTGTACCAATTAAGAAAGTAAACATTTCAAGTCTTCAGAGTATTGACAGGAGAAAGGTTATGGGGAAATAGCAAATCCTGACAATTTAAATATTCTCTATGTATCACATAAGTATATTTATTGTAAATAAATTCATACATGCAATAATAGTACAAATAGAAAATATTCACAAGCTACCAGACTGCCAAATTCTGCATGAGATACAAAATCACATACCTATACTACCTGCTTTTCAATTTATAATTAAAACCATGTTACCTCAGAATTTTAAAAATAGCATTTTGATAATTATAAAAAAATTATAACTACATTAAAATTTTAAATTTCTGCACTTTTAAAGACACCATTAGAAAATGAAAGGGCAAGCCACAGATTGGAGAAAATATTCATGAGATATAGATATAGATATAGATATATACATAACATAGACTGGCATCCAGGATATGTAAGATGATCTTACAACTCCATAGTGAAGTAGTATTTGGGGGAAATACTACTTCAGAATTATAAGAAACAAATATTTGTGTTTAAGCCACCCAGCCTATAGTATTTTTTATTGAGATATAGTTGAAATATAACATTATGTAAGTGCAAGGTGTACACTTGTTGGTTTGGTACATTTGTATATTGCAGTATGATTACCACCAGTACCATTAGCTAACACCTCTATCATGTCACACAATTATCATTTCTTTTTTTGTGGTGAGAATAATTATGATCTAGTCTCTTAGCAACGTTGAAGTTTATAGTACAGTATTGTTGACTGTAATCACTATGTTGTGCATTAAATCTCCAGGGCTTATTTATCCATCAATACCAGTTGAAAGTTTATATCATTTGACCAACATTTTTCCAATTTCCCCACCCCCAGCCCCTGGAAACCACCATTCTACTCTTTGCTTTTATGACTTTGGCTTTTTTAGATTCCATATATAAGTGATATAAGACAGAAAAAGACAGTCTATGGTATTTTTGTCATAGCAGACCAAACAAAGGAGTATTTGGGAGATGCCATATCATGTAAGTTTTTTAGTCAATGGTGAGAAATATTGATTTTATTCAATTACAATAGGATAGTGCAATGCAGAGTTGGGTTTGGAGGCTTAAACATGGGAGAAAAATGATCTAATTTAATTTTTAAAGATTATCTATGGGGGGAGGGCTTCCCTGGTGGCACAGTGGTTGAGAGTCCGCCTGCTGATGCAGGGGACACGGGTTCGTGTCCCGGTCCGGGAAGATCCCACATGCCGCGGAGTGGCTGGGCCCGCGAGCCATGGCCGGTGAGCCTGTGCGTCCGGAGCCTGTGCTCCGCAACGGGAGAGGCCACAGCAGTGAGAGGCCCATGTACCACAAAAAAAAAAAAAAAAAAAAAAAAAGATTATCTATGGGGAGTTTCCTATAGACAAGTAAACAAGGATTCAAGAAGAAACTTTAGAAGGCCCTTTTTAAGAGTCCAGGTAAGGGACAGCAGATTAAGGTGGTAAAAATAGAAAAACATTAACTAGCAATTAACTGAGAAATAGATTTTCAGGAACTAACCCCCACACATTTAGATAATTCATCTGAAATATGCTATTTGAAAATATAGCTTCTTAGGATGCATCATATCTCTGAAGGAAACGCTAAAATACCAATGGATTGATAGTCCAAGCAATGAAGATTTACTGAGTGTGTGTGTGTGTGTGTGTGTGTGTGTGTGTGTGTTCCTCAACTGTCCTAGGTTCAAGGAAAGGCAAATAGAAATAAAACCTTCATGTTGGAATACTGTCCCACAGTGAGTAAAGGTATCATGTACTTTTAAAATTGTATCTATTTAAACAAAGCCTAATATAATGGGAAAAATAAACTAGACCTGGAATCAAAAGACCTGAGTTTGAATCGCAGCTTGATTAATTACCAGAATATTAAGTTCGGGCAAGTTGTCCACATTTGATCAATTTCAGGTTCCTTATTTACAAAATGGTAGGCTGGATGGAGTGATCACTAGGCTCCCTTCTTGCATGAGATTTTGTTATTCTACAACACCATATTGGTATTCTCATTAAAGTGAATTTCAAGTGTTTGGTCAAGAAGAGGCTCCGGCTTCCCTGGTGGTGCAGTGGTTGAGAATCTGCCTACTAATGCAGGGGACACGGGTTCGAGCCCTGGTCTGGGAGGATCCCACATGCCGCGGAGCAACTAGGCACGTGAGCCACAACTACTGAGCCTGCGCATCTGGAGCCTGTGCTCCGCAACGAGAGGCCGCGATAGTGAGAGGCCCGCACACCGCGATGAAGAGTGGCCCCCGCTTGCCACAACTAGAGAAAGCCCTTGCACAGAAACGAAGACCTAACACAGCAAAAATAAATAAATAAATTACTAAACTCCTACCCCCAACATCTTAAAAAAAAAAAAAAGAAGAGGCTCATTCACTTCTTTTATTTCAAATTTAATAATAATGTAAGCCCTCATCCCATCAGGCAAAGAAGAAACTCTACCATTTCTCATCATTCAAGAATCCATTTCTTTTGTTAGGTCACATGAACATTCTAGAGGCTTAAAATAACTCTAGAAAGTGTGGGAGAGGCTCTGTATTTGGGCCTTAAACAAAAGATATATCTTGTTGAACTTTCATGGTGGCTTTAAATCTGCTGACTCTACTGCTTCACTGATAAACTGGAATAACAGGAAAGTTGGTGCCTGAACCCATATTACTTGCATGAAGTGCATAACCCCTGTTTCTAAAATCTTTCTGTATCTCTGGAGACATGCTCTATTTTCACATTGCCATAGTGAATGTTTAAGTTTTCTGCTACATGAAGATATGTCCCTCTCTCCAGCCTCGGGGACATCTATCCCTCTTCCTTTGGAGTCTCAATGGCTCTCCTCTGTTTCCTCTCTCTCTCTCTCTCACCTAACATTATTCTTTCAAAGTATTTGTGCTTTTCAAAGAACAAAGGAAAATCGGTCAATTCCAGGAAACACCAGCTTTTCACCCTAACACAAATCTCCCCTGAAGTAATTAACAGCAAATGTTGACTACCATCTTGAAGTGGTGGTCATAGAGTTATTGGGGAAAACAAACACAAGTTAAAGCTTCAATAAATTATACTGCCATAACTACAAATAATTAGCTCTTCAAGAAAACAGATTTATATATCGACAAAATCCTTGTTTTGGAGCCTCCTCACCAAATAGCCTTAGTCTTTAGGGGAACAATCAATGATTTGAAATCTATCCCCCACCAAGCATACTTTGAAAAGTTCATTCTACTATACAGCTCATTAGATCGAACTTGCAATAAATCTTAACAGACTCAGAGAAGAAAATGTTTACTTAAAGTGGTAAATTTTTCAAAACTTCACGTGGAGCCTGACGGGTATTTCCAAAGATCTGATTCCTGCATTTCGCTTCAGATCATCCCCAATCATTAGAGAGATCTCTATCCAAAAGGTATGTGAATCTTCTATGTTCATGTTGCCATATCTGACTACATATATATTCTTATTTAACACACACAAAAACTCATGTACACACTGTCTCTCGCTCTCTCTCACATACACACACAAACACACACACACCCATCCCTTCAGTTCATATATTTGTAAACCTACATACTTTTTGTAACTGCAATTTATTTTTTAAATTCACATTATGTTATTATGATCCACCCATGTTAATACACACAAAAACATTTCATTCAATTTACCTATTGTATAATATTACTTCTGAGAACAAACCATAATTTATTTATCAATTACCTTTAAGAAGGGAATTTAGGTAACATCCACCTTATTATAAACAGCACTACATTAAGATTCCAATGCACCTAGCTTCTAATGTAGATAAATAAGAATTTCCTTAATGATAGAGAGGCTGACCTTTCTTTTATAAGTTTCGTGGCCACCCAGATTTATTCTTTTGTGTTTTTATTTGTCCATTTGTCTATACTGCTGTGGAAATGTTTCAATATGAATGTCATATAATCTGTTCAGCTTTTCTTCATACTTTGTGATTCTTTAAATGTTGTGTTTAAGAAACCTTTCCCTAACCTGATTTCATAAAGCTATATCCATATTTTGCTCCTAAAGTATTCATGTTTTTTCTTTCATATTTAATTTTTGATTTGAACTGCAATTTATTTTCTCATTTCTTTAAGATAGGGGTCTAATCCTTTGTCCATATGAATTTCCAATCATCTCAACACCAGTTATTAAAAGGTTCATCCTTTCTCCACAAATCTGTAATGTTACCACATTAGTCTTTTTTTTAATCTATCTATGTTCCTGGGCCCTATGTTCTGTTCAATTTTGTTTGTCTATACCTTTGCTGTGCCAGTACCACACTGTTGTAATTAATATGACTTTAAATGTTTAAATCAGGTAGCATAGGTTGCCCTTTCTTCATGTTTCTTAATGTTTTCATATCTTCTTCAGAATTTTTTGGCTGCTTTCAACTCCCTACTTATACGTAATGGTCACCTTGGCTAAGACACGGTAACCAGACATTTGGTCAAACATGATTCATGATACTTGTGTGAAGAATTTTTTTAGATGAGATTAACATTTCACCCAATCAGTTGAAAGTCTTAATAGAAAAAAGACTGACGTCCCCTCAAAAAGAGGGAATTCTGCCAGCAGACTGCCTTTGGACTCACACTGCAATATCAGCTCTTCCCTGGGTCTCCAGCCTGTTGCCCTGCCCTGCAGATTTTTTGCACATACACATCTCCTATTGGCTCTGCTTCTGTTTCTCTGGAGAACTCTGCCTAATACACTTCTCTCCCATATAAACTTTAGATTTAGCTTGTCACGGCTTATGAAAATATCTATTGCAATTTTCATTGTGATAGCAATGCATACACAAGTTAGTGGCATGGTCAATTATAAAATATTGATTCATTTTTACAAAGAATATTATAAAGTGTTCCATTTAATTTTTTACATCCTTTAAGAAAGCATCATTTCCTCCATGAATATTTGACTCACGTTATTATATTTATTCTCAAATACCTGATATTTATTATTTTATTGTGAATGATATTTTTACTTAATAGTAAAAGTATTAATGGAATAGTATTTACTAATAGTAGTACATTTTCTTACTGGTTGTTGCTAATATTTTAAATTCTTATTGGTTTTTGTACGTCAGTCTTGTATCCAGCAAGTTCAGAGATTACAGATTTTCTTGTATTTTGTATGCAGACATTTTCCACCTCTTTTTTTGTTTTCAAATATATTTTCCACTGGCTTGTGCTTCTGTACATATAAATTAATCTTGTGTTAATATTTTATTTGGAATAGTTTTATTGATCTCTATAAATGGATGTGTTGTATATTTTATTTATTTATTTATTTTGGTTTGGCTATTGTATATTGAAAAAGTGAGTATACCCTCTTGTTTCACTCTCTAAAAAATTTTATATAAGATAAAAGTTAATTTGATCCCTGAAGGATTTGCAAAAGCACTTTTAAAATGTCTGGTCCTGGTGTTTTTGTTTGCTGATTTCTAGACATTTGACCAGACTATCCTATTCATGTAAAAGTTGTTAGTATACTATGTGTCTCTATTTCCTCTTAAGACAATTTTGCTAATTTTATTTTTTAATTCAAGTTGTTATAAATTTTCATATTAATGGCATGATACTCTTTACTTTATTCCTATAATTAGTAAAACTCCAAATATATGTAAGTAAAACCCCTATTCTTTCATAGTTTTGTTTGTGCCTTCCTCTTCTATGAACATAAAAAAATACCATTCTTTATATTTTCAAAGAAACAAAATTGAAGTTTACTGATCCTCTCTATTGTCAATTTAGATCCCATTTTTTACTGACATATAATTCACATACCATAGAATTCACCTATTTATATATTTCAGTGATTTTGAGTATATTCACATATAAGTGCAACCATCATTACAGTCAATTTTGAACATTTTTATCACTTAAAAAAACAAATCTAATATTCTTTAGGCATCACCTCCCTATATTCCCACCCTACTTCCCACAAGCTCTAAGCAACCACTAATCTATCTTCTGTCCCTGTAGATTTCACTATTCTGGACATTTCATAGAAAGAGAATCATACAATATAAGGTCTTTTGTGACTGACTTTTTTACTTAGTGTAATATTTTGAAGGTTCATCTAGGTGATAGCATGCATCAGTATTTCATTCCTTTTTATAGCGAAGTAATATTTCATTGTATGGACATACCAATTCTGTTCATCCATTTATCAGTTGATGGACATTTTCGCTGTTTCCACTTGTTTGCTACTATGAAAAATGTTGCTATAAACATTCTTGTTTAATTGGTGTGAACATATGTTTTCATTTCTCTTGGGTATACATCTAGGAGCAGAATTGCTGGGTCATATGGTAATTTCATGTTTAATTGTTGGAGGAACTGCTTAGATGGTTTTCAATTGAGTGACGCCATTTTACTGTCCTACCACTATTGTTTTAAATAGTGTGAAGTGTGAGTCCTCCTACAAGTTGGAGATTATTGATACCCTCTATAGTTTGTTTTCTGTTTGTCCTACTTGTTTTATTAATTATCTCTTCTTCTATGGCACAATCTATTTAATTCTTATGTTGCAAACTTAATTTCTAATAAGTTTCCTTTCAAATATGTGTGTGTGTGTGTGTGTGTGTGACACAGATTACAAGTACTGATTTACAGGTTCCCAGCAAGGTTTGTTATAAAAATATTTATAAAAATAAAAATATTTTTATAAATATTTAGTAAATTCTGACAGAAATTGTCATTAAATAATAAAATAGAGCTTACAGTTTCAAACTTAATAGAGTCAAAGTAGACTGCTATAAATATTTCACGATTCCAGAAGAAAAATATGAAAGAATTTAGACAAGTAGGAAAAAAAGGAAGATTTAAACCAAATTAGTAACTACATTTAATGCAAATGGATTGGCTGCTCCAAATGAAAAGAAAATACGTGTCAGATTGTATAAAATTACATGTAACTATGTGCTATCTTCAAGAGACATACCCAAAGAAAGTGGAAGAAGTAAATAATAAATGCAAGAGCAGAAATTAATGACATAGAAAATAAACAATACAAATTCAAAAGCTAACATTTGGCTCTTTGAAAATACTAATAAAAATGGCTATCTACTTGAGAGTCTTCTCAAGACCAAAAAAGAAAAAAAAAGATAGAAAGGACAAGAAGCCAATATCAGAAAGGTAAAAGGGTCATATATCACATACATGTTACAGACTTTACAAAGGAAAAAATGAACAAAGTGTTTTCAAATAAATTTTAAATTTTATAAAAATCACAGTCCCCTAGAAAAATATAATATCAAAATAGATTCAAACAGAAATAGAAATTTATACATACATTTATACATTACAGACACTGAATCAGCACTCACTACTCTCACCATGAAGAAAGCTGAAATCCAAGATTTTTCACTAGTGTGTTCTAAAGAAAGGAAGAATTCCAGTAGTACACAAACTCTTTGAGAATAG
This sequence comes from Mesoplodon bidens, assembly GCF_964165515.1. Taxonomy (NCBI): domain Eukaryota; kingdom Metazoa; phylum Chordata; class Mammalia; order Artiodactyla; family Ziphiidae; genus Mesoplodon; species Mesoplodon bidens. The sequence goes on along the minus strand of NW_027672245.1, from coordinate 12,223 downwards.
AAAGAGGGAACACTATTCAACTACTTTTTAATATTTTCTTCATTTCAAGACAGGAAAGGACAGTATAAGAAAGGATAATTAGAGGTGACCTTACCCAGGAAAACAGATGATAAATATAATATAAGCAAACTGAGTCCAACATAAAAAGCTAATTTCATGACAGATAACCAAAATTATTTTACATAACAAAATTAATAAAATTAAAGATACAAAAAATTAAATCCAAAGTTTCTTATAATTTCAGCAGTCATGTATGATTTTACAAAAACCTGCAGCTAATCTTATCAAACTAGAAACAGAAACTTTCTTAAATGAAAATTAGCTATCTACCATAGAGTAACATTATAGATACAGGTGAGATGATTAAAGATTTAAAGATCAGGAAGAAGACAAGGATGCCCCCTGTCACCACTCTATTCAGTATTGTACTTGAGAGTTTAGCCAGTGGAGAAAGTCAAGAAAAAGAACTAAAATGTCTAAGGATTAGAAAAGAAAACACACAACTTGTTCTATTTAGATATGATATTGTTGTGTACAGAGAAAATACAAAATAATGTACAGGAAATTGCTAGGATTTGTAAGAGAGCTTCTTAAGATTTCTAGATAAAAATCAATAAAAATAAATTGTGTTTTTATATAATAGCATCAAACAGAAAGTGATAGTAAAAAGAAAGAAATCCTTTTAGATAGCACCAAAAAGCTGAAGTAGCAATAAATCCAATAAGATATACAAAGCCTTTACAGACAACATTATAATAGTTTTTCAAAGACCTTGAAGAAATCAGAAATGAATAGAGATATATTTTGTGTTTATAAGTTGGATATCTTAATAGTGAAAAGATGTTAAGTCTCTAAAAATTAAGTTATAGGGTAAGAAAAATCTAAGTGAAAATGCCAAAGATTTTGTTTTGGACCTGAAAAACTTCTTTAAAAATTTATACGGATTACAAAAGCCCACCACACACTTGAAGAATAATATAAATGTGGGAAAACTTGTTCTACTGAATATTTAGTGTTCTTATAAAGCTCTAGTAACAAAGAGGGTGCAGTTTTGATATAGAGACAAACAAATGAACCAAAAGAAGACTTAATAGAGACACAGAAAAACAAACCAAAACATATATTGTTAAAACAAAATCATATGTATATATATACACACACACACACACACACATACATATGGCACCTCTGTATAACAGAGGTATCACAGCACCTCAACAAAGACATAACAAACTTTTCGATTAAAAAATGCTGAGCACTAGGGTATCCATAAAGAAAAAATAATTAAAATTGTATCATATTGTAAACAAAATTATTTCCAGATGGATTAATGACCTACATGTGAAATGGTACCAAATATATTTTAAAAGACAATATAGGAGGCTATCTTTAAGCCACAAAGTAGAAAGATGGAAAAAAGTATAAGCTTTAAAGGAAAAGATTGATGTATTTACCCACATTAAATTAAGAAATATTTTCCAACAAAAGAAAACACAAAGATAGTTAAAAGAGAGGTCATGCCACAGACCTGAAAAGATCATTGCAACATATAAAACCAATAGAGAGACTACTATTCAAAATATGAAAAGAACTTAAAAAGAATAAAGCTGGAGGTATCTCACGCCCTGACTTCAGACTCTAGTACAGACCTACAGTAAACAAAACAGTATGGTACTGACACCAAAACAGACATATGGAACAGAATAGAGAGACCAGAAATAAACCTATATACACTTATGGTCAATTAATCTAAGACAAAGGAGGCAAGAATGTTCAATAGGAAAAAGGTCTCTTCAATAAGTGGTGCTGGGAAAACTGGACAGCTACTTGTGAAACAATTAAATTAGAACACTTTCTCACATCATATACAAAAATAAATTCAAAATGGATTAAAGACCTAAATACAAGATCAGAAACCATAAAACTCCTTGAAGAAAACATAGGCAAAACACTCTGACATAAATAATAGCAATATTATTTTGGATCTGTCTCCTAAGACAAAGGAAACCAAAGCAAAAATAAACAAATGGGACCTAAATAAACTTTAAAGCTTTTGCACTGAAAAGGAAATCACTGACAACATGAAAAGACAACCTACTAAAGGGCAGAAAATATTTGCAAATGATATGACCTATAAGAGGTTAATATCTAAAATACATGAACATCGCATAAAACTCAATATTAAAAAAACAATTAAAAATGGGCAGAAGACCTGAATAGACATGTTTCCAAAGAATACATACAGGTGGCCAATAGGCACATGAAAAGATGCACATCACTAATCAACAAAGAAATACAAATCAAAACCACAATGAGGTATCACTTCATACCTGTCAGAATGGCTATCATCAAAAAGACTACAAACAACAAATGTTGGCAAGGATGTGGAGAAAAGGGAACCCTAGTACACTGTTGGTAGGAATATGAATTGGTGCAGCCACTATGGAAAACAGTGTGAAGGTTTCTCAAAAACTAAAATCAGAACTACCACAAGATCCAGCAATTCCACTCCTGGGTATATATCCAAAGAAAACGAAAATACTAATCCAAAAAGATGAATGCACCCAATGTTCACAGCAGCATTATGTACATTATTTACAATAGCCAAGATATGGAAGAAACCTAAGTGCCTGCTAACAGCCAAATGAATAAATAACATGTGCTATGATACACACACACGCACGCACACACACACACAGAGAAATATTACTCAGCCATGAAAAAGAAAGAAATCCTGCCATTTGCAACAACATGGATGGACATGGAGGGTATTATGATTAGTGAAATAAGTCAGACAGAGAAAGACAAATACTGTATGTTATCATTTATATGTGGAATCTAAAAAATAAAATGAATGAATATAACAAAACTGAAATAGACTCACAGTTATAGAGAACAGACTAGTGGTTACCAGTGGGGAAAGAGAAGGAGGAAGGGGCAAGATAGGGGTAGGGGATAAAGAGGTATAAAATGTGTAAAATAAATTAGCTACAAAGATATATTTACAGTTCAGGAAATATGGCCAATATTTTATAATAACTTTAAATGGAGTATATAATCTATAAAAATATTGAATCACTATGTTCTACATCTGAAAGTAATATAATATTGTAAATCAACTATACTTCAACTAAAAAATGAAATAAACTCTTAAAAGCAAGAATAAAAAGGCAAATAACCCAATAGAAAAGTAGGCCAAAAATTCAACAGACCCTTCAAAAAACAGCAAATCCCAAAAGCCAATAACTATATTTAAAACTGTAAAATATTTATATTTTCAATAGTAATCATGAAAACTAAAATTCACACCATAATGAGGTACCACTACACACAGATTAGGTAGGAAATATTAAAATAAGTGATAACAACTAATGTCAAGGAATTTAAATATGAGTCACCACCACTGTTGGAAGTGTAAGTTGATTTGACCACTTGTCATTATCTTGTGGTTTAAGGACATATTTTCTCTGTGACTCAGCATCTCATTCCTGAAACTTCCCTGTAACCCAGTAGTTCACTCCCGAGAGAAATGTGTTCTCCTGTGTACTAGGATACATATATAAACATGTATCTTGTTCAGCATTGTTCATGACAGCCATAAATAGAAAACAACACAAATATCTATCAACAGTATTACAGGAATGTGCACATAAGTAATAAATCTACAAAGAAAAACAATGAATGGGTTAACATAAAAGTTAGGTAAGTGGTTATTGTTTGTGCTATGGGAGGGTTTTGTGATGATGCAAGGCATGGAGGGGATTCTTGGTTGTTGCCGATGTTCCATTTCTTGACCCGTGTGATTGTAACAATTGTTACTGCTTCATAATTTTCATTAAATGTACATAGAGTCTATAGATTTTCCATCTAAACTCACAAAGAGAAACAGCTATTGTGCTTACTACCTAGGGAGTTAAGTACACAGGAATGATGCTACAGATGAATACTTATGTCTCCACAGCGATGCTTGCCGGCCACAAAAGCTAGAGCACCAGGATAACTGCCTTTCCTTATTTTCAAATTCCAAGTCTCACATAAATGCACTGAGTTTGTGGAATTTCTTTTACATAAAGATCCCAAGCTGAAAGAGGGTTTGGGATTTTTTTTTCTTAACTTCTAACCTCTGCCTTAGGAAGGTATACTAGAAAATGCAGTAGCCCCCTTATCCTTAGGTTATACATTCCAAGACTCCAGTGGTTGCATGAAACAGCAGATAGCACCGAATCCTATATATACTGTGTTTTTTTCCTATACTTACACACCTATGATAAAATTTATAAGATAGGCACAGTAAGAGGTTAACAATAATAATAAAATGTAAAAATTATAGCAATATACTATAATAAAAGTTATGTGAATGTGTCCCTTCCTCTCTCAAAATATCTCATTGTACAAATTTCATGCCTTTTCCATCTTAACTAAGCACTTATCATGCACTGGCCATAACTTTTGCAATTTGAGGTGTGACTGCAAAACTAGCATGAATTTATTTTTCCTTCTTCACAATTTCACATACAGAAGATTCATTCTTACCATAGATCTTAGCAACCTCAGCAAATGATTTTTTCTTTCCTTATTAAACCAAGAACTTTCACCTTTTCACCTAAAGAAAGTACTTTACAGCTTCTCTTTGGCATATCCAAATTGCCAGCATCACTCCTCTTTTGCTTTGGGGCCATTATTAAGTAAAATAAGGGTGACTTGGACACAAGCACTGTGATACTGAGAGTCAGTTCTATAACCAAGATGGCTACTAAGTGACTAAGGGGTGAGATACGCCAGACAAAGGGATGGTCCATATCCTGGTGGGTGGATGGATGATACAAGATTTCATCACGCTACTCAGAAATTTATGAATTGTTTATTTCTGGAAGTTTCTATTTAATATTTTTGGACTTCGGTTGACCGTGGGTAACTGAAACAGTAGAAAATGAAACCTTGAATAAAGGGAAATGACTATAGATCAAATAGATGCTGAATGCCAATCCACTTATTTCACTCTAGGAGTAATCTTGGATGAATCAATTATAATACCATCTGAACTCTCCAAATATCCTTAGTTCTTTCAGATTGGTAAGAAGTGGTCTTGTTAATGAATAGTAATTCTTTTTCCCCTTGTCAATAAACAACATGGTGCACATATTCACTGAAGTGTGTCAAAACTCACACCTGTTAAATGACATTTTCAAATTAACTTCCTTAAGGTGATCTTGCCCTTAGAGAAGTAACTTTTCTTGCTTTTTCAGAGTCCTTAACGCCAAGAATCAAGTTTATTATTTAACTATACCTACACTTCCAAATACTCTCACCAATAGCCACTGTCCCCAAAGAGTTTAGACTCTAGTGTTACCCTGAAGCATTTTTTCAAAGGAAAAAAAATCTCCCTAGAAAAAAGTATTTATATTCTCTTTAGGTTTAATCTTCCTATGGGTATCAAATAATATTCACTCCTTCCTTAAATCTAACACAGACAAAAAAAATTCCTGAATCTATACCATGCCAACTTCTGAATTCTGAATTTGGGATATAGTAAATTAATGATTAATAGTTTCTTCTTCAACTTCCTTTAGTACAAACACACACACATCCTAATTTTCTTAGTCTTTTAAAATACCATCACAATTGAATAAGATTACTAACTTCGATACTACGATATCATAATATAGGATTTCCTACTATGGTACCATAAAACATTGATCTCTGATAGCTCAATCACACAGAAAAGCTCTACAAACTCTAGGGTTCTACAGCTGTAGTTCTCCTTTTGCACTGCTTATTGAGAGGAAAAATTTGTATTCATACCTTATAACTTCTCTTTAAACTTGCCTTCCATTCTTAGGTTACTTAAGATTTTGTATATTCAAATCTGTCCATAAATTGGAGTCAAATATTACTCTGATATTTGATTAGGTGCTAAAGTCAGTGGAAAATATTGTTTAAGGGAGTAAAGTCAAAATTACCCTTGAAAATCTCTTAAATCAATCATAACATACACTGTTCACTAAATAATTTATATCAGTTTCTCTAAAGCTTAATCAATTTCCCTTACCCATCCTCTCAATTAATTATTCAATGAATTATTTGAGAATGGCAGAGAATCATGAATTCCTAAATAATGCATTCTTCTTCTCACGTACCTACTGGCTGTCTTTTCACTAGTTTCAAGCCCTCTTTCAAATGTAGCTGGAGCCAAATACTCTATCAACTGCATTGCCCCCATCAATATTGCCATATCATTCAGGGACTTTTCCTCCGTCTTCATAAACAATCTAATTTCCCTTCTATCATCCATTTTGGATGATGCAGACACACATATGACCTTCCCCAGACTTCTTCCCTCTCTTCATAGCCTGATAACAGCTTGTGAAATTTTCCTATGGGAAACTAATAAACTCACAAGAAAGCATTAACCTAGGCATTCATGTTAAACCATGCATTCTCTCCGCCAGTGCTTCCAGGCCAAGATTACTACTTTTCTCAAGTTACTCCCCTGCTGAAAGAGTATTCATTACATCAATTTACAAAAGCTGTGAGCACTCCCCTTCCTCAGCAACAATCTGGTAGTTTAGATAAACGGTGGAGTATTTCTTGGCTCATTTCTATGGTAGTCTTAGATGGAGGCACAGCCATATGTTATGTCACAGTACAGTAATCTCAGACAAGACCACAAGTATATAAATCCTTATTTATGTAGACTTGAATGTCTGGAAGAGCATGAAAGTGGGTCTGTTACTAGAAGAAAAGCCTACTTTATGATACAAAACACATAGAGAACAGTGGATACCACGGATAGTGTTTTCCTCTTTTCCATTTAAAGTCTATACAGGTTTCAGCTTAAAGCTGCATCTCTGTAGGTTCTCCCTAACTTTTCTCCTCTTCACCATGACCTTGGTTTTTTCAGCTTTCTTCTTACTCTGCAAGGCTTGATTAGCAGTCAATAGGCTCCTTTCATCTTCTCAGCAAGATACGCTGTGGGAGAGGTCAGGTACCTTGAAGGTCCTACGGAAATATGTTTTAACCTTTCAGTTAAACATCTACAACCAAAATTTCCCTTGCAAATGTTGATAGCCTTTATTTGGTGTTATGATAATAGAAACTTTCTTTTCTCATCTAAGCTAAGGCTCTCTTCTAGGAGGGGGAAATGACCAAAAAAAGGGAGGGGGGACTTGGAGAAAACAAATCTTGTCTTACTGCATAACACTGAAGACAGAGAACAGAATTATATGGCACTTTTTCTTGAGGAGATGATGACATTGCACTGTGGTATTCTTTTTTTCTTCTTTAATTAATTAATTTTTATTTATTTTTGGCTGCGTTGGGTCTTCATTGCTGCGCGTGGGCTTTCTCTAGTGGCGGCGAGTGGGGGTTACTCTTCATTGCGGTGTCTTCGCTTGTTGTGGAGCACGGGCTCTAGACACGTGGGCTTCAGTAGTTGTGCCATGAAGGCTCAGTAGTTATGGCACACTGGCTTAGTTGCTCTGGGCATGTGGGATCTTCCTGGACCAGGGCTCGCACCCATGTCCCCTGCCTTGGCAGGCGGATTCTTAACCACTGCGCCACCACGCAAGTTCTGCACTGTGGTATTCTAATGAGAGAAGTGGAATTTTTTAAAATTGTTTTGCATAGAGGGAATTTACCACCATAGTGGTGATATCTGACTTCTCTTGTGTCTTAACTTCTGAGACCTAAAGCCATTCAGCAGTGTTTTCTTGGTAGCTCTTGAAATACCAGACTGTAGTAGAAGAAATTACAGACCTTTGTCCAATGTCTAAAGCCAGTTTATTAACCAGAAGCACAATTTAAGGACTCTGTACTTCAAATAAATCAAATCCTTATAGTCTCTAATTTATACATAATCTTTCAGTTCCATTATTTTTCATTTCCAAAGATAATTTTTTTTAAATCCACTAGGCTATATTTTCTACCTAAACTATATGTTCCATTAAAATAAAAGTATGGGGGTTGCTAAATGGGCCAAGATCCTCTCATGTTCTATCATGTATGTCATTAAAAATAATTCAGAAAGCAATGCCATGTTTATTATCAGATTATGTGTCTGTTATAAAAGATACATTGGAAAACCAGGTTAATCATATGTGGTTTGATTGAGAAATTCAATCTTGATGAAGTAAAGAAATTTAAATGTTTAATTTTTTTTCAGTAACTGCTACAAGGGAAATTTAATGCTTTTGCAGTCTAGACCAAAAACTACATCTAATTTTAAAGAATTCATTTAAGTCAATATATGGACATTTCATGTACTACTATTATTATGTTATTATTTTTATTGGGGGGATATTTGTTCAAAGCAACAACTCCAAATAGCCAAAAAGCTTCCCACATGCTCTTCTCTAAATTCCTGTTTTGTTTAATTATAACCCTGAGTTTAGAATTAAAAAGAAAAAGGGGAAAAGAGGGAGACCCTCCTCTGACTACAAGCACAATTAGCTGCCCATTAGCAGTTATGATCCTGGTCTTCTGCCTCTGATATCAGTGGCCTCTAATAACATGGGATGGGTTCACTCTGTGGCTTCAGCATGGGAAGAGTTTATGGTTCATCCTCATTCTTGCCTCTTTTACAACAGAAGACACCCCAAAGTGGAAGCCGTGTCTTACTTTTGTCACTTCCAGCAATAACCCCCTCCAACTTATTCTCTGGGCTACTGTTCGACCACACTGAGTTCTCTTTTAAGCTCTCTGAGAGTGACAGTGAACTAACTGCAGGACTGGTATTTTTATCATCTCTTACCCAGAAACACTGTTTCTTCTACCAGGTCTAACTGGTAGAACAAATGAAACAAATTTTCAAACAACAAACTTTCAAACACACAAAACCTATCAAATGATTTGTTTGCTTTGTTTTGATCTCAATAACTGTAGCTTTCATCTCTAGAAGTTAAATTGGGTTCTTTTTTATATCTTCTATATTTCGACATAACTTTTTTTAACATGGGTGGTACAATTATAAAAGCTATTTTGACTTCCTTATCTTCTCATTCTAACATCTGTGCCAGTTTTGGGTCACTCTCAAGTGATTATTCTTATTATAGTTCATCTTTCCCTGACCCTTTGTATGCCTGGTAATCTTTGGTTGGATGCCATAACTTATTAATTTTGCCTTGTAGTAGTGATGAATATTTTTGTATTTCTATAAATATAATTGAGTTTTGCTCTGGAACATAGTCAAGTTACTTGGAAAGGTTTTCACCTTTTTGTGTCTTGCCTTGAAGATTTGCTCTGCTCTCAAAAACTTCATTAGTTAAATGTTTTATATCTATTGTTTAGATGATGAAAATGAAATTCCTAGAGAAAATGTAAAAGCCATGTACCTGGCTGTGGTAGGATCTCAAAAATTATCATTGAATAATTGGAATTCATACCCCTCTGATTCTAAAAACACCATGGTGTCACTCTTCACAACGTTCCTCTGTTTTTAATTAACTCACTTACTAGCTAGGTGAAAAGTCCCTCAAAAGTTTCTTAAATATAAAATTTAAATACTGTGCTAAAAATATATATAATAATTTTCTTACCACTGGCTCTAACAATTTACTCATCTAATTCAGGCTTTTCACTTAACAGTAATTACATATGGTTATAATATGTGAGAATGTGCAACGAGAACTTACGTTGGAAAAATATCTGTTCTTACATTTCATATTATAAAAATGTTTTCACTGGGCTTCCCTGGTGGCGCAAGTGGTTGAAAGTCTGCCTGCCGATGCAGGGGACACGGGTTCGTGCCCCGGTCTGGGAAGATCCCGCATGCCGCGGAGCGGCTGGGCCCGTGAGCCATGGCCGCTGAGCCTGCGCGTCCGGAGCCTGTGTTCCACAACGGGAGAGGCCACAAGAGTGAGAGGCCCGCGTACCAGGAAAAAAAAAAAAAAATGTTTTCACTGTACAGGAAAAGCCAGACATATTCTAAAATATTTATTTGCAGTAATGTCTTGGATATATATTTTCCTTTAATAATTAATAAAACTAAGAACTGACAATAACATTGATTGAGAAGGAGTATAATTTTGAGGTTCCTGCCTCAGAGATGATGTTAATCTTCATGTTCACATTTCATGTAGTTTAGTTCAGAAAAAAGTTTTCATTTTCCTCTTTGTAACTAAAAGAATCCCCATTCTGCATTCAGAACAGTCACAGTAAAAAACAAAGGCCTACTTTATATAAAGTCAGAATTTATAAACACACACACCCATATATACATATATGTGTATGTGTGTGTGTGTGTGTGTGTGTATATGTGTGTGTGTGTATATATATATATATATATATAAAACTTCCTTATTCTTGTTTCCAAAATATTATTGTAAAGAAAATTATGACTTATGTTGTATTTATTCATGAATAAACCCTAATGGAGAGTTCTACTCTTCGTTTTTGTCCAGTGTATGAACCCATATATAAGTTATGGAAATCCCCATCTTATGAGGAAGAATCTGTCTCTCGTTATTGAGATTGAAAATGCCAGCTACTTAATCTCTGAGTAACCTTTAAAGCCATAGGCTAGCATATGACCTTAGCTCTGACAATCAGTTATATCCATTCTGGAGACTGGACTAGAAGCTACTGACAAGAAGAAAAGACTGCTTAGAATATATTCTGGAAGTGGAAAGCACACACAGTTTTCAGTATCCAGAACAAATGTATCAGTGATTCATATTACTGTATTTAGCATCCCCTATCATTGATATTTGTAGTTCTAGCTGAAGTGTCTCTGCCCAGTGACTCTTGCACTAGGTTGTTCCCTGGACCAATTCTACAGCATGATTCCTAGGCATAAGTTTAAACTTCCAAACACCAATGCTGGTTGTTGAATCTTTTATTTAGAGATTCCATAAACTGTCCAATATCTTTTTAGTAGTTTATTTTCTACTTAATTAACCCAGAGTAAGTCATCTATTGCTCTAACATAAAAATTGATACCAGGAGAGATCAGAGACAACAGATCATTGAGGATATAGGGGAAACTGCCATCAGTTATCTAGCCTGGTTGGCACTGAAGACAGTAAATCCCTAGTTGGCAATAAGAAACAAATTGAGAAAAATTAACCTTAGAGTCTCCTGGAACTTAAAGCCTACTAGTGACCTGACTAGGGAAAACCAAGTAGTAACTCACATGTAAAAGGATGAAGGTCCTGGGACTTCCCTGGTGGTGCAGTGGTTAGGAATCCACCTGACAGTGCAAGGCACACGGGTTCGAGCCCTGGTCCGGGAAGCAACTAAGCCCACGAGCCACAACTACTGAGCCTGTGTGCCACAACTACTGAAGCCTATGAGCCTAGAGCCTGTGCTCTGCAACAAGAGAAGCCACCGCAATGAGAAGCCCGCACACTGCAATGAAGAGTAGCCCTCACTCACCACAACTAGAGAAAGCCCGTGCACAGCAACGAAGACCCCATGGAGCCAAAAATAAATAAATAAATTTATCTTTTAAAAAAGTATGGAGGCCCTGAATATTCCAAATCTGTAGGGTGTCATGGTTACTTCTAAGGGCACTGGGAGAGCATCCTTTCCCAATTGTATTCTTTGCTCCTTTGTCAAAGATCAGTTGGCTGTATATGCATATGTTTATTTCTAGTCTCTCTATTCTGTTCCATTCGTCTGTCTTTTTGCCAGTACCATGCTGTTTTGAGTACTGTAGGTTTGTAATATATTTTTTGAAATCAGAAACTCTTATGCCTCCAACTTTGTTCTTTCTCAGAACTGACAAATGGTGTTGGTGAAATTGGATATCCACATGCAAAAGAATGAAACTGGACTCTTGTATCATACACAAAAATCAACTCTAAATGGATTAAAGACTTAAACATAAGATCTGAAACTGTAAAACTCCTAGAAGAAAACATAGGGGAAAAGATCCTTGACACTAATTTTGGCAATGATGTCCTATCTATATGACACCAAAAGCACAGGCAACAAAGCAAAAATGGGCAAGTAGAACTACATCAAACTAAAAACCCTCTGAACAGCAAAGGAAATAATCAACAAAATGAAAAGGCAGCCTATGGAAGAGAAGAAAATACTTGCAAACCCTGTATCAGATAAGGGCTTAATATTCAAAATTTATAAGAAACTCCTATGACTTAATAGCAAAAAAAACCCCCAAATAACCCAATTTAAAAATGGGCAATGGGCTTGAACAGACATTTTTCCAAAGAAGATATATAAATGGTCAACAGATATATGAAAAGGTGCTCGACATCACTAACCA